>NW_008795035.1:5388872-5438110 GCF_000699145.1 Aptenodytes forsteri
GGGAGGTTTAGATTGGACATGAGGAAAAATTTCCTCACCGAAAGGGTTGTCAAGCATTGAGACAGGCTGCCCAGGGAAGTGGTTGAGTCACCATCCCTGGAGGTATTTAAAAGACGTGTAGATGTGGTGCTGGGGGACATGGTTTAGTGGTGGACTTGGCAGTGCTAGGTTAATGGTTGGACTCGATGATCTTAAAGGTCTTTTCCAACCTAAACGATTCTATGATTCTACGATTCTTGGACAAATGCAGGGGAGCTGGGGGAGGAAAACAGATCCCAACAGGCATATAACATGATGAAGATGCTATTAAGTCTTCAGCTCAGTTCCAAGCTAAGAAATCGTAATTTCTAAAGGTTTCCACAATGACAGTGAGAGCATGACATGTCACTTCTGCAAGGCTTAACTCTGTTTTACTTTATTTACGATAGATGAATGAATTCCAATTTCCCTACACTCACATACAAACTCTGTTGACTTGGACAGAATTTGGACAGTAAGAGGGATGAGTAATTTTTTTTTTTTTTAGTAATTTTTAGCATCCTCCATATCATTTAAAAAAAAAGTTAATGTTACAACTAGATTTCATTAAACAGGTGTGACAGAATAACCACGGCACACTGAGGGCTGGGAAGAATCAGTGATTCATGTGGAAACAATTCAGTTACTGAAAAATTATTTAGTGCCCGCCCCAACATGCTGTTCTAGCCTACTGAACAATGGAAAGTCAAGAGTGATTAAGAGCTGCATTAATGACAGATCAAACATGATTATTTCATATTATTTGTCTTTAACAGAGTTTCAAAACAGTTTTTTTATTGTTACACAGAACAAGAGGTGATTTCTGGGTTAACATTGCCAAGTGCAGGGCACCTGATGGAGGGCTGCGCTGTTTCCTCCCGCACACGACACAGCGTGAGCTACACTGGGCAGCGCTAACGGAGGGGCAACAGGCTAAGTAGCCTCTGCTCTGAATTCATGCCTGGATTTGTCTGTGCCCCTTTCTGATAACTCTGCTAACTGTGGGTAACATTGCTGGGTGCAAGGTCTTGGTCCAAGAAAGATTTAATTCACGGGCTTAATACTAAAGCGTAACAGCTGTCCTCTTTTACTTCATTCAGTGCACATATAAAAATAAGTGGAGGACTGAGACCTTCCACTGGGATTTATGTCAGCGTAGTGACTGCCGCTATTATGAACACTATTACAAACTAAATGCAGTTACGCATAGGGCAGCTGTCTCAAATTATTATAACCTGCCAAGGAGCAGAAGCGGGGGAACCGATTTCTCTCCAACCACAAATGATAACGACAAAGTACATTTAATCACGTTATAAATGGGGTTTACTAATTCTTTTGTAAAAAGCACAGAGATTGCAAATCTTTACTGACCATGAAAATAAAACACCTTTAATCAATACCTGTCCTGGAAATGGTGGGCGATTTCCTGTCCAGGCAACCTGACTCTGATTTAGCTGGCGAGATATCTGTGTCAGATTCTGGCCTGTTGATGAAGAAGACTGGATGTCGTTCACACCAGGCACATGTACCACAGATGAACTAAAGGAACAGAAACAGTGCCTCATTTGTAGGATATATTCTCGATGCACAAATAGTATTCCAGACACGGAAATGTTGATAATCACATTAAAACTAATTGTTCAATCTGTCTTAATTAAAAATGACTTAAAACCATCGCAAAACTATGAAACATATTGGCATTCTAAAGTGTCAGTTCACATAGACGCAGAGGGCAAAATTATTTTGAATTAGACTTCTGTAATCTCTTTGAAAGGGCTTGCAAGAATAAAATCAGCCTAACACACGGTGCATAAACACTTAGCTCCATACTAGTTTAATATTTAATGAATTAAAAAAAACCTGCTTGCAGAGAGTATTCAAGCAGCTACTTAATTTTAAATTTATGTTTAAAATCAACCGTTATTTAAGCATGTGCTTAAATGCCATCTTAAATGAAGATGCACAAAAAGATGGTACTTTTAAGTACTTCTTTATTTGTTTCCTGCCTTGGAATTAAAAAGTATGTGTTATATATTAAAAATTTGAGCTTTTAATTACTTTTTTCACCAACTGATGCTAAAGAAGAGCATGCAGTTATATATCCAGGCAAAAGAATAATCAAGACAGAAAAACTAATGTAATAGCTTTGGAATTAAAAAAAACCCCAAAAGTATTTCCAAAGGAACTTGTTTATACGTTAGCTGTTTCCTAATTACTGAATTTCACTACAGAGAAATTTCCCAGAAATTCCTAATTAGAAGTTAAATTTAATGTATTGCTCCACTTTACCATGTTATTCTCATGTAGGTCTTGAACAACTGAATCTATATAACCAGACATTGTGAATGTGCTTTTATATATTTTTATATATAAAAATACAGATTTATTATTTTACATGTCACATACAAATATATAAATGAATAGAAATAAGACACAACATATAAAAATGCTTTTGTGCATCAATTGAAACAGCTTGCTCTTTTCTCTCCACCCTTCCCTATTGTCTATTTTCAGAATCTTACAGAGAAAGAAGAGAGCAGATTAGGAAAAGAAGTAAACAAGGCTGAGCAGAGAGGAAGGAGGAATCTGAATCCTCTGAGAAGGCTGACAAAACCCCTCCCAGAGTGGTAAGCAAAATGTGGCAGGCATTTGAATATGGGAGTAGTTATTCTTAAGCCACCTAAAAGCAAAGTGTGTGTTTAGAAATTCTTTGTAGAGTTTGTTTTCTGTTTTTTTTATTTTATTTTTATTTTTTACTACCACAGAGTCTCCAAAGAGGGAAATGTGGACCAGAAAGTCGATCTAAATCTGGCTGAACTCGGAAGCACACAACAGCTGCTGGGGAGGGCTGGCCCTACTGCCAACACCTTCCCAGCTGGACTGGCAAGTCCCATCGTCTAAGGGGCTTAGACCGTATCTGGAATATGGACTTTGAAACCAGGAGTGTGCAAAATAGTGCCTAAAGGCTGCCCGGGCTGAGTGACTGAACGGACCAGCCTGGAGAGCATTCAAGGAGGACAGTTCATTGAGGGTGGAAATGCTGGCAGATGTGTCATCACTTGATGTAACAGAACAGCAGCAGGGAAAAAGCTATAGTTAAACATGAGGATTTAACAAAGGAAATGAACAAAACACATGCCAAACCCCAAGATGGCAAGTCAACCATCCAGTAATATACAATATCCAATTAAAAGACATTTTAATTTACTGTCATATCCCCCCCAAGTTATTCTTGGTTTTAATTTGACAAAACACACCCACGGGGATTTTATTTCTCCCCACTGAGATTATTAGCAATTATAATTTTAGGAACACATTGGTTTAAATAAAATTATTGTTTGCAGATGTTTTCTAATTCCTGGAACTGACAGCCTCTGCATGGCTGTTCCTTCACATTCACAACCTTGGCTGGTCTAAAACAGGAGAATGAAACTCCAGTATGACAGTCCCAGAATGGTGATACGAAAGGCATTAAGGTAAATATAATCACTGTTACCACACTCTCAAAAAGTGACTGGAGATGAAAGCAAACTCTTAAACTTCAGATTAGCCAAATCTGTATTGCTAGCTGGTAGACAACAACACGCACTTTGAATAACTCAAAAATGCCTCGAAAATGCCAGACGACCACCTTATGTGTATTTGGAAGCTGCCTTAGAAAACTATTCATGCCCGTGTCCCAGCCCTCACCAGGGACTATGGATGAAGCATCCCTCTGTTCCCTTTAATAAGGTGTCCACACTGATGCCCTTCAAGGCAGCCTGCAGAAGTACTGACAGCTGCAAATGCAAAACAAATCTTTGCACCTTCCTAGCTTGGTTGAATGTTCCTCAGAACTCTGAGTCTGCCCCATCACCTCTCAGATTTATTTCCCTTCATGATTTGTTGCTGCTTCTTACCTTTTTTCCAATTACATCATCACAGCAACAAGTATCTACTTACCAGCCACTATTTTTAACAGAGATATCCAAATCATCTCAGCTTGTAAGCCTACTCTAAGGGCTGAGACATCATGTAGGAGTAAAGTGTACACAAAGCAAAGTTCATTCATGTAAAGAAAGCCCTTGCATCTTAGGTTGGGGTTTTTTTCCACTAGATCGAAGAGGAACAGTCCCCCACTATCAGACAGAAGCTGATACATTCAGGATCTGGACTACAGTACCTGAAAGTCTTTCCTGAATGTCCTGGCTGAAATGGGCTTCCCTGTGAGTAAAGCTGCTGGTTTCCTGCTGTGGATGCTGAGGCCATCATTTTTTTATCTGCTACAAAAGAAAAGCAAATCACAGAAAGAGAAAAGTTTAGGGGATGAGAAAATGAAGGCAAAAATGTTTAATGAGAATTGCAATGTATATACGCAGCAGGGATTTTTCTTTCCTTCTTAAAGCTTTATGAGGAAGCCCTGTGGAACACATTAAGAATGACACAAAAGGGCTATATGACAATTCAGTATGAAACGAGAGGCACAGCTGGTTTGCGTCTACTTCATACCCTCTTGGCAGCATGTACCTCATTAATGCTATTGTTTGCATGGAACATAACACGGGTATGTGCCCTCCGGCCACGCAGCCTGGACCTTCTCTGTGCCCACTGGAAGCTGCTCCTGACCATGCAGGCAGGAGGGGGAACGGAAGGCAGAGAGCGGCTCTGGCTGAGGCGGGGAGTGATGGGTGCATGGGTCCCAGCTACAGACTGGAAAGGGGAACAAAGGTTTTCTGGAAAAAAGATGGGAGGGTCTGCCCAGGGGAACGGAGGAATGCCACATGAAACAAGCCTGGTCTGAAAAAGGTCTGATGCGCGTGCACCTCTGTGGCTACCTGGGGGTGGCCTCAGGTGAGGGTACGTTTCTGGCACCAGGAGAAGCCCTCCAGGGCCGCCGCTGTTATCGCAGCCTGTTTGCACTGAGGTAGCAGCTGAGGGCCCACACCCCGCTGGGTTAAACGGCCCAAGGAACGGTGTCAAAGAGCCCCTCTCCTAACCAGCTGACAGTCTGCTTCCCTCCAGGACAGCCGGAGAGGAGCACCCGACTCTCCCAGGCAGCCTGGTGGCATGCCTGCAGATCTCAGGGTGACTACTTGCAAACCTGGGTGATTCTGCAGCCCCTACCTGCATTTCAATCTCACAGGTGGCTGGAGGCACTCTGCTTCTGAGTGTCTGCAAGACTTGGGCACCTGAGCTGTGGCAAGGCAAAACACTGGTCTCTTATGGATTTTGCTGTCCTATATGTGGCTTGAGGGAGCCATGAAATAGGATGCAAGCATCCCAGTGGGGTGTAAGACGACTACCGTAGTGAATAACACACACGGAGATGCCATTAACTTTTATAGTCTACTCTTAATGTGGCAACTGGAGATCAAGCTCTAATTGAAATGAAACGAGACTGGGTGAACAGTGCCATTTGGTCCCTTAATTTAATTTTCTGGCACTGGATGAATCCAAAGCCCAGGGAAACCTCACTGCTACTACTTTTCTTAAAATAATTTAAAGGTCTGCTCCACCACCCTTTATTCCCTTTCCCCATCTTGCCTTACTACCACCAAGCGCAAAACACCCCGCAACTCGCTGATGGCTTTGCAACCATTTGTTGCTATGCACCTCTGACAGGCCTAGAAGTCAAGTCTGCCTCCTCATTTTCCCCTTGGCTCTTTTCAGATTCCCACTCATTTCACAAGGTGCTCTCCTGGACAAAAGGCCCACTCAACTCACAAGTAATAGAAGTATTTTTTAGTTTTCCCTAGCTTTTAGAGACCTTGTGAGTGTGGCTCACCAAAGGCCTCCAACACACAGCAGTTTCTCTGTTACCCAAGTTCTTTTTACATTATGTTCCTAACAAGAATCTAAGCTCGCCTTCCCAAAGAAAAAAGTCACCTCCAATTACCTCACAGGAGCCTCGGAGAAGGAGCGTGCATGCCACTGATGCCAGCTGTCATTGCTTTTCCTCTGTAATGTAGAAATTTGTAGAAATTCCTCACTGGCTACATATATTGCCCAGCACAGACACCGAGTCTGGGCTGCAAACCTATGCTCTCATATAAAAAAAGAAAAAGAGAAACGGGGACAAGGCCTAGAGAAGGTTGCGTATGTAGTAGGAAGAATTGAGAATGGGTTGGGATATCTCTGAGAAGGACAGATGATTATGCCTTTTTTTGCAGTAATGTCATTCTTGCATGAGATGTCCCATTTTCTAAGGCCACCCTTTACAGGGATACCAAACTCTCAGGGTTGGAAGAGACTGAGCCAAAATCCTGCTGGTACTTTAGATATTTGAGAACAACTCACCAGCAAAATTGAGAGTGCCCTAAATGAACTGGAATTCCTCAAGCGGAGCAGAGTTGCCATGGCAGCTACCAGGGTCTGTGCCGCAGGATGAGGCCAAGACAAAGGGAACAGCTAAACTAATCGCAAGCAGCTAAATCGGCTTTAAAATCTCTTTCATGGGTTACATCGAATGCTCGTCAGCCTCTGAATCTGGCCCTCATCTCTCCCAGCTGCATTCCCACTCAGGACTTTACGCACTAATTCTCTGCTCTCACCTTTGGTACAGCACTGAAAACCTATTTTGTTTTGGTGTTTTACCTGCATCCTTAGACCTGTTTCTCTCTAAACCCCATCTCTGTACTGGTCAATGATATGCCCTTCTCCCAGCAGGACCATTGTTTCTGCCTGTAGAATGAAGAAGATCTCTGTAAGAACCGCATCATCCCGTGCTTCAAAGCACTTGCATGAATCGGTTGAAGCCAGGCTTCCTCTCCCCACTTTTGTTTTTTAATTATGTGTGGCCACTGCATGCAATTATGGCAACAATCTCCCTATGTCAAACCTGTATTTTTACAGAACATAGCAGAGAATGAGATCGGGTATCAACATAATGCAAATGTCTTGCAGGCAGCATGCAGGTTTGTCAATATTGGTTTTGGACAGCGTATCTCATCTCTAACTGTGAACCAGCTCTTTTTATCATTCAGAGAAGACCTTGATCACAGCTCCCATGAGAAATTCAGACAGGGTGAACGTCCCAAAAAAAGCATAGCCTGTAAATTGATAAGAATGAGAAGAGAAATGGCATTTCCAAGAACATAACCTCCCAGCTACCTCACAGCTTGCTAGACCCTTAACCCTAACCCCTCCCCACAAACAGTTGAGAGCTGCCTGAAAAAGAGCCAATAAGGCAGCCAAAAAGCAAGATGTTCTTGCTTGGAAAAACATAATCTGGTGTTTAGGGTTGGAGTCTTGCTACCTTCTAATGGACCCCTTTTATGGTCTCAGCTGTTGACTTCACTGTTAGAGTAGACAGACAAGGATGAACAGGAATAACAGAGAAGTCCTAGCAACAGGAGGACAGAATGTCAAGTCTACCCTGCAGTTACAATGCTTTCTCCATTTGAAAAGGCCAAGCCAGACATAAGAAACCAATGCAGTGAGGTCATCTCCCAACACCCCTGGAGTCAAACCCTGTGGGTTGTTTCCTTCATGCGCTGCGTGACGCGCACGTTGATTTATTTAAAACAAATGTAAAAACTTCTCTTTTTCAGTGAGGACAGTTAAGAACAATAAACAATTAATGAGTTCTTCCATGAGCAGTGGAATTAATGAGCCTGGTTTCCTACAGATATATTTCGGATGACCCCTTCAGCTGCCAGTCTTCTCAATGACTTTTGTCTGTTAATGCAACAGGCAGCATAGGTTGGGGCTAGTTTGAGTCAGCTATGTCTGTCCAACTGACAAGGTGGCTGCTACCTCTTAGAACAGAGCTGGGAAATCCTTCGGTGAGGGCACTCAGTAAGGACTCTGTCCTCACAGTAATTTTCACAAAATATAGAAGAACATACTATTTCTGAGACTCCTATCACTCTTATAAGAACTTGCTGACAAGTTCAAAAGTTGTGGGAAAAAGAGCAAGGACTCACCGTGACTGGAGATGCCTCAACTGACCAGAGAACAAGTATATTATTACACTTCAAGGCAGCATATGCCTCTGAAAGCATCAGTGCAAAAGCTGGTGATTTGATAAAAAACTGCAGGCCTATCTTAAGACTGCATGGTAACTTTCTTAATCCATGTCTATTCAGAGAGATGAACTCACATCTGCTGTTTAAGAAAGAAAATATATACTTAGAAATGGCAAGTTCTGCTCAGTATGTTTAGTATCTACGAACACTGCCTAAGGTGCCCCTGTAAAATGAAAAGAGAATCAAAAATAGGTAGCTCTGGTGACACGAAAGCTGTCCTTCCCTCCTTGAATTTACTCCTCATCATCTTCAGGGGAAACATCAACTAAGGGCAAATTCTAGGAAACGTCCTGAAGACTGATGTTGCTTGGAAATTTCTCTGCCACATTGTAGTTTCTCTTCATTCTCCCGAAGCTGTGCTCCACGTCATGTAACCAAGCCTAACACAGTATTAAAAATTAAACATCAGAAACATTCACTTACAAGCAGTTATTCCAGCAAACATCTCAGCAAATCTAGGATCTCTCTCTTGGGAGAAGATAGCATCAGGCTTTTCCACAGATTTTCCACCCTCATGAACGTTAGCTGGTATACTTGGAACAGGCACCTGTTGAGATACACAGAGGAAGGTAATTCCCTCCATCGTATTTGCCGAAAAGGAATTCAGGGACAGTCACAATGTATTTTTAATTTTGCTGAAATCTGCCATTGCTTTACGTTTTAAAAGATCACAGGCACAAAAATAAAAACTTGAGAAATTTCACCTGAGATAAGTCATAGGATGACAGCCCATCTCTTTGATGTACTTCAAGTTCTGCTTGCTGCTGCTGAAGTTGTCTGCAAAGGAGACAAAATGACTTCATTACAAAAACCAATTCAGATACAAAAAGGAACAACCATGGTCTCCTATTTTATACTCCAAGTGAAACGTCCCTCAGATGATTTAGTAAATCCTTTACTGTGAGATTCATCTGTTTTTAAAGCTTTCTCATTTGAGAAAGCTTGCACCACAGGAATGTAGCAGGGCACGTGAAGAGTTTTGCTGTAGTAGCCCAGAAATGTAGGTGGGTAAGTAATGGAGGATGGAATACAACCTCCTTATAAAGGATTTAAGAATTCACTACTAAGACACCAAGAATGTCTTCCTCATGATAACGATGAATATACCAGACCCCTTCACTGATCCTACTGAAGTAAACAGGAAACCTCCAGTAACATTAATGCAGAGTTATGCCAGTCAATAAGAAAAAGTGATCGCAGCTCTGTCTGAAGCATGTCAGACCAAATGGAACAACCCGTTGAGCTAGAAGGAACTGCATATAAATCCTCCTTTGTAATAAAACCTATTTAACATGCTTTGGTTCTACTCTCCTCAGGACCCAAGTCCAGATTGTATTCAATTTTTGAAAGCTTTTAAGGCAGTGAATGTCCAGAAATAAATTGCTTGTGCTACTATATAAAATCAAGACATTACATAAAAACAATTTGTGTTGACAAATGCTACAGAAAACACAAGTCTCCTTTTCATGCTAATCAGAACTGAACAAAAAATATCCGTTGTTTAAATGAGATAAAAATCACTGGAAGTTAATAGCCTTAATCCAATTATATGAATTTAGGAAAAATTAAATGTGCAGCAGCAATAGAAAAATACTTCAAAAGAAACTGCCAGAGCTAATAAATGTTACAGGCCATATGCCAGAATGAAGAACTTTAGTGTTGAAAACTCTGCAGATCCTTGAAATGCACTTGATTTGTGTTTAGTGCCAGGAGCTGTTACTTAACTACAACAATTAGCCAATATCAACAGATAAAATCATCGGAAGTCATGAGAATTAACCGACGGGTGACCTGTAGGGACATCATGCAAGTGGTGGTAAGTCAGGCATGTTCACATTCTACATGTGCAAATATCGTCTATTTATAAAAATGTGCAGATCTTTTATATAGTTGTAATATATCTAGCACAGTGATCTTCTGAATCCATTTCTTCACTTGCTTTTTTTAATTCTGAAAGGACACAAATTCAAAGCCCCTAATTTAGAAAAAAGTAATCAAATAGTTCTATTAATTGTTGCTATTGGAAATTTTGAAGTTACTGTAACAAAACAACTTCTACACAAAAAGCCACCGTGCAGTTACAGTTTATGAGAAATAAAACCCAATCCTTTGGAAACGAAAGGCGAAAGTGCTACCGATGCATTAAGACCGGAATTTTACCATTAAAATGTGAACTTATGCTTTCTTGTTTGGACTTACGCCATCCACACGTTGGGTCATTAGGAACCTCGCTTGTCTGAGCATAGGTTTGTGTGCCTGTTGGCTCTGTCCCAACACCGAGCTGGGACGGCAGAGCGCGAGAGCCACATGATCTTGCCAGCACAGCGCTGGGTTTGAACTGTGCCCAGGCTGTAGCCTGATCAAACAACAGCCCTGAACAGCATGGCCACAGCACCACCTTCATTTCACAACTTCGCGTTGAAAGCAGCTTGCAGCCAACGGGCCAGCTGACGCGCAGGCACAACAACTTGAGATTTCCCTGTAAAAGGAAAGGCTCCGCCGTGGCCCTTGTCTGAAGAAGCATCACTGCATGGAGAAGGCAGAGTCCCTAGCTCTGGCATGGGCCAATACCACGAAGGGCACTGAATCAGTCTCTAGGGTGAAGCTGGGAGCTTGCTGGCATTGCAGCATCTCAAGGAAAACTGCCTGTGTAATGACAAAAATACTCAGCAGCTGCGAAATTATCTAAATGTTTTGCACCTTCCATTAATAGTTGTTTTCTGTCGCTTGGTCACAATTAGCAAGATTACTTCTGGCCTGAGGATGCGCAGGTAGCGTATTATCTCTGTGAGGCTCTTTGCTCAGTTAGCAAAGAAGCTATAAACACCCCCAAATTATGCTAAAGCTCAGAGATTAGGATAAGATTGGAGTTGGACTGACAAGAAAGTAAGCTTGATGCTTGGCAAACGATACTTGACAGTGGTCACAGTTTCTGTATGCTTCTGGCCTCTTTCTGAAGGAAAAATCACCTAACGGGCAGGAATTACACACCACGTGGGTTTTCCCCCAGAGAGACACTATGATGTGACAGGTGGTAATAGATGAGATTTTACAAAATAGCAAGATCATGGATTTGAAACTCTGGAAAATTAGGATACATTTTTGGCCACAGGCTTGAATTTCAGATTTTTATCCAAATCTTCTTTTAAATTTTGAACTGTATAGATTCAAATGTCTAGGGACTGAGAGACAAACTTGCAGACAAAGTCAAATGACAAATTAGGCACAAACTGATGGGAATGTGAGAGACTCCTCAAACAAGCTACTGAAATACATAACAGATTTTTCCATCCCTTGATGCTTTTCCAGAAGACACTTTGCTCAGACTAGGCTCCATGGCAAATTGGACAAAAATCTGTGACCCGCAACAAACAGAAGATCAGAGTAGATGGCCAAAAGCCTTCTGCTAGCCTTATGGTGTAAGAACACATAATGCACGGAATCACTTTTGTGCTGAGTAACATGCAAGAAAAGTCAGTCCTCTAGGTCATTAGAGCGCCACGGATTTTCCACATTACTTTAGCCAACAGAAAATTCCTAAAAATTACCTCTGGAATGCAAAGAAATTCTTTGTTCACAAGCATAAAATGCATACTTTTCCAACAGAACTATAGGAGGTAATTTAATCATGGCAAATCTATGGGGAAGTTTTTCTAAATACCACCCTGCGGACAATAAACACCCATTAAATCCTGTTGTTAACGTGAAAGCTAATTACACTGTTTCATTTGTTTTTACTACGAATGACTTGGTGCGTGTGTCAATAAACAGCACATTAGGTCTCTTCTGTTCCGTATAAAGTATGTTTTCTTGATTCAGCCATATACATACAAATGAGCCAAACAAAACAGCATACTTACTAGTTATTTGTTTTGTAGGCACTTCTAACTTAGTGCTCCTTCACCCTTCTGTACCTTTTATCTCTAATACTCATTAAGCTGCAGTACAATATAAATACCACATTGTGTTAACAGCCCTGAACTTTGGGAACAACCTCCCAAATCCATTTCCTATAAAACCCAAATGCTTAAGTGTATCTTCACTGAACTCTGTGCGAGCTACGCTGCACTTAATTAAGATTGAAGTGTAAAGCCAGGTTAGCATCTTCTGCTGCTGTTTGCTGCTACTGTTCAAACGATGCTTGAAACCTGAAAGAAACTGTGCAGCAATTCATGGACCGGCCGACCGGGGAGAGCTGAGCGCTGCTGTCGTGGTTGCTTCGGACCTTGCCACCTAACCAGCCCTTTTGACTGAAGAGTCAACTCAGGCAGGTCCCTTCAGTCACGCAATTGCTAGATCATTTTTGTAAAGGTGATACAGAACCAGAGCTTATTACCAGTTTGGGCAAAACTCAAATTGCCGTCTGAGTTTGCAACCAAAACCCGAACTATCCTTCGTTTCAATTTCAGTTTCACAGCTGAAAGAGAAATTTCCTGGCTCTACAGGATACCTAACATAGCAAGTAAGGTATTGTCTGGGTCAACAGAGGACTCTGCCTGTACTGCAGGAAATCCTGGCTCACCCACAGATTCGGTATAAAACTGGGACAGCCCTTGGCTTGAACAAGGAATGGTTAAGCGAATCTGAAGGTTTTGATAGTTAATTCAAATTTACTTCAGTAAATGTATTTGGAGGAAAAGGGAAGATTCTGTGAAAGTTCCTTTGACATTGGAGAGGATTTCAGCCAAATTAATCTCTCTTTATAAACACTGAAGTCACCTGTTCCTTTTCCAGGCATCAGAGTAACCAAAAAAGGATTTGAACTTTAAAATTATCAGTCTCTATGGTGGGAGAGAAACAATACTACTGTATCGCTACCAAGCTATTTTTATATAATACAGGCACACGTGCTTCCTGTGTCTGGTTTGGACAAAAAGGGAGTAATAAAAGCCTTGGGGCTGCCGTTGTAAAATCCTCTTTCAGAAACTCTCAAAATCTCCCTCTTTTAGCCTACAGTTTCAAAGTCACCCCTGTGAAAGGGTCTGTCTTACACTGGCCTTGAGGGATCAGATAGCCCACAGATGGCACAGGGATCATGAGAAAGTAAGTCTTTAGCACCACTACCACAGACCGGAATTTTATCAGAATAGTTGATCTCTTTAGTATTTTGGCCCATGAGAATCCGAAACAGAAAGCATCTCTCCCACAAGCGCGGGCTGATTCATCCAACAGGCTGCCTCCAGCAGTGACCTGTGCCAGCTCACCCCGAGACAAGACTCTTGAGACTTATGAATCCTGCAGTTGTCCTGAATGCACGCAGTGCAACATAGGACTTTGGGGCTTACAAAAATGAAACATCAAAATTTCCATAAAGGTCAGAAAAATATCCTCCTTCTATGTATACAAAGACTTTTATATAGTTTTATCTATCATCATGACAGATTATTTTATTCAAATGCTGCTCTATGTGTATGTTAAACAAACATTGATCACAACAATTACTTCTTTTTGGAAATCAAACAGTCCTAACTACACAGGAAGATGTGGTCAAACGGGGGAACTCTTCTTTTCAGCCAAACCCAGCACAAATGCTAATCGTTAAATGCTTCATTTCTCCAGGAAGTTTCTCTTGGATGACTACACCCAAGCGAAACTAAGAGAAGTTTTCTTTTCTTTTTTTTTGCAAGGAACTAAGTGAACATTTGAACCTAATGTTTCGTTACCCTTCCGCACCAAAAGCAAGTTTGGAAAGTTGACTGAAGCTCCAAAGGAGTACCTTTAAAAAAAAAAAAAAGAAGAAGAAAAAACCCAAAACAACCAAAACAAAAAAATAATCAATTAATCCCTCCACAACTGGAACCACCACTGCCCTCTACAGTCTTTTGGGAAAACGCTGTTCACTGACCAACGCAAAATGAGAGCTATTCTGTTAACAGACAGACACACAGACGTACGTACTGTGGCTTTAAACTATCCTTAGTTAAAAACTGATTTAAACCTAGAACTTTTGGCTACATTGTCTTTACAGTTTCATGATGAATTTTTAACTGCCTCAAACCTGTATTTTATGGAGCTGGCTAGGTTATCACAGCGATAGACAAATCAAAATTTGTCTCTTGTGCAGAACTGCCTACAACTGCGCAGTGGAAGGCACCCCTGCTTGGTCTCCACGTGAAGCACTTTGCTGGACCCAGAGCATCTGATACTTCCACCGACACGTAAAGATGGCCACGTGCACTGGGGTCGGTGCCGAACATCTAGCCCCAGCAGGAGCTGAATGAGGAGGCGGAAATCAACAGTTACCATGACGTACGACTCCCCAAGGCATCTAGGAAATCAGAAGTCAAAACATGACCCCAAATGTGCAAAAAAAATAAATAAATCCAGAAACAGGCAGGAACAGCAGTACATTACAGTAAGCCCTCTTTGGAAATCTGTCTGAGAAGTGGGAGAGAACAGGGGGGAAAACAGAAAACAGTTTGAATAATGCATTCTTTTTACTATTCAAAAGCAGACGTATAATGGGTTGTATCTTGCCATAAGACTAGAACATTCTCTACATGACAGGAAAGAGGGACCATCCTCTGTCAAAGTAGCAGCAGGCAACTTCCATATTAGGTCAGCATTTCTGGGTTGTTATTCAAACCTAGCAAGAGAGATATAACAAGAGCCAGAAGCTGGCACAGTCCTATTCATCACAGTAAGTGCTGGGATGCCAAACTGAACAGTATAGTGGAGGCTCGGAAAAAAACATTCCCAGAGCCAACACAACATAAGTCTACAACCCCACTTTTTGATCTGTGGACTCTTGGGAACAAAGCACAATTAAGCCAGCCTGGGACAGATTTCAGAAGTCGCTTTTTGTTTTGCAGGCCTGTTTTTGCATATACAAATTATCTGGAAAAGAAATATGGGACAGCAGAAATGTGGAAATATCTATTTTGATGCATGGTGCAGACAGGGAGATCTTCAGCTGTCTGATTTCAAGACACATTTGCTTGTTTTCAATGAGCTTAACTATTCAGTTAGCCCAACTTTTTGGGTACGCAGAAAAAACTGAGCAAAACGATTGTGATGCTGGGTTTCAAGTGAGTGAAAACACAGCCCTTCTAGTCCAGGTATGTGTGACGTCCAAAGGAGCAAGTCAAGGAACACGCAAAGACACTTACTAGCTTTCTAAGTTCAAATGCCGAAGCCCCAGGGGTTTGGTTTTGCAAGTGGAGAGCTCTCAGCATGCATCTCCACTAGCAGACTGCTCGTTCAGCATTTCCATTATACAGTCTAACAGGTTGAGATCTTAAAATCAAGAATTTCCTCTGAGCTAAAAACTTGGCAAAAAATCTTTGGTCAGACCAGAAGCAGATTTTGTTTTAGAAATAGATTAAGTTTATATTGGAAAGAAGAAATATTTATAAAAAGCCCCCACACTATAAAGCGATGGCTTTATCAAGGCCAGATTAGCTTCTGCAGTTACTGGCTCAGAACTCAGGAGGCTCCAAAAGCATCTCTGCTCAGTTACACAGTGACGAACCTCCACTATAGTCCTAGGGTGACCTCATCCTAAGAGGTCCAATGACAGATTTTTGAAAATATTAATTCAAAGACAGGATGATTTAATTTCCCTCTTAAGATAAGGGGGGTTGGATCTGTCCCCATACCTGGGGATATTCCACCAGATCTTAACTGAGGAACCCTTCCCACTCAAGCCTACTAGGAAATAATTTTGCCAGCTTTCATAGGCCATAGGAGTAGACACAGCTCAAGGAGAAGATGCCCAGGACTATGGCATGGTATGATCACAGTGAACACGGACGTGCAATTTTTTCTTTGGCTTAGGAATCAGGCTAACCTTCCTCCACTATCAGGACAGCTGGGCTGCTGCTGGAAGCTCTGTGCTAGTTTAAGGCAGCCTGGACTGAGATCAATGGGCTTGTCTAATGACATAACAAGTAAGTGATGTTTCTCCCCCAGTGCAGCCAGGCCCTGGAAGCATCACAGGATAAGGACACAGAGAAACAGCTACGCTGTGAGATCTCACGATGCAGAAAAACCCTGTTACAGACTGTACTGTTATAGAGAAACAAATGTAGCTAGAAACAGGCTACAGCAAAAAGCAATGCTTAAATTCTTTCAAAACCACATACGCGAGCATCTGGAAAGGCACATACTTTACATTAGTGTTGGTACAGATGATGTATTCAATCTCATCGGAATAGGGATTCTGAAATGTGAAGCTGCTGGTTCTGATCAGCATCCATTCCCGGTTTTTGGTACGAAAACGATACATCACAGACAGGACTTGACCCTTCAGTTTCACAACCTGCAAAACCATTTGGAAAGGTTAATAAAAGGCGATTGCTACCTGCTGTGCAAATGAATAGTAAACAGCAGTAACTGGTGTGTTTTACAACTTGAATTACAGAAAGCTATGGACACAGCAGGGAGATTCTTAATTTGAAGAGAATAAGCAAAATCTGATACATATTTGCAGCTATTTCCTTCAGAATGAAACCCTCACGCTTTGTTGTATGAAATGCCATTTTCCAGCCTGCATATAAGAAGAATACAGATTCAGGACAACCAACAGGTTGTGCTGTTATCCCAACAGGGAAGCTTTCAGAAGGTTTTAATGTGGAACGCTTATCGAGAGATTGACAGAAACCAAACTGAGGATCTTTCAAATGTTTATATGTAAACCATAAACCAAACATTGCAGCTGAAACAAAAGCCCACAAGAAAAAACATTTTGAGGTTGACTACCTGCTTTTCTGCTTGGATACCTAGCTATACAATTCATACATGTGACATACCAAAGCACACATCAGCATCAAAATTTAGGATAACACTTAAGAAAGATGGCTTTTTTTAGAAACCATACACGGTTGTTTTGGTTTTTTTCCCCAAAGGCATTATAAGACCATCTACGATGGCAAAGGGCTAACAGGAAACACTTGCTTCTGGCTTTCAAAACAAGAAAGAGTGAGCCAGTCTTTGAATGGAGAGAACACCAATAAGCCACTGTCCATTTTAATAGTATTAATGAAAACGGAGAGCAAATTCTTTGCTTGGACAGCCTATTTGCTTATGACTAAGAATTTAGATGTCTGGCAATACTCAGTTCAAATTCTGTCTTTGCTAGCTGAAGTTTTGTTGCAGTCAATAGTTGGGCATCAAGTGAGAAGTAAGAAGCAGCCAGCTAAAGAAGTACGCTCAAAACGACGCTTGCACACTGGCACTGTAACTGCATTTTATGCATTATCTAACAATCTTGGTTTAAGTCAGAAGAAAACTTACACGGTTTCAAGTCATTCGGCTGGCACTTACCTGGGCTATCTGTGCTTATTTTTTATTGCTTTTCCACCAAGCTATCTCAGGGGTGCCTCAGGGAAGGAAAGGGATGGTCTACTGCAAATAAATGCCACATCTTGTTGTGGATTCTTAATCCTTATCCACTGGAATTTATTTTTTATTAGCTATCTGCAGCCTGTATTCTCTAAAAGTAGAAAATCCAGTATTTACCCTCTGTCTTGATCGAAAAGCAATTGGATTAGGAAAAATGCTCCAGTCCTGTTTTTTCCAAAGGTCTGCATTTCAAATTGATCAACTGGATACAGGATTAAATGGAAAGAATGCAAATAGAAGACACAAAAAGCTTTAGCAACGCCCAGGAAAGTTCAAAATAATACTGAGGTAAATGCCTTTTGGTTGTTTTTTTTTTTTTAAAAATGCTTTTGTAGTTTGAGTTCAGTGAGCGACATTCCTTTATCAGCAATTTTCTACTACCACACCCAGGGTAAAAAACAAAGAGCTTGTGTAAAAGTGTCCAATCTGAATAGCATCCTACTGGATATCAAATAGCTGTATTCTGGATCCTTTGATACTAAACTCTATTTGTTGATCTTGGCCTTGAGACTATCTTATTCTGACCTGATTTTCCCACCCTGATGAATGAATTTATCTTCCCAAGGAAGTAAAAGCTTTGAGATGGATACTGGCACTTGACCAAAAACTGCAAAACCCTCCCTCCCTTCCTCCCTCCTCTGTTATGCACCAATCTGGTTCTGATACTGTCAGCAAATCAGCCATGTCAAGTTTTCAGAGGGTTTTAGAAAAAAAGAGAGTTTATTGGAAATCACGGTTACCCTTTTAATGAAAAGATTTCTAAGGCAAAACTAACAATAATAAAACAAACTGCAGTGATCTATTGTCCTGAAGTCTGAATTAAGCAAACACTAATTCTGTAATAATATATAAAGCATAGAGATCGCTTGTGGGAAAATCCTGAACTGTCTTAAACAGTGCAGACAAACAAGATAGCACAAAAAATTTCAAAGCTAATGTTTAACCTTTACTTTCTTACATTCTTTGGAAATAAAAACCACCTGGTGCATAGCTTAACTGTTTACTTCAGTCTTTTATTGCATGACTGAAATAACAGCCCCAATCACACTGCTACTGTACTGAACAAAAATATACCGAAAAAGGAATTGCCTACTAAAGAAACAGCACAATATTTTCATAGATTGGACACAGGTCGAGTGAACAGGAACTTTCACTTCTAATCTGCATTTTTTCCTGCTGTCTTTTTGTATGACCTTAAGCAAATCATGTAGGTCCCTGATCCAGCCAATCACTTAGACACATGCCTAATAGTGAGTAGTGACAGTGAAGTCCCCAGCAACTGAGTTCAGGGATACACCAGCAGCCTCCCACCATCTGATCTCACTCTCGGTGAACGCAGTGAGGACCAAGTCATTAACTCGAATGTTAGTTAGTCAGCCCTTCTGAGCCCCAGGCAATCACTTCAGAGACGGATGTTTGACGTGTTATTATCCAGCAGCTCTCTGTCATTGTCTCTTGGATAAATTAGTGGAATCAATCATTTGGGCATTAGTGAAAAACAGCATATGCATTCTTGTGCCACTGATGCAATCAGGCACAAGTTCAGGGAGCTGAACCAGCTGAAAGCTAGTCCCATGCAAAAGCGATTAGTCCCTTAGCTAGCCAACCTGGCAAGTCCATCTGTGCTAGTATCAGGACACTAGGAAAGGTAGGGAGGAGGTCAGGGAGGAGAGAAGAAGTGGAAGTAGGACCTGACTCCTGGTGACAGCTAACCATCAGGTAGGTTTAGCTGCAGCATCAAACCCCCAACCAAGGTGGGGCAGAGAAGATGACTGGATGTGGTGACCTATTTCAAGCATCTAACTCTCACAGGCTCCTGCCTGTGAATCAACATCTTGAATTTAAAAGGTCTTTAGCTGCTGTTTGAACTCAGTCCATTCAAGGGACACTGAAGTGGATGCAGAGTGCTCACATGATCTTTTCTGCTAGCTCAGCAGTGGGGTTGGTAGTCTCCGCTTGAGGGAGGGGGTGGTGAGAAATAGCTCAAGAGTACTGATATCTCAAACACTCTGTAGAGACCATTAACCTCAGTTTCACGATCTATTCTATGGACACAGAGCAGCATTTAGCTGTTTTCCCCAGAGAGGCTTTTCAAGCTCCACTTTTGCATGCCATGCCTGAATAAATAGTTGGCTATACAAATTATTTTAGAAGGTACTTCATATCCACGTTTCACAGATGAAAATACATCTCAGCAACCAATGCAAGGTGGATCAACAAAACTTGGTTGAGCTATATAGGCTGTTGTCAGAAAATCTGGAACGACTGAGATCACCTGAACCTCAGTAATCAGTTAAACATACTACACCACGCTTTCTAGTGCAGTCGGGAAGGTGCTGAAAAGACCAGCAACAAGCAGAAGGCTTGGGGAAAGCTCTCCTACTGTATGTCCTAGATCAATTTGAAACAATAAGCTCTACAACGGAATAAATGCCTTTGATACAGCTGATGTAAACGTGGCCCACTGTAAAAATGAATCCAGATCAGTAACTCTTTCCATACATAGTATTTCTTTTGTTACTTTTGTCTGCATTTCAATTCCTAATAGGGAGAAGGGCCAAATTCTCTATTGATGTAAAGCGGTATAACTCCATTAAAGTATGAAGCATGTAATCTATGCTAGCAGCAAATTTAGGTCATAAATAATCCAGCATTACAGAGGAGTGTAACTACTTTGAAATCAACAGCCCACTTTGGTTACCGCTTAACATAGTGGGATCTACACAGGCATCTCCAAAACAGCTCTAACTGTGCAGTGAACACTCATTTAATTTTTTGTAAAAAGAAAACAAAATTTATAACTACGTGACTTATTCCTGAAAACACAGCAAACAGATGCTGCCGTTTAAACTACCCTTTATGCAGCTTAACTGATTAGTAACTGATCAACAAATTGTTTCGTATCTTGCTACTCCTTCTGTGTAACAGAAAAATACCTTGAAATGAAAAATAAAAGCTACTTCTCTGAACTAAGTAATACATAAATGGCAGAAGAAAAGGAGCAGGATGCAGCACCTGTTGGAAACTCTCCCTCAAATGGCTTTGATCTTCAGGATGGCAGAATTCTAAAATATCTTTCCCCAGAAGATCCTAGAATAAAACATAAAGCTGTGTAAAAAACCCAGACCACAACACAAATCCACGTGCAGATCTGCAAGTGATCCTTGCAGACACTGGATCTACCACCCTTAATGGGAGTACTCAGTTAATCGGGGGTGAATCATACAAACAAGGTTTGTAGGCATCATGTCGCACATTATATTTGTACTGTTGCATAGATACATGTATTTACAAACAAATTTTAAGTGATTTTTTTAATACCTGTGAAACGGTGTCTTGAAAAGACTGACATCCTGTACTACAGTTCATTTTATGGCACTAATTTTTGGAAAAACAGTTATTATAAAGCTACCTAAAATCAAAATAAATGGGAAAAACAAATGAGCAAGTAATTATTTTTGCCTCTAAATTGCAACTGTTAAAGAGTTATCCAAGGGAGATAGTGGTAGTCAGGAGTCCATTTACTATTCTACTCAGTTCTGTGACTAGCCTCCTATTCAGAGGAGTAGATGTAAGCCTAAAGGAAAATAGATGCTATAAATGATGTTTGCTTATTGTTCAATAGATTGGCAGAATTAAAGATCTACAGGACTAAAACTGTCTCAAAGCACTGTTAACTTTCTATCACAGAAATGTCTTCACTGGAAAGCTGTGCAAGGTTTAAAGCATCTTGCTGTTAGAATTCTAATTGGATCTAAAAGGTATAAAAAGATACCCCAAATAACAAAGGGGAAAACTGTAAATTTTACAGAGGCGTGGATGGTAAAGAAAAATGAACAGCGTTTAGCACACGACATACGAATGATCAGCTACAAATACTTCACATTTTGCTGCTTTCGTTTTTAATGCACAAATAGAATCTTCTTCATTAGCTCTAACCAGTCCCCACATTCACAGCGACTCACTGACCTGGGGCTGGTAGCCAATGACGCTGATGCACCTTGGGTCGACGAAGGTGATGACTCCATCAGAGTTGTGCCTAGACAAGAACTCAGTTGGGACCGACATGCCATTCATGTCCATGCACACTGGAGAGCTGGTTACCTACGACCAATGAAGTCCACAGCATTTAGTCCACTGAACAGTCACCTTAAGTCAAATTTGATTACATAGCTAAAGAACAAAATCTGTTGGCAGAGTGCTAATGACTGAAGGAAGTCATAAATAAAACAACAGCACAGATAAATGACACAGAACAGCCTTTAGCCTAGTTTACAGGGCAAATATCTCACCACATGGCACCTACCTAGGCTTAACAGCACAGCAGGAAAACAAATACACCAGAAGTTCCCAAGAAGGAGGGATATAGTAACAATATAAGTACAGCTAGATTCATCTCACTTTGTGGCACCACACTAAAGTTAGGAATCTTGGTTCCTACCTTTGTCAATCAAGAACGAGAGACTTGCAGAGGACAATTCAGTCCACCCATTTTAGGATAGGAAGGTCAATCTCTAGAAGAGGCCAACTCATTATCTGTAGACATATCCAATAGCTCAGACTAAACACTCAACTTTCAGCTGAGATGAACCTCACCTGAAACACCCAGAGAACCTGAACAAAGTTCTCTAGAGGTTGAGGTAGGTGATATTCGGCCAGCAAGTGGCTGCTCATAATGAAAAAACACAGTCCTCCTATAAATGCTCCTCAAATCTCATCAGAGAGAATGATGTATTTCCAGCTCTCTGCCTGAAACCTGTGCAATCAGGCCACTTCATATCCATTCATTCCTACTGGGGCTACAAATGAGACCATTGTTTTTCTTACAACTTCCAGAGCTATCTCTGTTAACAAGGTCCCAATGCAAAAAGAGCAAAATCTCATTTTTTTGCTGTCTTGAAGCAGATTAGCCAGTTAACCGTATGCCAGATTGCAATTTGCTGTTACAGAAGAGTTTTTAGTTTGTGCACCTTGACTCCTTTGTGATTAAACCCATCCACAGAGCCTCCTCTTGCCCTCCCTCACATACCCTGGTGGCTCTTCTAACGTAACAGATGTTTTGACACTCCACACGTTACTAATGTGATTTTCTCGGAAATCATCTTTCTTTGGCAGCTGTAACATATGAATCCCCGTAAATTCCTTCTCTCCATTACTGGAATGTATTACCCTTTATTATAAAAGCATGATTAACCTAAAAAACATCATGCAATACTTCTGTAGCTCTGCCATCGCAATGGAGACACGCTCTGCAGAAGCTCTAACACTTGCAGTAATGTGCAGGCTGTTCACCTCAAATAAGACGGGTTTGGCACCTGTGCTCTAATGAAAGGGTCATTCTACCTTGTAAGAAGGAGCGATGCCATCCTAGCAGATGGCAGCGAGCACGGGCCAACAGGAGATCATGCAGGAGGCTCAAACACGTTCACCCATGGCAGAATTCCCAGACTGGGAAGATAAAAATTAGTCTCCCTGCTGCGGTGAAGGAGACTCACCGCGACTGCTCTAGCTCCTGTTCAGAACTCTTGTCAGCAATGGACAAAGGAAGAAAATGTAAAACGTCAGTTGCAACTGTCTGGACAAAAAGGAAGTAAAATTTTATTCTCACAGTTCCCTCGGCTGTCTGAATCATCACATCTGAATGCATGCTACGGTACACACTGAGAATAAAGCTATTATTTGTGAAGTGCCTCTTGCTGCCTTATCTTTACCATTTTCAGAATAACTCCTGCAATCGCAGTTTCTCAAGTAGTTGATCAGCCAGAGAGAGAGAAGAATGAAAGAATAGCAAGCAGCATATCACTGGCTTTGGGAGCCACTTTAACCTACCATCTGCAGCACCTGTACTCCCACATTTCTCACAATCTAGAATATCCCAGCCCTATGCACCCTAGAGAACAGCAGGTCTCTACATGCTCATGCTCCAGGAGCACCTTTGCCGCTGTTGTTGGGTTAAATACACATAATGCACCAAAATCACATTTTCATTTTGCTCTGTTGACATGTTCTAAACAAGTCCTGCCCACGGCAGGGGGGCTGGAACTAGATGATCTTTAAGGTCCCTTCCAACCCAAACCATTCTGTGATTCTGTAAGTCACTGGCTGCACACCGACATCAAGGCGCTTCGTATTTTGTAGTATTTTTAGAAGTTACAGTCTAGTACCAGAACTTCGTGCAAATCTTTTACAACTAAACCACAACACCGATTACGCTTTCAGAAGTAGTTTGTATAAGGAAAGACTGGCATTACCTGAAGCCTTCCTATTGCCACGAGGCAATATTTACTACCTTGTCCCACATCAGCGTCCTCTTCTGGTATAGTCATTCCTAAAGTAAATGATAACAAATACTGTTATTATTAGTAAATTGGGATGAGCAGAGACGTTGCTGGCCTGGTTCTATATTCCAGATGCTCTAAATCATACAAAATAACTTTATTGCTTTATTAATGCATTATCTCTGGGTTCAGACCAGATGATCTTTCTCAGTCATGCTCGAACTTACATACCTCACATGCATATACAGTACCCACATCAGCTATTTTGGCTGCCGAAGACAAAGCAGATACAAAAATTCCCCTATACACCGAGATGGACAATAACATTTCCACGACTACTTCTCCACAGCATGTTACCGGAACCACGTGGTCACTTAATACATTCAGTGAATGCGCACTATGTTTAGTTTTCTTTGTGAATAATATATTATAATGAGCCTTAAAAACACAGCACAGCCTAGATCTTTCATTAACTTCGTGCTCATATTTAACAGCTGGTTTTACTTTTTTCTATAATGGACTAAATCTGGGTCATTACGTTGAAAGACTGAAAAAATGTGGATGCTTTGCTAACAGTGCTTGTTTCAGTTGTGTAACAGGAGTAACTATTATAAACACAGGAATAATTTCAAAACATACATGTGTACTGATTTCCATCTCAGTGTTTGTGTCACAAATAGGAATGTTCAGATTAGCTCTGTTTACTTGCTAGTTGGCTAGGCCTTTAGTTAAGGCTGTTTCCCAACTCCAGTTTTGAGATACCAATTTCCTATGAAGCACTTAAAAAAACCATCTTCCAAGAGTGACACTGCTGACTTATTTTAAGTGATTTGTAAACTCTTTCACAAGGCTTTTCAAGGAACTCAGTCACAACAGGCAGTGAATCATTTAAGAGGCACTTTAAAGCATTAATGAAATTAATGGCAAAGCAGCTACCAATTATGAAACAACAGCCACTTTATTTTCAAAATTTGTAATTCCCAATGTAAGTCAATCTTTGGACCGTGCAGAGGATGACAGCATACAACTTTCTTAAATGATGCCTCTGAAAAATGACTGTAAATGCTGCTGAGTGAACCGAAGCAGTCTCTGAAGGAAGTTATTTTGTATCAAAATAACTGAATCTTATCTGACAATCAGTTTCTAAATAGCACTCTACAGGGATTTTTCAGTTCCCATTGAGCTATATAATAAAATAAAATACACAAAGTATGAAAGAAAAAACCCCATATTTTTGTATAATATATTCAAACTTTATTTGCAATGGAATTCACAATTTTGGGGGCCTAACTTCATTTGCAGCCCCCGACAGATAACTAGGATTTTATCAGGGGATCTCGAGAGCTTTACAAAGAAGGCACATTACTGGCCCTTCTAACAAGTGGGAAATTGAGGCGCAGTATGAATTTCAGCATCACACACTACATGAGGTGGGCAAACCCCCCTTGTCTTCCACACAATGATCTTACTATCCAGAGATACAAATTTGGCCCTAAATTAACTCCTTAGCTTCTAAACCTATGTGATATCCCTCGCCAAATGCCGGGATACTCCTCTGAAATGTTTTCTTAGAAGCCGTACAAGAAGATCAAGGTGGCAGTATGTGATCTTACAAGTACATTTTAAGAAATCAATCATTAAACACGTAAGTTAAAAATAACATTGGAAGGAATTGACATGTTATTTTTCAATTAAACATTATTTTGTGCTTCCTATAAAGGTCCCTCTGTGGGTTACCTCTAGGGACCCAAACTTCCACTCGAGATCCTAACAAAGGTCCCTCTGTGGGTTACTAGGGACCCAAACTTCCACTCGAGATCCTTCACCTGATTTAGAACATCCTTGAAGACAACCTGCATTTACCCTCCCCGTGGGACTGTTCTGCACTGCCTGCAGTTTATCAGTTCATCCTTCAAGCAGTTAAATTACAAAGCATTGTTTTGGTATTTCACACACCGCTATTCCGGTCTCTTTTCTGTTACACACCAGGCAAACTACAAACAAGAGCCCAAACACAAATAAGTCCCATGCTCTGAGACACCAGCATACCACAGAGAGCATAAACCACTGACATGAAACTACAGTGAAGAGGTTCATATTACAGAAGTATTTTGTTTTCCTTCCTTGCTGTGTTTACAGTTATTTCTTCAATACAAGACTTGGTAATTAGCTAATGACAGCTCCAATAGGCAAAGAAACTGAATTTGGCTGCCTCTTGAGAAAAAGAGAGAAAACTACCCTGAAAAAGCAGCAGCAAACGTATCCACTCAAAATTGTGTCCACTTTAGACAAAATTTTGGCAGACACATGGCTGCTATCTGCTCACATACACGTGTTAAACCACGACAGGTGCCTGGAAGGGTGAGCTCCCAAAACTAAACTTAGACTCCTCCACACGAGCAATTTTAATTTTAAATAGGTAGAAAATGGTTAACGGAGAATTATGTGCGGTTTGCAGGGGATGATAACTGGAATTCAGCAGTTTCACCTTACAAAGCGGTGACTAGAGGTGTGAACTGAGAGCAGGACAAATTAAATGATGCAGCAGTTTAGGATGGAACATGAGGATGCTGACTCTGCTGCAAAAGAAATGCAGCAGTGTACAAAAAGAACCACGGGAGGAAAGAAAGCACCGGAGCAACAGAAGAGTTGACCCAACACTTTGGCTGGAAGACGGCAGCGGGGACTGCATCCCTCCGGGAGATGGATGAGGAGTCTCTCACTCCGCAGCCCTGAACTCCGCACCAGGGCAAACCTGCAAGTTCAACTGTCAGCCGAAAGAACAAACATTTTAAAAGCTGGTGCCTGAAGCAATCACGGTTACATTCAGACAGCTCGGTACAGGTGGTCTGATTTCAAAGATGGTGAGTGATTCTAGCTCCTACCACCTTCAGAGGATTTTCTTGGTGGATGCCTGGTACTTCTGAGAATTAGGCCGCTTAAACATAGGGTGTTTACAAAGTGCTGTTTTAAGGAAATAATTCTAGGCATTCTCACTGGATAACCTTAACCAAAAGGTCCCTTTAAAATGGAGTTTTCCATTTGAGAAGGACAAATTTAAAGCTTTAAAGTCAAAGCTTTTTGACTTCAAAAGCTTTTTCAATGGTTTCCTTAGTGGCACAGTGTATTGCAGAGAACAGCACAGATACTCAGCTGGACGGCTTCCACTTCGCATAATCTTTTTTCTGCAGTTTTCAACAACGCTTTCCTTTTTAGGAACTTGGTCCATGCTTGCTACTGCCCAAATAAACTCAAAGCAACATAAGCAAGCTCCAAAATTAAACCTAGCTAAAAAACACCATTTCTGATGTCACTCTGTTGGCAAGGGAGGCTGTTGTTCTAATTTTCACACCACCACCCCCCTTTTTTTTTTTTTCCCCTCAAGATGGATTACATTTGGTCTGTATAACACACTGGAAAATGGATTAGTTGGGTTATCCCACAAGACAAGCTATGAAAAAAACCCAGTCTGCCTGGAATTAATCAATACGTGACCCAGTGAATTGCTAACCCTTCCCTGAAAGTGCCTAGAGTAATTGTCAAAATGACCGTCCGCTCGTCTGCAGCGTAGGTGCTAGTACTGACAGCATTCCATAGAGGGAAATTGGTTTCTTTACTCTCTCGCTGATAGTTCCAAAGTTTCAACTGTGGGTGAGCTTATATATGAGATGCATTGGTGGAGAGATTTACTTTTGCTTTAGCATACTTCCTATTGGACATACTCCAAGACGGACAGGTAAATAAAGATATGTGTACTGCACTTAATACCGGTTTGTCCAGCTCTTAACATAATGTAATATTGCTCCTTAGCACCACTAAGTACCATCAGTATCTCCAAAAAAAGTTGCAAAAGCCGCCAGGAAAGCAGCCATGAAACTGATCTTTAGGAGGCATCCACAAAATAAACATACATTAGTTATTCACATTCTTCAGGTGTAACCCTGAGAAAGGCTTTATTTCTCAACACCAAATATATGCTCCTCTTGAATAATAAACATAGTGCTACGCTTGTTCAAGTTAATACCAACAATTTGCAAAGCTAAGCCTGCAACTGAGCATCACAGAATGCTGTGCCGTTAGAGGTTGTATTTAATTTCCAAGTGTCCTTTATGCCAGCAAACACTTCCCCACAGGGTAACAGCATGCGTTTGTGTGGACATAAGGAACTTTTTAGTTTTCCCAATGAGCTTCCAGTTGGCTCTAACAACTGAACAGCTTCATTTTCTGCCTTCTTCCTCTATCCTTCTGCCCCGTATTTTCTGCGACACACGGAACAGTGTTAGTGGATTTGTGGTTTTACTTCACTACACTAAAAAATAAATTATTTATGAGTCTTTAGAAGGACATAATTTAAGTGTCCAGTGGTCACTAGCAATCCCCTGTTAATGCCTATCTCCATCAGAACCATTTTGGATAGTTACACGCCTGTGCATCAAACTGCACTGTGTGACGTTATCTCCCATACACAACTATGGAAAAAGGCTTTCACAAAAAAAGGCTGTGGATGTTTACAGCACACCAAGGAAAAATCTCGTGAAAAATTCTGGCAAAACCGGAATTATCCTTTTTTATGTAAAAAAAAAAAAAGCCTTAAAAATTACAGCACTGCAAAGAATATTCGAGCAACTGTTTTGTTTTGTATTGGAAGAGGGAGTACTTTGCACAAACGTCCAGATTCTGGCCAAAACTTTAAAATAACCTAACAGCTTTGGCATGCTGTGGTTAAGACATTACCGTAAGTCTGACTTGGAAGACTAAAATGTTTCTTTTTTAAGATTAAAAACTAAGGAGAAAAAAAAGATTTCAACATTATTTGAATTTAATTTTATTCTGGGACTTTTTATTTGAAGTTTTCGAAATAAGTATCTATCTAGGCCTTTTCTTCACTATGTGTTTTTCTGCAGGTCCTGGCTTTGATTTACAGAAAACTAGCAACATCCTGACAGACTCTACCTTCTCTCTCCACCAAATATTTTCCATCAATTGTTATGGCATGAAAAAAACCTATTAGGAAAATATCATATGGACCACATAAGATTCATTTCCTTCCAGGAATGAGATGCTCAGAGGGGAAAAAAATAGAAGAAAAGCAAATGCTTGCTTAAGTTGAAACTGAATGATCAGAAGGTCAGCATTTCTCAGTTTTGTGAGTGGTTATGAACTTGAAGCATTATCTAGGCTAAGAATCACAAGCTGCTTCACTGGGAACAGGGGGACAAAGGCTGGAATTGGTGCTCAGCCAGTTTCAAACACGGGGTCCTTTTACCTCATTCAAAATAATCCAACACTGCGCTGTCATTATTTAATCTAGCATACACTCCACGTAAGAAATGAACAACGTAACTGGTTGGAACGTTGATCTGGAATATCTGACTCCTTTTTCCTTTGACTTCTACACAAATTTTACCCCAATTACAACATATAGTTTATGGGGATATAAGCGTGTAGGTATCATATGCCGGGTTTTGTACTTGAGCTTAGTTTTACCCTTCTCTTGCAGGCACAATGGAGGAAAATAAACGGACCGTTAATAAACCCAGCCTGAACGAATGCGCTCCTGAAAGTGGCTCGGTCTTCTCTCTGTGTCCCACTCACTCAGAGGCAAACACGCTGTATTAAGGGAACAGCCAAACAGCTCATTTTCCAGGGGAACACAGAGAGAGCTCAGGCTGCAGCACTCCTGGGTCTGCTTTGTTGGGAAACATGGGAGAGGCAGGCGCTGCCTGCGGGTCCTGCATGCTCCGAGCTCAGTTCTGTGTGGAGGATGAGGCACGATGCTTCCTCTGCTTTCTCTCTCATTTCTCAGTGAAAAAGGGCCGTCTGCCAGTAAGCGAGCCTTCCTGCTTCATTATGGATAAGGGGGGCAAAAAAAAAAGTCAGGTTAGGTGTGCAAACTGATTTCATACTGACCACAGACCTGAGCCATAACAGAATTTGCTTTCTACTTTAGAGCTGTGGGAAAAAAAAACCAGTCCTTAAAATATGCCACCATACTGATGCCAACTGTCATTTGTTTTCACCTGCTTAAAGTATTTGAATTACTTAACAGATTTAGCATAGACTACTCACAGCAGCAGTGTTGTCAAACCTGACAGTCTATCACACTAATAATGATCACAGTTCATGTCTTGATATTTCTGTATCAATACTGATTGTGTTATACTCAGTGTGGGGCTAACAAAAATCAACACATTGGCCACAGACAATGCAATACAACCCAGAAAGAGAAAATACCAGGTGCTAAACAAATTAGATTAAGTACAGATTAAGTGCATTTGCTAAATATTTGTTATTTTCTTTATGAAAGTATGTTTTACGTGTTGTATATTACTTGTATAACGCATGTGCCACATTGCATGCTCTGAAACAAAAGGATATGGAGTTTATATTAGAATGTCCACTTGGCAATTGAAAAATAAATGAAAATGGTCCTTTCCGTAGCTGAATTTTTAAACAGCTGCAATTTAGCACAAACCCATTTATTCCCAAGAATCCAGAGAGGATGCAAAAGCCAGGGGCTCGCTACTCTCTAGCTGATTTGAGCAGAAGTGATTCTATTACGGGGTAGAAAAGCCTTAGCAAATTCAATTACTGCTGCAGTTATTTCATTTGCTTTGCAGATTATGGTTGAATTACCATTGGAAATGAGAACAAAAGCAGTGACGACGCCACTTATTTACCCAAACGTATTGAGGACCAATTCAGCTCATGGACATTCCCATTCAACTCCGAAAGTCAATGGATACACGACAATCACCAACACAAAGTGGGGAAGACTGGGAGGGCAAATAAACGCTCACGAAAGAGGCCTCGATTCAGTACTATATGCCCTGAAAAAGGCACTCAGGCATGACTATGATGAGTAACAATTTGGATGGCAACATAAAAGACCACTGAAATTCCACGTAAGGCTGTCAAAATCTAGAACATCCCTCAGGATTGTGCTATAGTTTGGAGGCATTAACATTGTGGAGGCGCGCTGGAATATCATAAGGGAGCACCATGTGATTTTGAGGAGTGGAGTAATAGAAATGGGATGAAATTCAACATTACTAAATGCATAAGCATGCACTTGGGGACTAATAAGTCATAAACTACAGCAACAGAAATGGGATGAAACTTCGTATTACTAATTGAAAGATCACACAGTTCAAAGCTATTTTTGCTATGAACTGGAGGATCTTGAGTTGACAACTGAGAAAAAGGCAGCCTGATATGTATATTAGGTGATTAAGGATGCCAGCAGGATGCACCACACAAAAGAAGTATGCCATACCATATACTGCCAGTCAAGATAGGAAATACCATTTTCATTATATATCACTACATTCTCATCTGGACAAGAGTGTAGAGTTCTGGTGACCCACATTTTGAAAAGTTAAGTGAAAATATGAACAAGCGCAGAGAAAAGACGCAAGGGTAAAGAAAAGAGAATGCATTGTGAGAGTGGAGACTAGAAGTGGGCTGGTTTAACTTTGCAAAGTCAAGGCTGACAGGATATGACCTCCTTCTGGAAACGCACCAGAACACTGGAGACACACAAAGCAGGAAAACTTCTGCCTGATCTTCAGTGCAATATAGTCTAAGAATACACTGGCATAAACTTCCCATAAACTAATGAGGACTGGAAATTAGAGAGGTTGCTAAGCATGGGAGAGCAGTGAGGTTTTGGAAGAGCTGGAGACGGGGAAAACACCTCACTAACGTAAACTGGAGCTTACAACGTGATACCTGGCAACGGGGCACTCAAAGATCCAGAAGATCCTTTTCATCCCATGCTCCTGCAGTGCAGTGCCTGCTCCCCTGCAGAAATGGCAACTGCAAGTCATATACTGCTGACATAACCTAGCACTGACATGAGTTCATACATTTGCAGCTCTGCATCAGCAACATACACCCCTAAAGGGTTAGATCTCTTTAAATATCCCATAACATGCAGCAAGCTTTTCATTCAAGCTAAGCAAGGAGCTAAATCAAATCTCATTTGACCTGCACGTTTCTGAAGAGACGTCCCGTATATCAAGACTGAATTCAATTATGTTTGGAATTACCAATAGAAAAGTTAATCTCTTTGTGGAAGAAAACAAAAAAACCCTTTCATTTTCATAGAGCAATTTACACACACTGCACTCTCACTCTTTTGAGACAGAAATTAAATTGAAACATTTTGACTCCTACAGCACACTGAAGTATATTAAATCCTATTAGCAACAAGAGGGGAGGTTTTCCTCTTCTGCCAAAACTGCAATTCAGCAGGAAATGACAAGGAGTTCACATCCGCATGCTGGTGTCTGCACACCACCGTACAGACTTGGTGCAAACCACCTCTCAGTATTCATAATCCCCAAATAAATGTGATTTATGCTTGTGGCATACGACCGCAAAAGGGCAGGACAACCCACGGTTTGATTCAGGCCAGCAGGCGCTGTCATATTGCAAACAGCCTCTTCAACTACTGCAAATGCCAAGGTCAGCTAATCCAGTTCGTGACGATGTCTGGATGAGCTCCACCGTCTCCTCTTTGAATTTTTCAAAGGTAAATATTCCCATATGTAATACTGAGTTACAGTAGGTAAAGGTTTTTCTCTGCAGTTCAAAGCAATGTGCCAAGACTTGTTTCCCAGAAAAACAGCCTCAAAACAGAACTTATCACAAAGCCTGAACATTCTCCACTAATACCACCACTTTGAAGTGAGGACCTATGCACCCAAATTGAAATTACACATTTTCATACATAGGTGCTTGCAACTCAGTACTTAAATATAAAAGCACTAGTTGGTGTTTTCTAGAGGTACAAATGCTTTGTGTTTACCTTCTTAAAATCGGGCCATTTTTATGTCGGTTTACCAGATTGAAAACTTTCGGCCCCAGCTCCTGTAACCCCACATTACCAACAACTCCACCACTCTCTGTGCCCATGAAATTGAGAAGGGTTTCACACGGAAAAACGGGGAGGCCCTGAGTGAGTAACAACAGCCCGTTCCTTGATATCAAAAGCTTCTCAATATGAGACTGAATGGGTTACCCCACTGAAATTCAGCCTGGTTCTGTGCCAGCAAAGGATCCTGAGCCAGGTTTTCAACTGTCTTGCAGGTAGCGCAGTACACACCGCCTTCAAATGAGAGAGGTACACACCTGCTGGTGGCCAAGCCTTGATATAGCCAGTGCAATGGACAACAGCATACTGTGCTTCGCCTTCTTTTACTGGGCCGAGGCCATTCCTAAATGAAAAGGAAACACAAAAATATCATGTTGATTGACATGCAGAATAGCTCTATGTTTTTAAACTATGACTACTGATGATTTACTGTAAGTTATGTTAGAAACAACCAACCGTCAACCTAGAGTTCTGTACAATGTCAGCCCCATCACAATGCTATTCAAGCTGTACCTGTTTTCTGTAATATTTCTCTGAGAAAGATACTGAAGCTTATTTCAGAGATGGAGCTGGTTAAGACAAAGAAGTTGAGTGACTTGCGCAAGGTTTGCAAAAAGATCCAGTGATTCCACCACAGTTGAATTTAGGGGCGAGTTCTCCTCTCCTGAGACCCAGTGCTATTTTACGCTGTGTGCTAATCCAGATGTTTGTCCAGGTAGTACTCCCTGAGTGAGCATTAGCCCAGTGCAAAATGAGAGTGCTTATGGCAACTAATTGTTGTGATAAATTAAGTAATAGTACCTGTATCTTTTTCTCATGGTGGTTATTCTGTTCAGAGGTAAATGATCCAGCGGAGCATTTCCACACCTAAAAGTAAATTCATATTTGAAATGGCTCAAAAATGAATATAAACACCCAAGATGAAAATGCATTTTAAGATCTTTATTAGTATATATAAGTAGACAATAATGGATATCTACTTCTGACAGAAAGTCCCAGATTCATGTTTTCTTAGAACTTGCTGCTTCCACAGGCTGAGCTTTTTGGGTGTGCTACAAATATTTACTTTATAAAGAAAAACATTTCTACAAATCTACAAAAAGATTCCCTCCCGCCCCCCCAAACCTAAAGACTATTTGAAATAGATATTCCAAGAGTGGCTAAAGAATAGATACACTTCAAAATACTATATAACAAGGGGAAAACTAGAGAAGAATATAAGCCAGGCATAAATAAGGCCCCCAAATATCTACACAAAACAATCTCAGTGTTCCAGTAGCTCCCCTGGACAGAGCATTTCTACTGCCATACACCAGCTACAGTGTTAGCAGATATTAATCTAATGTTTGCAAGAACGGACTATTTACACTGTCAAGTAACTTTGTTTAACACTTGTTCATGTATATTTTGTGATATTCCTAACTATGCTTAACTGTATAATTTTAACAATCCATTTGAAGCTAAGTAAACAGTTTGAAGGGTAAAACCAGTTCATTTTCAATGGAAAAAAGAACAATAACAATGAAAGAAGTAATCACAAGGAAAGTTCACATTATTTGAGGCTCATTCTTCCCACAAGGTTTTTTTTAATTATTTTTTTTTCTTTTTTTTTTTTTTTTTTTTAATACCAGTAACATACCAGTCACTACCAAGGAGAAGGAATGAACAATTAAAATAAGATTTAGAATTACAAAAACAATGGGGCTACTGGCATGTATAAAATTACTCTCACGCACTGGAGTTTACAGAATCAGGGTGCTAGGAAATAACTGCAATCTGAAATGTTGTTTTAAAAGCTGGGGAATAACTGTAAACAGGACATTAGGCCTAGTTTTCTTTGCACAAAAAAGTCTTCCTCACATGACCACTACGTGCAGCTTGGAGGAAGAGAAAGCAATGTTCCAAGTGTGTCTCTGTCAGGCTGTATTTCTTTCCCCCCAGTTAAGGGGGGAAAAGGAGCTACAGCTTTGAGGTCTAATTTTGCAGGTATGAAGTATATAAACCCCTTACAAAGGCACCCAAGAGCCATACATTCAGTTTCCTCACATGACTGGAAGAATCCCACCACATAACCGAAGTACAGGGAGTTTTAATGTGTCAAGTATTTTGCTTTGCGTGTTTCATTCCGTAACAAATTTTGCATCATCTGTTTTCAACACGTATATTGGATATAGGCTGCAGATGCAATTATGTACTTTCCCCCCCTAACCACACAGAGAGAAATTTATTGCAATAGCAACAGGCATTTTATCCCATTAGCACCACAACAGAAGTGCCCACAAGCCCCAGTCAGAAGCACTGGGCAGGCAGATCTCTTTAAAGAAGCCCAAGCAATGCAGGAGAAGCTGGAAAATTGCAAAATAAAACCCCTCTAACAATTACTCATTTATCTAGCATCAACCAGCTGACATTTGGTTAATTCATACCAGGCTTAGGTTAATTCCTCATAGCTGGCAAGTTTGCAACTGAATTTCTGTTTGTCTTCAAGATTCTTTTAATATTATTGGTTTGCTGAAAAAATACAGAGTTGGGCTTTCATTACACTTGCGAAAGCTTTGCTCCCAAAGTATTGATTCGAATAATTTGACTCTAAGAGACAATGGCTTACATTCCAGGGGTGAAGTTGTCATGAAGTTCTCTGGGGAAAGCATCCTACACCCCACACTGATAAAAATAACTGCAACACAGGAATGAGGTGCTGTTTTGTCATTAATCATAAAGGAAGACAGGTTTCAGTTTTACTCCAGTTCCAAAAGCAAGCATTCTGGAAATGCTTAATGGGAGTATGTCATTACAGCTTCGTTTTTTAAGCAAGGTCAAATTAGTGTAACAAAATGTCTGAAGTCTAAGCTGAGACGGGACTGGAACCATCACAGGAATACAAGGTAAATGTGTACCTCATCCGGCAAATGAAAGAGCGCCTTGATCCCATGCACATTCTCATTGAGGACTGCTGACCCTCTTTCTTTACTGTTCCAGTCTTCAAGTCGAGGATTCGTCCTAGAAAAGCCAGGGAGAGCAACTGATGTTCAGTACATAAATTTAATTCCATTTACTACAAAGTACGATGACAGTAAGTTCATAAGCTAAATGCCATTAGGGGAAAAAAAACTAAGAAAAAATCTTGATCCTGGTCTCACATAGGTTATGTGCTGGCTTAACTAATGATTTCAGCGAAGCTGACTGAGTCACAACAGTGATGGCTCTTTTCCTCGGTTGGCCCAAGACCAACTTCCAAGGCAGGGTCAAATGTCTGGAGGCAGAGGAGACAATGACAGCAAGCATAGCTTTTTGACTTGATCTGCTCGCTCCACTCTTTACCAGAACTGCGGATAAAGCAACATGCATCATTTCCCTGACAGCTGGTCTTCTTTTCCTGTGCTCTTGTGTCTATCCAAAACGCTCTCACCATAACACCACCTCACATATCCAGGGCTGCAGTGATGGTGAGGAATACATACGACTAAGCTTTTCTCCTTGGTGATGAGATACAGGACATGTCACAGCACCACTTGTGGTGGGGCCCTTTCAGAGTTGATAAAAAACTGACGTGTCAGCTTATTTTTAAAGTTAATTTTCAGCCAGATAAGTGAGGTGATCTGACTCACCGCACGGCAACAAGAGTCTATGCAAGGTCCATGGCCGAACCCTGCTGATCACCATAAGCTGACTACAAACCTCAGAACCTCACTCCACAGACACAGCATTGAAAAGGGATGACAGCAACCAAGTCATCTCAAGAGAGGACAGGACGGAGGGAGCACTGAGCTGATGCTCCTACAGTAAGTTGGGGGAAGTCTTTATTAAAAAACAAAGGTAGCAAGGCGGTAACAGATTAATCTTTCCATTCTCCTGATACAAAACAGAAGGCAGTGACTACTGCAGATAGGTTCAGATCAGCGATGGCAGGGTACAGGGTATCACCTAGAATCCTATTGTTTATCACCAAAGAACTAATAGAATGGACTTTTGCATCTACAGCTCAATTGCTAACAGATGACTATAAAATCTTGCACATTAGTAACACAGACTAGAAATGAATCACTGGCCCAGATCCACAATGCTTCAGGGCTCGATACAGCCACAAAAGTGACAGTGGGCAAGAGAAATGCAGTGGAACAGCTGCTAGACAATTAAATGACAGCCACCAGTGCTGATGACACACGGCCACGAGAAAACCTACTTGTTTAAGGTGGGTATCTTTCAGTAACTGAAACTATATAAGCCTAAGTCGTTACTGTGATATAACTAGCCAAGTTTACAGCGATATAAGATACCATATTCTGTCTGTACTAAATTGAAGAAATCACGCAGAACACATTCCAAGTCCCTCTCAACAGATTTACTTAAAAGTCTCTGTCCAAAAATTAAGTTCTGAAATAATCCTACTGCCAAACATTAATTTCAGAATTACTTTAACTGAAAATATTTACCTCCATCCATGAATGGGAATAAAATCACTACAAAACAGTTTAAAGATCAGGATTTTAGATAAGGAACTAGGCAGTAGCATTTTATTCTTAAGGTATACTAAAGGTAACTACTTCTGGAGGAAAGCCACCCTTGTCGACAGAAGGTCAGCCTGCGTCATTTGGTGTATCTCCAAGGTGTATCTCAGATGGTTAAGAAGTTAGCAAGCCTGGGAGCAATTCCTGAATATGCTTCAATTCAGAGCACTGGGCTATATGTTAATATAGAGGTATGATTCAGGTGTGAGCTGGGAAAAATCATACCACCGTATTTCCCAGCTGAGTTACACTGACCCTACGATGTAGGATGGATCTGAGGTTCAAACACACTTCCCTTCCCTGCATCAGAGAGTCTGTCTCTCTGTCTCATTTTCTATACCCAAAGCCACAGTCTATTTCCCCATCCCCTCAACTAATCACACAATTCAGAGAAATAAAATATCATTAGGCAGGAGGCAAACTGACTCACAAACGAAGGCAATGCATGACGAAGCAAATAAAGATAGAATATATGTGCAGGACCCAACGGCTGTCCATATGAGTATACAAGCCAAATCAAACCATCGGAAGCATTTTTCTCTTTGGACACAATAACTTTGTCATACACAAAACAAAAGAAGAGTTTCTGTGCGCGTTTTTTTTTCATTCCAATATAAATTCTTGAAGTGACACTAATAATCAAAAAGCAGTGACAGTAAATGTAACTCAAACACCTAATAGAAACGTCTCAGTTTTTATCATCCAAGAGCATCTATAAAAATAAGTATACTTCACAATTACGTGGCTGCTAAGCCTAGAATTGCTGACACATGTTCCTTTGGCACGTCTGGAATCCCTCACAACAAAAGTCATAGTTTTTAAATTTAGCTTTTTGTTTGGCAACTTCTTAGAAATATGTACCAGATAACAAATAGTAGTCTAAATTTTGCCCTGACTTACAAAATCACTGCAGGGGGTATGTGGGGGGTATGAGTCAGAGAAATGTTTGGTACATAGATATTACGACAAAGCACTCTCAGCAGCTTGTTTCAATAGTCCGTCGTGCGTGTGTTAACCTTGTAGAGCACTGACAATATAGTGCAGATTCTGATAACAAACAAGCAGTTTGTGTCTTATATATTATTACAAGTTTATGATCAAATTATATTAAAAAGAGGAAGAATTATAGTTGAACAGACTAAGGACAAAGCTTTCAGTTTAGCTCAAACAAGCCTGTCAGTGCACGCCCTGGGATAAGAGGGATCTCCTAAGACACGGCATACCAGGGTTCATATCGCTGTCGGAGCCTTTCAGTTAATAATACTGGTGTCGCCAGGTGTCTAGAGCGTGTCTGGGAGAGTAAACTGGGAAACAACCCGCTGTGAGATTTGTGTGCAACCAATGCGGCCATGCAGCACAGGTGAATGCCAGCTTTGGAAAGAGGAACGGCGTAATACTCCCAAGTCCTTGCAGCCTGTGCCTGCTCGCAGTATTGCACACGCACCGCTAAGAGCTTTCTCTGTTTGGAGAACTCTCCTGTTTAATGATGGCAATCTGGATACAGTGTTACCCCTTTTCATTTTTGTGCTAGCTCAAAAAAAAAAAAATCTTCATTTCTCGACCTAGACTTACAGTATTTAGTGCAGAGAGATGGAAAACGGTGAAGTCAGGACAAGCTGGAGTTGTACCACAATATTTGTCGTGACTTCTTACTGCTATGACAATCTGCAACTGCGACAATATAATGTCACCTGGTCTCAAGACAAAAGTCAGAGCCGTTTCTCCCCAGGCTCCTCGCCACTCCATACCTGACTCTGAGAAGGGAATGGACCCACACTTCTCCGCTTCTGCCAGTATGGAATTGCAAAATCATCTTCTACCTGCTTTAATATCATCTACAGTTCGCTGCAGCTGCTCACGTGATGGACCTTGGCAGGTCCCACATTGCAGTCAAGCAAACTGGCATAAATCGCAACTCAGTGTCATACAGACAGCCCAGTTCAAGGAGGTGGCATACTCTGATGGTAGCTCTGTCGCAGAACCATAAAATACTCGTATCTCCGTGTGCTTCTGCGTCTTTTACACTGGTGCTGCTGCCTTGGCGATAAATGCTCATTTAGGTTTCTCCACAAGAAACACGCACAAAGTACCTTTGATATAAAAGTTGGCGATTAATATATTCTCATTAATGAGAAATATTCTAGGATGCTCTGACAACTTCAGCTAACTGAATAGTGCACATGTGCATTTTTTTAAATTTCTTCTTCTAGTTTCTTCAGAAGAACAGTTTTAACAACCCAGTGCCACTACCAGCTGGATCCCTTATGAGCTTCCCCATAAATCGGTAATTGCATGTAGCTCATTTCCATGTTAAACTTTTCCCCGCTCCAGCTCCAGACACAACCCTCAGATACAGCAAGTACAGGGTGCGTGTCCCAATCACAGCACTACTGTGACTGACACTGCTGTCTTATTACCATTTACAGCAGCTGCACAACTCAGAGGAAATGAGTTTACTCTGCTGCAAAAGAGAAAGCAAATAAAAGAGTACAATGATTATTAAAACCAGCACATAAATCTTGCCGGTCGGTCTGGGTATAATTGATAACTTGTTGAAATCTGCCCACTACAGTCCCCATTCAGAAGGCAGTATTGCTTAAATCTGTAATAAACCAGTTGTCCTCTGAGCAGGAATCCACCATGCAACCCAGGAACCTGATGTCAGCTCTTGTTACAGGAAAGGGCTGTCAGAGGGGACCACAGAGGTGAGGACGATGTGCAAGAGATTAATTATTTGGGTAAAATTAGAGAAGCCATATAAAGCTCCTCCCACTAAAGAGATTAGTTAGTAACAGATTCAAGTACTGAGGATACACGCCAGAAACATTCCCTTTGTGTTATGCTGCAGCGTGTTTTCAAAGATGCTCTAAAAACATTCTCATAATGATCAAGGGGACAAATGTTCATATTGGCACCGATGTGCCCCTTGTGTGTGCAAATAGTGCACAGATCATGCCTCTTTTTGATCCCCAATTGCTACTGTGAATGTTCAAATACCTTTTCTGTGCTTTGAATGTGTTTGAGATGAACCTAAGCCAAGGATTGGCCTGGGCCTACTGAAGTTCATGGGGTTTCAAATCTGGGAGTTTGGCTCAAATCCATCTTTCCACAATAGCACCAGCCTGTTAGAAAATTTGCTCCTCCATGTTTAAGCACTGCATGCTAAGTTTATAGCCTGGTAATCAAACACAGTCTGTTCTTTGTTACTTTTTTCAGTTCTTTTCTTTTTTTTTTTGGTGGATTCAAAACTCCATAAGCTTCAACACCTAATTCTACCACAACTGCTTTCTCTGCTGGATTTCCAGTTCCTAAGAATCCTACAGCCTGTAATTAGAAAGAAGGGTTGTTACATAAGGGCATTCTTCTGCAAAAATTTCAGTGCAAGTTGAAATGGCTGTCTCTAAAAAACAATCATACGGTATTCACATCCAGTCTGCAGCATGGAAATACCCCTCTTTTGCAACAAAAGACTACTACATGTCTACAAATATCAGAAGAAATTTGGTTTGGCCTCATGCACACAAAAATACCGTTGGCAAAGTACATGATACAATTTTCCATTTCCCTCTAACTCATCAGTAGATGGACTGCTGTCTTGCACAGAATCTTGGACCTGATAAGGAAACAGTCTGAATTAATATATAGAGTCTCACCTTGCCCCCAATACCTTCAGCAACCCAACAAGCTTTGCACTGTAGATGATAGTGTCTTGTCTTACAAAGAACAAGTTAGCTATTTCATAATTATTCTCAGCCACCGGATTGTCTACATATTTCTTTCCAGGCAAAATAAAATAAAGGATAAACTAAGTTTGGTTTGGACAAGATAACAAAAGATGACTTTGTGCTCATCAAAAATACTCCACAGGCTACTCATGGAAGACAAACAGAACACAGGAATACTGCACCCAAAAATCCTTATGAAAACTAAAAACATCTTTATCTTACTATAAAAATGGAAAAAGCAAGACAGGGATGCAAGAAAACAAGAGGAAATAATTAAAAATAAAAACAAAGTGATGGTCAAGGTACTGATGCTTCTGGACACAGCTTCAAATGTAAGCTGACCCTCAAACTGAAGGGTCAGAGAACAAAGGAATTCTATGGTGATGCTCCCTATTAGTACATTAAGTCTTTAGAAATTAGCAGCGGAGATCAGCTTAAAGATGCGTGTTCTCAAATAAAACTACTAGCTGCCAGCCCATCACACAGAAGTGCAACGCTGCAAACAAACTGTTTATCAGTTATAGGGAGGCAGCACAGAAAAGTCTTTATCACATCTGAGTGTAGCATCAAAAAGCCAACTCTGTTACTGTACCTTGGGATATGAAAGATGTGCATGAAGACAGCATTGGTCGTTGGACACTGACTCCACAACAGTTTGTACAGATAAAAGGTACAGGTCACTGCTTGGGATAAACAATTAAGTTCCAGAAAACAAAGTGAAACTCTTCTGTTTTTTAATTTTTCATTTATCAGTTTACACACATGCACCAACTACAGCTGAACATTCAGCTTTACACCAACTGAGGTATTCAGCTGGCAGAGTTCCTCTTGGAAAACAATGGATACATTATGAATACATAAATAAAATGTCTTCAATAAGAAGATTAAATAGCCTAAATTTGATCAATTCATATTAAATTACTCTTGATAAGCTTATGTCAGAGCAAAGCAATTATTCTGCATTAATTCAACGATTAAAAGAAAATAAAAACCTTTAAAAATTTATACCCTTACAATTGTAAGGGATACAATGTTATCTCATGTTTAATGCAGCTCAGCAAGTGCCTTAAGCTCTATTAATTTACTAAATATACATCCGCCCTGTGGATCCCAATATATAAAAATTACAGATGATCTAAGAACACATTAAGAATGAAAACTGAAATGCAGACAGTATTTGAAGGCTCTCCTTCCAGGAACTCACATTAACTTAAACCAGAAGCAGCTTGCAATATACAAATAAAACAATATACACATTAAAAAATAAACAAACATGGTCACACAGCTCTTCTCTCAGCATTCTAGGTTTTACTATTTACACAAGGGTAATGTTCATAAAAGCACAGACATACCTACCACATACATACACATTAGAGTACACAGTCCCCGTCCTGAAAGCCCAAGTCCCTGCCCTATAAATGACAAGATATCTACTGTAGGGTTGGTGGGACCGAGAGCAACTGCCCTAGCACAGAAATATGCCACTGGTCATCCAAGTATCCTCTAAAAACAGAGCATCCCTTCAGCATCACAACACTAGAGACAGGCACTACGTGGAGCGAACGCACCAAACAATCCTAATAAAACTGTACCCACAAAAAATGCATCTCTCTGGCCCCTCATTGAGGGGAAAGCAAACACACGAGCAGTAAGAATAGCCTGGACACTCAAAACATAGGTGGACTTAAGACCATCCTAACTTCAAATTACAAACTAAGGGCAGAACCACATGACTGGCACCAGCTACACTGCGCACCCAAAACCAGCACTGATTTTACAGCATGCCTCTCGCTCACATCAGAGGTTACAGTGCAGCTCTCACAGGCAATGCCCGCTAACCTGTTGTTTATTTTAACACCACTACTTCATGTTCATTGAGTAGTTAATGGTCTTTTAAATCCACAACAAAAAAGACACCAATTCTTGACAACATTTAAAACACATCGAGAGGCCATGACGAATGCACAGTTCTAAAAAGTAAGAGCCTGATGAGGTTGTTTTTACAGAACAAATTTGCTAACTCGTGATGCTTAACTCATTCACCAAAAAACCCCTACTCATTCACAAACAACCCCAGCGTGCAGGCACTGGCACTCCTAACACGCTCGCCTTCCCCTGCATCAGACACGGCACCGCCACGTGGGACTGCTGCCAGGGCTCGCACTGATGCAGAGCAGATGGGCTCGTAACAGGCAACAGGCTTTTCTCTTCCATACTTTGGATTAATGCAAAATAAGTATCGTAGCTGCACTGTTAGCTGTGTGCATATAGTTTTAATTCACATGTGGAAAGGGTCTGTCCTCCAGACTGTCTCCCCTGTGGGCACAGGAGCCCCTGGGTTCTGCCTGGAAGGTGTCTGGTAGCACAGGTCATCCCTCACTGGTATCACAACCTTTATGGACCACAACCACAACTTCAATCCCTGGCTTACAAGAAGCTCAGGACATGGCGGGGCAGGAATATGTTCCTGATCATGTGGAGATAGTTGATGCAATCTAAATTTTTCCTGATATTAAAATCATGATCCTGTCACACCTTTCAAGGAGTGGGTCAGTAGGACTTTGAGGGAGGTAGCACTGCCCGTGGGAACAAGGTCTCCCCGTGCACACTTCCCACCCTTGCTTCCCAGAGAGGATGGGACCTCCCCACAGGAGACTGCTCCCTTACCAGCAGGCTGTACAGTAAGCCAACATTTATACCTCTGTCCTCTGCCGTATAGGATTTTGTGCCCTGGCCCAGCTTCTCCAGAAGAACGAAGCCATGGGGACACTGGTATACCAATATCCCTTGAGACTATAGTACAACTGTAAAATCAGTCGGCCTCACACAGCCTGGAATAAAATCAGGGACCACACAGGACTTCCCAGCTGTCATTATACTGCACACGTATCAACCAAGAAGCTTGCGGGATGGCAGGGATAAAATGTAGTCGCTCTTGCTCCAAAGCTGGCAGTGCCTTCCACCCAAATGTTATGAGACTGCTTTAGCTCTCAGAGGCTGGGGCTTCACTGCTCTCGCGTGCTTGTTTTATCGTGCAGCAGGAAGCAGCACTGTATCCCCACCCCACTGCACATACCACTGCATTACAAAGCACCGCCAATACGCTGATAAATATATCAGTATACAAAATAAGTAACTGGCTCCAAGCACGTACTTGTTGTTGGCAGACATTAAAGCAACTTTCAGAGGAGATCCACACCTTTACTCCTATTTTAAAGATGAGGACACTGAAGCCCAGAGGAACGATTTCTCTTGCCTGCGGTCAGCAAGCAGCGGAGGTGCAGCTAGGAACAGGGTCCAAGCTCATATAAGCAATAAGAGTTCTCAACACACTGTAGCTGTAGATAAAAATTCTCAGTAATATAATCCACAGTGATTCTCAGAAAGTCCATAAAAATCTCATGACGACTATATGCTTATCAAGGCATAATCAGCTTAAATAAGAAGGAAACACGATTATGCTTCCAAAAGAAGACTATAGGCTGCGCGGCTGATTTATCTTTCTTTATATCCCGTGATAACCTATTGATGTATCAGTGTAGAACCTGAAACAAATTAGCCCAAATATGGAAAAGAAATTTCACTTGAATCGAATGCTTCACTTTCATGATGCTACTTAGAACCAGGACATGCTCTCTATTGCTCATTTTTCCCTCTGCACTCACGAAAAAATTCCTGAACTACCTATCCTGTAACGATGGGTAATGTTCCACTTATAAATATAAACCATCGAAGCTCACTCTCCTCACTAGCCTAGCTTCTCAGGGGGACTATCTGAACCTCTCTAAATATGTTAAGGTTTACATCATCTAATTGCAAAAGGCGTTGTATAAGCATTAGAGTCAAGTTATGACATTCTTACAGTAGAATGAAGAGTCGATCCAATCAACAGCAAAGTTAAAAAAATAAAAAAACCCAAGTAATGCAATTGAAATGTAGCTATTTTTAAAGATCTGTCTGTCCCCTACTTACCAGCCGGAGACGCTGACCCACAAAGGGGGAATTAAAAAGCTTTCTCACCCCCTCTTGTTTTTCAGTAAGAAACCCCTCACATTACACAGCTGTTTGCTTAATACAACTTGTTCTTATAAAAGCTCATGAGGCCAAAAGGTCTCTGCTGTGCCTGCCTTCATGTTTGACTAACCCGTCTGCATCATGTAATTCTCCACAGTGTTGGGCAAATATGCATCTTTTTAATTAAATTAAAAAGGAAAATATGTGGGCTTTTGAGCCTTGCTATTGAGTTAATTTTAAGGGACTATGTGAAGGGACAGTGTTACAGGTCACATGCAAGTTTCTCTGCTGATGGACCTGAAAAAACTGGACAAAAAAAACCCAAGCAAGTGATTCAAAGCACATGCTGAAAGTGAAGTTATAACATAAAAAAACCCTAAAAACATTTTAAGGACTAAATGTATTTTGAACTCTCAACAACGGTTATCTTATGTATGGGAAATATTCAGCATGCTAAATAAAATAGCTTGTAGAAGGCCATACAGATGTGTAAGCTCTCCCTAGACATAAATACATAGCATCTATCTCCATTTCCAGTTTCCTATCTGCAAAGTGGGACAACAATCCTCTCTTTTTTTCATCCTCACATCGTCCATTTAAACCTTAGCAGCAGAAGCTTTATCTCGCTATAGGTTTGTGTAAGTCCTGACACAGCCGCATTCTGATCTCCGCAGGTACTTTCAGGCTCAGTGACTAAACAAATAAATATCACCAAGGTCATGGTTCCATGAGCTGGGAAGTTGTGCTATCACGTGTTGGGTTGACGGTTGGACTCGATGATCTTAGAGGTCCTTTCCAACCTCAATGATTCTATGATTCTATGATTCTATTAGTTATAACATAAAAAAACCCTAAAAACATTTTAAGGACTAAATGTATTTTGAACTCTCAACAACGGTTATCTTATGTATGGGAAATATTCAGCATGCTAAATAAAATAGCTTGTAGAAGGCCATACAGATGTGTAAGCTCTCCCTAGACATAAATACATAGCATCTATCTCCATTTCCAGTTTCCTATCTGCAAAGTGGGACAACAATCCTCTCTTTTTTTCATCCTCACATCGTCCATTTAAACCTTAGCAGCAGAAGCTTTATCTCGCTATAGGTTTGTGTAAGTCCTGACACAGCCGCATTCTGATCTCCGCAGGTACTTTCAGGCTCAGTGACTAAACAAATAAATATCACCAAGGTCATGGTTCCATGAGCTGGGAAGTTGTGCTATCACTTCTGTTACAACTATTAGATGTATTTGAAGGAAAGCCTGAGCTGGAGAAAATTATACTAAGGCCTGCCAACGATCCAAGATACAAAGAGCTCCTCAAAAGACAAGAGCAGACTTTCATACACCTAGAAAAAGGATGGAAAACCCCAGAAACAGTTACTCCGGCGTACCATCAGCAGAGACTCCCCTGACAGGACAGCTACCCAAAATAACTCTGTAAAACGTAATTTATTCTTTTACCATTCACAGCTGCGTAATAAATCAATACATACAGGTTGTAAGTAGCTTTTAAATTATTTGTTTCACTTGAATGCTCAGCAGGAAGCTTTACTAAAAAACACTTCTGCCAAAAAAGCTTCAGTTCCTGGCATTCTGTGTTACTTGTACTTCATTATCAAACTCAAATATCTGGGATAAATGCTTTATTAGTAAATACTAGTATCATCTGGTTCTGAAATTTGGCTGTGGTCTGACATGAGCCGGTGACACACCATGGAACAGTCCATTAGAGGAAATAAATAATGACTGCAAGATGACTTTGTGAGATATTTTGCTGGGGACAGAATTAAATTTAAACACAACAAAACATCATTATAGGTTTTAATTCTCTTTTTGAAGACTCAAAACACTTACAAATTACATGCAAAAGTCTCCATACTATGAAAATAGAAAGAAGAACGTCTGATGACGTAAGTTCAGATCTAAGGCCCTACGATACAATAGATCAAACCACAGAAAACTGACAGTGGGCCACGTTTACCACTCTGGTTACGTGCTGCTGTATGGGAGGCATTTTCTTCCACGCAGCTCTGTGCAGGATACCAGTGAGGAGCAAGTGGGTACTGTGGTCCCAGCAAGCTGGTGGGAGGCCAGGGAAGGGACAAAGACCGTGGAAGTCCTGCCTCTGAAGTCCCAGTGTTATGAAATAGGAGAGCTTCAGCTAAGGAGAGAGAGATGACAGCAGCATGGGATAAGTCAGTTATTCCCCTTTTGAAGCAAGCAGACACTCGGGGTGGACTGCTGTCATTCCAAGGCACCACTCCTCCCTCTGCCTCCCTAGTCTGTTGCTACAACTCATCACGTAATAATAAAATATTTTAGTGCATTGTATTAACTTCACTGAGACAACACAACATTCAAATTAGGCTAAAGGAAAAGCTAGTTCTCCACAGGGCAGATGTTAAGGCTACTACCGCACCCTCCCAGCATCTGTGGAGTTCCCATCGAGGCTGTGAAGCATCTGAGATTTACAGAGGGTTGCAAGCAGGGCCAGTGCCAAAAGGTTCCAAGAGGCATGCTTGGACTACTTTATTGGCAACGTGTTAACCAAAGAAGTTGGTTAGGTATTTGTGAAACACTAGTATTTTTTAAAAAAAGGGGGGGGGGGGAAATCACCAACTCCATATATTTCATCATGTTTAACAAAACAGAGCAGGTTGAATAAATATTGACGATTAAAAAAACCCACCACCCTTGAAACCCAGCAACTGAAAATGATCCAGTCAAACATCTGTGATAACAGACCTAAGTACGTGGCAGCTTCCAAGTGAGAAACTCATGGTGAAGACTGAAGAGAAATAACAACTGCAAAACCCACTTGCATATGCGTGCCCAAACACCTGAAAATCCACCCTAAAAGCATTCCCTAATGCTAATCAGGTGTAATAAGTCTGTCTCAGAGTACTAGGCTAAAGCTGCTTCCTTATTTTGGTAAAAACACGTACTGACCTCTTTAAACCACCATTATAATTACCAAAGTCATTTAAAAAAAATGCAACTTATTATCACTAGTTTTCCTTCCCATACTATCCACCCAAACAGAGTGTCTCAGCAGCAGGGAGACCACTGGGTCACTGTGTTTGTGTAGGAGTTGCTTTATGAACTGTTTTATACATAGCTGGCTTCTCCCAATATCTGGGACTTTTTTTCCCCCAGAAACAGCCCTAGAGACCAAAGCAAAACAAAATTCTCTTGGAGTAAGTTAGAGAGATTAAATGTACCATACGTTTAAAAGATGATCATTTGAAAGTACCTATTTTTTTGAGAGCAGGCTGGGTTTTTGTTATTTCTGTGGTATTGTATAGTGTGTCAAAGGGCAGGAATGGCTCTCTAACGCTGTAAAGTCCTCTTTCTCACATAAACAACACAAAAAGCCAAATTCCACCCTCCGTGTTACTCTTGTAAGATCATGGGACCACAGTCACTGTTCACAGCCACAGCTGAATGAAGGATTTGTTTCATTCACTTCAACTGAAAAAACAGGGCAATCCACTTGCAAAGGAAACATTAAGTCCCATATGTGTAATTTAATGCACAGAATATTTAAAACTTTCCTTGTCTGCCTTCTGGAGCCCAGCACATTCACAGATGGCCCTCACTCACCCACTAAGCTTTTTTATTTTGTCACATAGAGTTGGCAAACTGTGCTTGATCAAACCAAACGACGACAGAAGAGAAGCTGAAGACATGGAGGCTTTGAGCATCACTCCTAAGCACACGCTAGCGGGACAGCCAAGATACAGATGCCATACAGGCACAGCTTCCTTGTTTCCTGCTCCTAAGCATCTACTGCACTAATTCATTTGCTTGCAAACAGAATGGGGATGGGGGAAGCAGAACATTCATTTCCTCCATCCTACATGTACAAAACCCACCAGCTGAACAGACTGAAGCTGAAAAACCACAAATTCCTACGCTCGGCACTGCCCATGTTCAAAGGCCATCTCTGGCTGGCACTGTGACCTTCCTGCTATGAGAACAAACAGTCCACAAAAATGTGGGCAGATTTGTTCTTTGGAACAATGGCACGGCAACAGGCTGGTGTGTATGGAAAGTCTTACATCTGAAACATCCTCTTCACTCTCCGCAATGCCGGTGGGACCACATAACTTTGCTGAAAAACAGGTATCACATGGTGATTTGGTAGTTGTCAGCAACGAGCCAAATCTCTTCCAAGATTTCACACTTAAAATAGGAAAAGATACCTTGCCAAAACTGGCTTTTTCTACAGTAAAACCAGACTGAAATCTGAAACGCTCTGTTCGCATGAATCACTCATATATATTCTATACATGGCAGTATGTTTCAAGAATTCATGTCCTGAGAAAGAGGGGACAACCTCAGTGTTGAAGCTTCTATTTTCAAAAATCTCTCTGTTCCCTTCCATTGAAGGTGCAATAATCTTGGCACAGCCGTCTCCAGCCTCCACCCTTCTAAGGAATAAAGTGTGGGGGGGTGTGGGTATG
>NW_008795035.1:5438172-5470695 GCF_000699145.1 Aptenodytes forsteri
TGGGGGTGGGGGTGGGTGGAAAATCCCATAAAATATTAAGAGTCAAGTTTCAGACAGTCCTGCAGAGACATAAAGGATTTCAGGACATCTCATATCACGTATATGGAAACTCTCTCTCCCCATCCTGCCTGCTTTGCTGCATGTTGTTTACTGGATGCCTGCTTGACTTCACCCTACAGGTAGTTACATTTCATGGACATTCAATGAAAACAGCTGATGATGAATCACTGTTTTATCCTGGCATAAAAAGCACAAGTAGCTATTAACTCTTTCTATAAACAAAAAATTCCCTACCTGCCCAGAGGCTAACGGTCTTACTAGGTCAGTCATCCTCTGCTAAGATGTTAAAATCTAAATACTGAGATCTGGTTTTAATTCTCTGTACTCTGACTTCCTAAGCTGCTGGGCTGGGCACGTTTCAGAGACAGACGGTTCTTTAGGGTTCACGTACTTAAAAGAATTCACAGAGGGAAGTAAAATATATAAAGAAATCAAGTGCTGTCAGTTGAAACAGCCCTTTACACGGAGTACCTTACCAATGCATAAACCTCTGATAAATGTGCTCTTCAGAATCACAGTCCCAAAGGAGCTTTACTACAGCTCCTTGTTTTGTTGACTGTCTCAGCAAGGACATGCTTCTCTGAACAAAATAGTTGTGTTTTTTCTTTTTTTTCCCAAGGAGAGGTAAGAGCTCTGAGTAGAAAAGCATCCATCTTTGGCAAATATCTTATTTTCTACAAAAGACACAGGGAAGACAGAGCATCTGACAATATATTTTTGGTATAAAATTGTTGGCACCAATACCTAAAATAGACTTTTGTACCTTTTTTTTTTAAAAAAAATAAATAGGCTGATCCAGTTTTCAACTGGATGAGGAGAAGCTCCCTGGTTTGCTACTATAGTGCAGAAGTCATCACATTAATAAAATGTTTTGATAGTATATTACTTTTTCATTAGACATGAGTTTTACTGTTACTGATGATGACATTTAAGGCATAACGGAATTATATTTGTCAGGGCTGAGCTTCTGGTCATGCCTCAAGTTAGTCTTTGAATTTCTTTGGAGAATTTTGCACATGAAGCCAAACAGGAGTCGCATCCAGCTCTCGTCCGTATCAGTTGGAGTCTCTCCTAAATCATTCCTTGAAGTCAGAGTTCAAAACAGTGATCATGAATAGGAGCCACATTTGCATTCACTGGCTGGCTGCGTGTATGAGAAGAATTCCCTTTCTTCTAAGAAAGACCATGCAGAAATCAGAGTTGGAAAACTGACACGGGAGTCTAAGACAGCTCATAGCACAAAAAATCCTGCGCTGACTTTCAGGAAGAGTATCTGTCGTAGAAAGAAGTTACTCCTAATCTTCTCTTTCACATGGTTATTTACCGTTTGTTGAGCACTTCCCATGTGTTCAGTGCTGTGGAAAGCTTTACTTTGCTTCTCCACTGGTCTCTGGCACTGCCCTTTTTTGAATTTAACACTATTTTTCTCAGTTTTACAGGCAATTTGACTCTAACTGCAGCATTTGGATTTTGTGGCTGTCTACAAACTGTGCTTGGTAACAGAAAGCTTTGCAGTTGGACAGAAAACTGCATATGCTGAAACCATCATTGCAAGACAACATATTATTTGAAGGTTCCATGAGACAGGTTCCCCAATCCAAATCTCTGCTTATATAACATGGAGCGATGTTTCCATAACATTCATGAACCACGGTGAATTGTCACACAATGGTCTTTTCTTTGAAAAAGGTACCTATCAGCTCAACTCTTGCTGTGGTCAGTCACCATTTCCATCATAAAGTTCCACTTTTTTGTACTTATAAAATATGGCAATAAAATATCATGCCAAGATTAAACTTGGCATACAAGTTCTGTCCAGAAGTAACCTCAATTAATCCTTTTCAGCTAGCAAGTAAATTGACTTAGTAGTTTTTAAATCATTTGAAAATGAAAGCTGTAGACGTTCTGGTTCTCACCATTTTCTTGCAGTCACAGGTCCGCAGTTTCAGCACCCCTTAACTGCTCAGCTAAAACAGTTTGCATGGACTCCTTCTGAACTTGAATGTCCTGAGGAGGCTTTGTGCCACGGATAGGATTACATACGCTGCTCCCTGCCTCACCTTAGCTATAGAGTGAGGCTGAAGGAAGACGTTACAGCTGGATTATTATGTGCTGTGCTGCTTGGAGCTCAGAATTGAATATAATAGACTTGGGTGTTTCCCATTTGCACCACTGGAGATGCTGGCTGCTGGAACAGGGACCTCATAGCCTTGACAAGCATATCTCAGACACATCATGGAATCACTTGGAGTATTTCCAGGCAATCATACAGAGGCACTATATTCCTCATTCTACTCTTTCATGAACTGCTTACGGAGAATTAGACTGGTAGAAATCAGTCTGGCAAAGTGTTCTGGAACACTGTATTTTAACGGAAGGACAGTCTACTATAATACTTGCTCAGTCATTTTTTGGAGAGTAAATGTAGCAGAGGTATTTTTCAAAAACTGTTTTTCTTTGCGCTTAAATCTAAGTTCTGCCTGTTCTCTGCGCCATCAGAGATTTGTTGTCTGCAGCTGTCTAGAGGCTCTCGCTTGCATTAGGATTCCACCATGCTGGGTGTTAGCCCTTCACAACTGCCAACCCTGAACCTGCGTCTGAACGCCAACATTCATCAAGTTTCACCAGTGCATCCTAAGGGCAAAGAGATCTTTGCTAATGGATCCTACTGTGGAAACTGATCTTCATCCATATTTGAAGTGATTTGTTTTCCCATCTGCAGATTTCCAAGAACAAAGAGGGAAAGTAAATTATTACTCTGAATATCTGCCCCATTCTGATTAATCATGCCCATGACGCATGTAAAGACTTCTTGCGAGCACTATTTGTTGCTATCATCAAGTCTCAGCTGCTGTCTTTTCTAGAGCATTTCAAACCATACATACACTTCACAGTTCAGCTTTCCTGTTGCTACAATGTGTTAGCAATTAATGTACAATAAACAAGCAGACAATTGTTCCATTTCCAGGGAATAAAATCTCCAAGGATATAAAATGGAATAGAAGCTATCCATCCTTCCCCATACCCTGAGAGTTAAAAATAGAGCAAGCAATTAACTCCCTGAACACACTACGTGGTTTAGGCCATAGTTAAACAGCCACTTCAATTTGGCATATGCTTTTACTGCTCCTGAAGTCCTGTCCTCTCCTTACCCTTAACTATTCACTCCGCGCTTCTCCTTGGTCTTAGCACAAGAGTTCAAGCACCCCTTTGATAAGGTGGGCCAAAGAGCTGTCTCTACCAAAAACAAGGTTTTTTTGCTTAGCTTAGCTTAGCTTTCGGCTGGGTCAGCCCCCTTGATGTGACTCATTGTAGTACCACATAAATGCCAGAGGAGGAGAGGGTGAGATGAGGTGAGGATTGCATAAGCTGGTGTGACTGCCAAAGAAACACTCATGCAACCACAGTCCCAGTCTTATTCCTGGGGGCAGAAATGTGAGAGGGAGCCTGCTTTCTCCACCGACTTGTTCTCTGTCGCTCCCCTTTGGCAGTGGCAGCCTCCCAAGTCCTTGGGGTCTGGAGCAGCTTCTCTGGGTAGCAGGATTGCTAAGAGGTGCTGGGAAAACCCCAGCAATGCACCGCTGATGATCAGCCCTTGTAACAGGACAAACAAATACAATCAAAGGACATTGCTCTGATCTGATGCAAGGCAAGTGAAGTTTCTCCTTTGTCAAGATGCTGTCATTGCTTCCCCAGTTCAAGGGCTGAAGAAGGTTATAGGGTTGAGAAAATGGACCCTGAGAAGATGAGGAGGAGAGCAAAAGTAAAAATCATAACATTTCATTACACTTTCACCTGCAAATCTCTTCTTTTCCCTAAGCAGATCCTGTGCTCAACAGCCAGAGGTCACTAAAAGAGGAGGATTTTCCTGCTGCCTGCAGCGAACTTCACTTTCAGCAGGAAAAATGTCAAACGCAGCTGGCTGGCTTGCAGTTTGCATCTCTTTCAAGCTCTGCATTGCCCTTTGCTCTGCGTGAAACGTAACTTCGGAAAGCCAAGAGAGACCTGGGGGCTGCCCAAATGGTTTGATAAACACTGACTTAAAGGAAGTGCATTCGCCTACTCGACTTCTTTTAAAATGTCACTAAGGCACCCTTTATCTCTGTTTCCTGCAGTATTTCATTTTATTCCTACCTTTTACAAAGCTGCTACTCTCAGTATGGCTTGTGTTACAGGAAGGAAAGTGTAACTGGTTGAACGGACCCTAGAATCACCTTGCTCCCAGAAAGGCACCTCAAATGAGCAAGAGTGATGCGGCTGAAGTCCTGCTGCATGCTGTTTATAAGGAAATTGATGCTGGACTGACAGTCCTTATACAAGACTGCTTCTCTTATTTAATGGTACCTTACAGGGTCAAGGAAATGCAAGTTTAATATAACAAATCTAGAGTTTTCTGTTTATCTATATGCTCCTCAGACTGACAAAACTACTAGTATACTAACTAAATGTACTTCACCAGTCACATCTTTAAAACAAAACTACTCAAAAAGCAGGACTATATTACGATGTCACTTGCTTTACACTAATTTTATTAAAAAGCTAGAAAACTGCAGCAGACACCTTACAAATCTGTTCTATGATGATCTTATGAGAGATGATGTACATACAACTATATGCCTATGCTTGATTCAGAAGCAGACTGATGACTGTGTTTATGGCTTGTGAGACGTTCAGCTGGCCAAAAAAATTGCACTGTACGTGTAAACACAATAACTTTGTAAAGGAAAACTCGCGCAATGCGCCCCATATAGTCAGGACCAATTATGCACTGTTCTTACTTGCACTTGCTTGGAATGGTTTTAACTACACACACTCTCCAGTCCCTAAAAAGCACCTTTCCACATCTGGCCTGCCGCCACACCTTACGGAGCATAGCTAAGCCGAATACCCTGGCTCTAAACAGGCTGATGCTTTCCTCACACTGGGAAAATGTTCACCTCTCCATGTACAGCAGATTTACGAGCCTTCTGTGTCAACCTGACAACTCCAAAGGACTCAGGCAGGGAAAAGACTTAGCCCTATAAATACTATTATTTGAACTTCTCTTTCCACTGGCTACAGATGAATTCAGTGTAAAACAAAAGCACATAGTTAAAACTGGAAAAAATACAGAGTTGGGGTTTCAGAAGTGCTCTGCGTTTATCTAGTCCTGCTCTAGCTTGAGCAGGTTAAGCCCCATAACTGAGCACTTTTGGAAGTCGAAACACGACTGTTCACTGAGGCTCTGGAGTAATTCCTTCTTGGAGGAAGATGGTATGTACTTTAAAATGTATTACATGCTACATAATAAAAACAGAGGTTGTGCTCTTTTGCAAGTCTCGTGGTATGATACTCAGCTGTTTTGCTCTGCACAGGTTCCCCTAACTGTTCACTTGGTTTCGATCCATCTGGATTTTCACCACAGAATTTTGCTTTGAGTTTCCAATTTGAATACAAGAAAGCTCTGCCAAAACCACATCACATTCAAACCACAGGAAATCATGAATTTGGCACTGTTTTGACATGGAAGCTGTAAACAGTGTGCAGGTTCACTCAAAACAGGATCACTGTCCTTGGAGTTATGAAACACAGCAAAACTTCCAGCAAATCAGGTCAGAATTCTGAACTACTAAAGCAAGGAGAAATTACGTGACTTTTGCATGGATCCGGATTTTGTTATAAATATTTTCCCCTAGCTTTTTTCCTTTAGCTGTAAACATACTATGTGGAAAAATAAAAAGAGAAGTTGGGTTTCCTCCTTTCCACGTCTGAGTTAAAACAAGATCTGGTTAATTCTCATAGCTCCAACATACATGTATCCTATTAAAGACAAAGGTAGTTTCCTATTGGCAGTCTTGAGCATGAATAACTGTAAAAGCCAGAGTTACACTAAGGATATGAATATGGTTTAGTTTTATGTGCAAAATGATAGGTAGTCAACTTACAGCTAACTTACACCACTGTTAAGGGTGCAAGCCTCCTGTTTAAAATCCACTAGATTTTCAGCTGCCAAACACTGGATTTTTTTCCCCAGGATTCCTGTTAGCAAACCGCAAGGAACTTTTACGAAAACAGAAAAGTCTAGTATGATTTTTGCCTTCAAAATAAACACTGCCCTAAAGAAACACATATTTGTAAAGAAGTCACAAGTTCATTGAGGATGAAAGGAAAACAATCTAGATTTCCAGACCAAGCCTGAAAACAATCCAGATTCCAAACCTACCCAAGCCAGAAGTTTGAATGCAGAGCTACGTGAAGGTGATTTGACTGAAGTCAAACAAATAGGAAGCAAAACGTAGTCATGCAAAAGAAGATTTATACTACTGCACTGCCTGCAAGAAAAAGGCAGTTTAATCTTGCTGAATTTCATTTTTACCAGATTTTTAAACCAGGCATTTTGAATGTCAGAAAAACTCTGCAGGGATCCGTTACACACAGAACCATACATCAGACATATCTGACCTGTCATAGAGTTTTCAGATGTACATAGTTGCTCCCGCAGCTTTTCCACGTCGTCTGGATGAACCTGTTCGTACAAAGTGCTGCCAAACCATTCAGACTGTGGCTGGTTCAGCACAGGAGTCACAGAATCTGATACGTAGATCACTCTTCCCGTCTCAGCTGCAACTACAAACAGGAACCCATCTGCAGCCTCCAGGATAAGATGCTTCAGTTCCTTCCAAAGAAAGGATTTGATTAGAATGCCAGCAGAAAAGGGAATTAAATAACACATCTGTCACTGCCAAAGAATATTGTTTTCTTGCCATCTTAGTAGCCTGATCACAACCTAGGCAGAAATTTTCACTGTAGTATTGATGTAACAACACAACGAAACTTGCAGCAAGCCATAAATTGCTGATCTTAATAACAAACAACACTTTGTTTTGCTTTATTGGCTTTCATCTGGTGATCTCAATGCACTTTACGAAAATTAAGTAACTGAAACTGAATGCATATTGTGTGATAGGCATCTAACATTAAAAAAAAATAAAGTTATTGAAGAGTACAAACAGAGAAAATGAACAGCTATAACTCATATGGCAAACTCATCCCTTCATTAAATGTCCCAAATAATTTAATTGGAGAGAAACCAACAAGTCTTTCTGGTTTGGGTTTGTTGTTTTTTGTCCCCCCCCCCCCCGGATGAGCTCTGTTTATAAATTAAACAGTCACTGGATAAAAGGCAGAAAGCATAATGGGAACAAGGACAGGAATCCCCAGCCTCCCCTCCCATTAGGGGGCCTGAGCCACTACAAAAGAAGGTCGTATCACTTCTTGCTTTCTTTTTCCAGCCTGTGAATATGAAGCCTCAGAGATCCAAAGGGTCTGGAACACCCCTGTCTTTGGCCTTTTCTTTACACAGTCCCCTGCTCATCATCCTGGGTACTTCTGTCCTGAGACACCCACACATCCACCTGAAACGCAGCGCCCAGAGCCCCAACCCCACCTGGGGACTGGAAGGGAGATCGTAGGCCTTTAAAGCAAGGTACTTCTGTCCCTCACTTTCAGACACTGGGTCTAGACACCCAATACCTTGAATTGCACATGCAAACAGCTGTTTGCATGCATCCCACAGAAACACTACCTTTGCTTAACAGAGCTTGAAAACCTCTCATGGGGAAGGATGAAAACTATCAGCCTTTGCCTGGTGGCTCCAGTGATGACCAGAGCTTCTTAAGATACTGCATCTGGAACTCACACAGAGAGCTTTGGACAATCTGAGTCCCATTCCAGGTTAGACAGCTCAGCACGGCTGGTGTGCAAGTGGCAGATACTAGCTGATAAGGTGAGGATCACAGTCTGGTAAGTTCTACTAAATAAATGGATAACTCATCTCAAGAAACACTTAAGAGACCGTCAACTTCTGCTGCTTTATTGTAGAGAAAGCACATCAATTCTGAACCACTTACTAGATAAAAAAAATCTCACTGTATAGCTGGCTGCACTATACAGAGGATAATGAGACCTGCTTTGCATATGTTATTAAAGATAAACTCTGTCATTCTGCAAGGTTCAAAAAAACCCAGAAAGTTGCAATGAGAAGTGACTAGCGTCCCCTACCAGCAACCAGCTGAATGGCACAGTGCCTCCAGAAACACACTTCAGGAAAGCCAGAATAAGTAGAGGTACACCGAGAGGTCAGCAACAGCTGCTGTTTCTCTGATAGAAAGAAGTATTGCCTCTAGCCATAACTTACACGTGTAAGTGCTTAAATCGTTCAAGACCACAAAAATGCACATTACACCCACAGGACTTCAAAAACAGTGAAGGTGGTAGGAATTTCCAGTGCGCTCAGTTAAACAGTTTTCCTTCAAGCACTGGGTGCATCTTCCTTCTTCCATCAAAAACGTAACCAAGGAGGTACCTCAGCCAGTACAGATGGGTTTCATCTCTGCCCTGTTCAGCTGCTGGGAACTTAGGCGTTAAGACTGAACAATGTTTTTAACCTTCCTCTAAACACAGGAGGGAGAGGCCGGTCTTTCCAGATTCATTTTTACCTATTTTAGAGAATCTTTATTAGGATGGGAAGAACCCAGTTCTGGAGGTGAAAATTCCTTTCCAATGATGACAGACAGCAAGTGACTTGCTTTTCAGATGGACAGACCTCAATGATAAGAATGCCCATTTTGCTGCTTCAGAGAGAAAGATTTGTCATGTAGTTAAGAACAAGTCCAAACAGTCACAAAAAATTGTCTGTATTCACATCTTGGATATGTAGCTTGTACCAGTTACTACACAACAGCAAAAGATCAAGCTGAGACTCTACTCCTTTCAGCATTTCCTCACATCTTTTAAGACCACAAACCAGAGAAAACAGACCTTTGCAAAAAATCTACCTGTTCTGTAAGAAACGAAGGCTTGTAAGCTCCATCAGTAGATTTGTTTCCAGTGCCCCTCATTGATTTCATGTGTGAAACGGCCATCCGAAGAATTGTTAGCTTGTCAGGCTTACGAGCCAAGGCGCTACAAGTGGGTACCATATCAGACAGTTCGGTGATATACTGTGTCATCTTATTTCTCCTGCGTCTCTCAATTTCACTATGATTCTCCCTGAACATTTAAAGAAACACCAAACCAACAGAAAAGCAGACATGATCAGTGTAAGAATTTCAAATGGAAGTAACGAATCATAACACTTTGCACTTGTTTTGCTGTTTCACCCCAGGAGAGCAAAGTGCTTTACAAAGCTAAGCACTATTATCCCTCAGTTTATACACAGAAAATCCAGGGCACAGAAGGGTAAATATTATTTGCCCATAGCTGTGAAAAGAACCCATATTTCTAGCTACTGGCTTCTGGCCTTAATCTCTTAACCAGTTTAATCTCCTTTGGTTTAAGGACAAAAAAATGAAGTAGAAAGATGTGAGGAATGGACAACTGCCAACTCCAGCCAAACTCCCAGATCTGTAAGAGCTGTAATGCATCTCACAGCTTCCAGTCTTTGCTCAAGGTGTTGGATCTGCTTATAAAAGGCTTCTTTTAGAGGAAACCTCTCACTAACAGCTGGATCAGGTCAGCAGTAAGCGTCAGTGCTGACTTCCAAAAAAACCCCACTCAATGACAACACAGATCTCCAGTCCTATAATGCTGCGTAGAACGTTCTGCATCCCTGTAGGGAGACACTACATGCCTACAGGATCAGACTGCAGAATTGGGACCATATATGGTATAACAGTACATACAAAAAACCCCCCAGTAAATAAAAAAAATGGCTACGTAAGACAGCAAGTAAACATCTGGCTTGTCAGACATAGATCAGAATTTATGTTTGAGAACAATCTAGCACAGCAGGGAAATAGCAATGACAGTACTTGATGCTGCCCCACTTTGGGCTGAGCTCCGAGCTCCAGCGTTCTCATCCTTTATAGCAAACATATGTCTGAGGAGGTGAGTCAAATTTGAGAATTCTCAAAATCGACTGTCACCAAAAACTTTCAGAACTGAAGACCTGGGAGTTCAGTTTTCCCATACTGTAAATCACCAGTGCTTGATCACTATTAAGGAATTACACCAATATATACATCTGAGATGGTCCAAATGGACCTAGAATACTTCAGTGCCTAGCACTTATTTTTCCCATACTGTACCTGTCAGGTGGCAGCTAAATACAAGTACACGACAGGTACATGATGCTTCAGATGTCAAAGCAGCATCTTCCACTGATTTCAATGAGCTGTGCATGGCATTTTCTTGTGGGATCGCTGGCTGATCCAACAAGGTGTGAAAGGTGATCGCTTGGAGAGTCCACCAGCATCGACCGGTACGATAACACAACATTAAAAGGAACTGCAACATTCTTTGGAGCTGACTGTTATGTAGACTGATCATGAAAGTAGAAGCTAGGCTTGACACACTTTTTGGCTACTTTTAATAATGGAGCCTTTTCTTAAAATGCAGGAAAGAATCCAAATTGTAGTAAGCTGCTTCCTGAAACAGAGGAATGCATGGGCTTGCCCTGCTTTACAATGTGTTTCCTGCCCCTGCACATACAGGTATTATATGCATGAGGCATTGTCTCCAGAAATACCACTTGTTAGGGCTACATGCAGAGTTGTTATTCCTACTGATGAATATGTTTACTGTCTGATATTCAGGAAATGCAGCTATGGGTCCCTGCAATGATAGCCCCTGGTCCCTTGGTTAAGGTCATCGAATCATAGAATCATACAATAGTTTGGGTTGGAAGGGATCTCTAAAGGCCATCTAGTCCAACCCCCCTGCCGTGGGCAGGGCAGGGACATCTTCAACTAGATCAGGTTGCTCAGAGCCCCGTCCAACCTGACCTGGAATGTTTCCAGGGATGGGGCACCCACCCCCTCTCTGGGCAACCCATTCCAGTGCTTCACCACTCTCATTGTAAAAAATTTCTTCCTTATATATAGTCTAAATCTACCCTCTTGTAGTTTAAAACCATTACCCCTTGTCCTGTCACAACAGGCCCTGCTAAAAAGTTTGTCCCCAACTGGTTACTATCTACTATCTACTTAACCATCTATTACACCATAATAGTGAACCTTTCCATTTCAAATGGCTGATAAACAGCCTTCGTGTGGGTCTGCACAGAGGTAGGAGAGAACAGTGCCTGTGGGAGTTGGATCGTACACACATACACAAACAGAACAGCTTGTGTGACAGTGCACATGTACATAAGATCACATATGTGTACATGTCAGCATATACATGCAGATAAATATGGACAAGGAGAAGAAAAATGCATTTTTACATTATGAAATCTTGCTCTAAGTTCAGCATTTTCACAGAAATGGTGATCAAGAGAGAGAAAGACAAAGGACGCACATATTCAACACATATTTTACATTCATAAATACTTATTCCATTGTCTGCCACTAAAGTATTTTAATACTCCTGAACATAAAAAAAAACATTATAAAGAGTACAAAGAGATTGCAAAACTTCCTGAGAAGAGAGAGATGATCATAAAAGCTAAAAAGTAATAGTATGTTAATCAACTGGCCATGAAAACATTCAAGCAAACAAAAACCTGAAAGTTTCCTGAAACTAGTTCAAATTTAAACCCGTAAAACAAAAAGAGGGGCTGTGCTCCTCTTCCAAAAAGTGTCTGCCCTAGGAACCCTGGCATTCACAAACATGTATACAGAATGATGTCCTAATTCTATCATTTCTAACTTTGTTTTTACATGGAAATTTTTGAGGGACGTTAAATTTTGGGAGACTGCGGGAGCTGATCAAACCCACTTAGGTCCAGGGTTAGTATTTCTGATTTCAAGCATTTTTGGATCAGCCAACCCTCCAGACTTTTGATAAGTCAGAATGGCATCATATAAAACAAAAAATGGGGGCAAACCATATTTGATTTTCCTTCTTCCTACCTGGCCATCTTTTCTGTGTCAGCAGTATTTTGATCATCGTCCCACCTAGAAACAAAATAACCACCCCTCTAAGCTAAGGCACACGTACTGAGATTTTTCGGACACGACCATCCCCCTCTTTTCTCTCAGCAGAAGAGCTCTACAGAACACGCCTACCTTGCAAACTTTTCCTTATCACCAGAGATTTGATCACCATCATACCTAGAAACAAAAGACAGTAAGTAAATTCACAAGGGTTATGCATTGCATGATAGTCAACACGCAGCAGAAAGCAAAGAGGTTCACAACTGCAAACTATAACAAATAACAGCAAGAATAATGAGGGCATGAGAACGATAAAGCAAAGAAAACGTAGAGTCTGATGAAACTTCCAAGCCATGCCGATTCAAAAGCTTCATTTATATATTTAAAAAAGTTGGAGACACATTTCAGTGGATTTACGCAAACACTTTGACATACGCTCATTGCTTGGGAAACTTAACAACCAGCACCGTTACAGAAAACACCACTGAGCTATTATCGACAGCAGCCCATGAAATATTCATTGCTGTGTTGGAAGTGAAAGAGCTGTATCTTTCCCAGATTGCAACCACAACTCACTCCATTCAGCAGAGGGCACTGATGGTCTACAGATAACATGGGAGGGCAGAGACACACGCTTAAGTGCAATGCATTACATAAGGACGCCTTCAGAAAAAAGCTCTAGTAGGTATAGACGCTGTACTGTCTGTTGGGAAGACTGGCAGAAGTCAGTCAGGCAGATGAAACTGCTGGGTAAACAGAAGTGAAATTAAAACTGGCTTAAATCCCTAGAAGTAAACAGGTACCTCATTCCTACTCGAATCAACAGAAGTTAAGATGCCCACACAGGTACGTGCAGTGTATCGGCAGCAACTTTATGGAGGAAATCCTGATCAATGGGACTTGTGCCCCACGGGATTAAAGCTTCACTGTTTCTGAAGCGTTGTCCCAGAGACAGGCAGCAACGCGACATTTTACTAAAAAATGACATGCTGCTCCTCCTTTTCCTTTCCCTTTCCTAAAAACATACTAATCCTTTGAAATTAGATTTTGCTAGAATAGTTACAAAAAGACACGTTTTTTGAAAAAGATCTTACTTTTGGAGAAACCAAAATGTTTGTTCCAAAACAGAAAATGTAGGTTTTCAAAAATCCAAAAATAAGGCTAATGGCTTTTCTGGAATTGAACATTATTACTGCTCAAGACTAGTCAAGTGATATTTTGTATTAGAATTAGCTTTTCCAAAATGATGTCATTTATTACAACAGAGCCTATGAAGCTATGAAGCTTCTATGTGTTCGCTAAGAAGTTAATACAGCATAATTAAGCATCTTTTTTCTTCTAAAAACCTAATAATTAACTTTTTCCTTTTTTTTCTTCTCAAACAAATTAAAACTAATTTTAAGTACCCCAACCGTGCAAATTCCTCTGTGAGGCTTCATATTTTCCTTCCCAGTAAGACTCATTCAAACTCTGAAGAGAAAGCTTAAGTGAGACTTGAGCTGTATTTCTTTCTACGTTGCGTTTAACACCAGCACCCTCAAAACATTCAAGTGAAAATGCCACTTTCTTCCACTTGACTCTGCCCAGAGAACAGACTGAGCCCAAAAAATTTCAAACAAAAAGACAGATTCAGTGAGGAATGGCAACATGCCGTTACGTGAGAAGTACATGCATACGCCCCCATGTGACGATGAGATGCCATGCAAAGATACCTGAGCTGGCTTGGAAGTCCCTGAGAAGCAAGGTGTGTTAACTCACGTGGAGTACCATGCTAACACCACTATCTCCTGTGCTCCCACTAGCTTGGGGCTTGTCTACTCATCCTTGTCTGGCTGGCTGGGCTGAAGATGTTATTGCCTCCAACTGCTGTTTTCTCCCTTCCGGTCTCCCAGCTGACCTCTCTGCGTGCACGCTTCTTCAGGCACTTCAGCCAAAGCCAGCTGGGTTAGCTTAAACATTTAAACAGCAGTTCTTTGCTAACCAAATAATTTTGACCGAGCCAAGCTAGGAATCAGTCACATGAGCAATTTGGAGAAGGGAAAAGTCCTAAAGGAGGGCACAACTAAAAGAGGATGTCTGAACGTGGCGCTGGGCATCTCTGCACTGTTTTTCTGTACTCTCTAAAAGCAGAACAACCTGGGGGTTTTACAGCATTTAAGATTTAAATATCAGATTTTGATCTGACATCTAAAATCAACTGAGTCTAAGCACAGCACACCTCTTCAATAAAAATAACGGAACTACTGGCTCTCCCCACCATCAACCTTTGAAAGGCTGAAGCTAGGACGGAGACAGACCAACGCACGTGCACCACTGTGCCTAGAAACCCTGACACTTAGCAGGCACAAATCAGATCACATTCATCACAAATCTTGTTCCCTTAACATGTATCTTCCAGCAAACGTTAGGACTGCATACCTCTTCAATAAAAATAACGGAACTATTGGCTCTCCCCACCATCAACCTTTGAAAGGCTGAAGCTAGGACGGAGACAGACCAACGCACGTGCACCACTGTGCCTAGAAACCCTGACACTTAGCAGGCACAAATCAGATCACATTCATCACAAATCTTGTTCCCTTAACATGTATCTTCCAGCAAACGTTAGGACTAGCCCTCAGATCACCAGTTTTAACACCAGAGACTGGAATATCCTTTCTGTAAATGACATCAGCTAAACAGGGGTGCTGCTGGTCTTGTCCAGTAGGTTACGGTATGGTGTTACAGCACATCTTCAGCACACTTATCTTTCAGACTGACTAGGAAGATCTTGTTAAAACCCTACGGTGACAGCTGTGTTTGAACATGGCTGCTGCTATAGAGCTGCAGTTACAATTTGGATAATCAGCAGTTATCTGTAGGCCTCAAAGTATCTACCCCTCACTGCAGCTGCTTGGTTTCTAATGAAAAAATGCAAACAGTGTGACCAGAAAAAAAGGAAAAGTGAAAAAATGGCAATGATGCTTTAATGTTTGTTTTTATTTCTAGCCTAGAATATTCCATGTTGATTAACATTTATTTTGGCAATTTTTACTATTCAGTCACACCTAATGGTACATAATGAGCTTTAATCTTAAAAAAACAATCCACACCTCTAGGATCTGTCATATTGCCTTAACAAGCAGTTAACATCTGAAACAAATTCAAAATAAAATTCATTTTCAGTGGCAGAAAGACAACTTCAGCAATGCCAAATAACCAAAGTTCATCTACAGCAGTTGAAATAATAAGCTAAAATCACAAGTTTTCTCATTTGACGTAGCTGCAGAGTGAAATTAGGACACACACGCTGTCAGCTTTGTAAGCCAATAACTACATTAGGCAGATTTCTGCCAGGATGCCTAACTTGCAGAGGAAGCCGATAAAAACAGTAACTAGAATTTAGGTCAAGTTGTTGGCAAGTTCTTCAGCCAGTATTCATATTGACTTTAAAACATCAGTAGTGAGACAGCTGTCTTTCTCCACTGAAAGAAGTCAGCGATTTGGCCGACTCTTTGTAAATGCTCACCTTGAAAATTTGCTGGGCCCCTCCCCATCTTCATCATCGAAGTCCATTCTGCAAAAGCAACATTTCCAAATCAGTAATCATGACGCTGGCAATGGTGACTTGAACATTCAAGCCAGCGGTTCTCAACCTTGTTTGATTTATATTTTGACTGGAGGTGTTAACGACTGTAGATTCCAGTCTTGCTCATATTCTCCAGACCCCCTAGAAGTAGGAGAATGCTGCCAGGAATACAAAGAATACAAGTTTTTAAAAAAATGAAGTAATAAATCACTGTTCTGCTCCACAGAAATCTGCACTGTTAAAATTAACAAATAAAAGGAAACATTAAACAAATGCTGTTCTTGTGAGATGGTCAGAAGTAGTATCCCTTAGGCCTGATAGAAGTTTACAGGTATCAGCGGGGACTCTATGTTAGAGGACTGAAATTAAGGCTAAAGAATATAAAGTTCTAAAGCTGTACACATAATAAACACCAGGCCGCTATTTTTGCCCCAGTCTAAAGAAAGCACGTTAGAGGTAGAGCAGAATAAACTCCCAGTCTCGCTGCTAAGAGGATTATCTACGTCACTGCTATTGATTGTAACTGTGGTACATTCTTTAGACTTGCCCTATATTACCCATTATTTCACACAAATTACCAACCAGTCCGCTGACGGGAACTACTCTGTGGTATTCCTGTGGTCATTACTAAAATGAGCTATGGGTCTACCGTGCACCTAACTTACCTGGTTTATGTTCCAGACCTCCTTCTTAAGCCAGCAGAAGAGACGAGCTCTTCCTTGGGCCAAATCCCAGCCCTCCAGCTAGGCTCCTCCAGGGAGCCACAAAAAGCAGGAACCTCTTTCTTCACTTCTTACACAGAGAGACTAGGAAGATTAACTTCCTAAATAAGCCACTTGCATTAGTTTCCTATGTTAGGCAGTGTGATTGTCTCCTTCCCAGTGATATTAAGTCACTATAAAGTTATGCAATAGTATAGTTTCCAAAGCATTTTATACATTTTTATACCTTTAAAAAGAGGTGGACAAATATATATCCCAATTATAAGGGGGTGACTCTGCCATTAAGGCAGACTAAGAACCAAGCTGATACAAAATTATCATATACAATTATTGTATTAGTGTATTTATTTTAATAAGAAAATACATTAATATGATATACAGACCTTGATCAGTCACTTAAATGTAATTTGTGTAGATAGGAAATCATAGTTTTGTTTTGCATACAATTTTGTCAGGTTTCTTTAACACTCTAAGCTTTCTAACATTTCGGTGTAACAAAACTTCATACAATTACAGATTCCATGTCTCTAACACTCTTCATATTAACAACAGATCTAAGTCATATTAAAGGCAAAAACCCTGCAAAGTGTCAATAATATTTACCTCAGTATTAGAAGAAACCCCTACCAATTAAAAATTAAGATTTGCATGTTCAGAGTGTGGGAACAATGATGTAAAAATGCTCTTTAAAACTACATCAGCATAGAGAAGTATGAGTGCCAGTCCGGCAATACCGCCTTGCTTCCTAACTTTGATAACCAAGACAGACTGGCCTATAAAAGATGTGTCTGAGTCACAGCAATCTACATACAATCAGGACAAGGGAGGCAAATAAGCACAGGAATTGGAAACGGTATTAGAAAAGTCACAACAGTATTTTCCAGATGGCAACAGTGATTATCCATTTCTGGAGGAAGCAGAGGGAAAACCATTTTCCCCAGAAAAGATGTGTATTTAATTTGGTTAAGTTTGATGCAATCACCATTTTCACTATAAATTACTTTTTTGCTCACCTAATTATCACCCAGTCCGGTTTCAAAGTCAGCGACCTCTCCGCTGCCTTGCGCAGAACACCACCGACCTCCAGCGGCCAGCGCCCTCGCTCGTGCCACGTGCTGCTACCTGTCACCCCAAATGTGGCCTTCGGCGCTGGCACCGGCAGCCTGAATTTCCCCAGACCTGCTGCATATGCAATACTCCCAGCAATTTAACATTTACGCATTAACATCTAGCCGAAGGTCTCCTCTTACCTACCTGCTTCTTCCCCACATATAATAACTTGCCTGTAGGTGACATCCCAGAACAAACTTCCGAGTTATTTCAACTGCAGTGTTTCTACCTACACCAAAAATGTGAAAGTCAACGTTACAGGAGAGCTGTTTGTTTACAGGCAGAGGGCACGCTCAGGCCAGCACTGGGCTGGCTCCACCTGAAACCACCCACAAAAGCGTCACGTCAGGCGTATCCTTCACTGGTTTCACTGGCAACTGAAACACAACTGAGAGAAACCTCCAGTTTCAAAGCTGGGAGATAAGGGCAGCAGAAAATACATACGCCTAAGGTAGGGAAAAGCCTCTTCCAGGATTTAGTAAGACATTGCTTTAATTTGGGATGGATTAATTTTGTAATTCCTTTTCTTCTTCTCTGATACACTGAGATCCCATGCTTTGGTAGATTTTCTTAGCTTCCAGCCAAATACTCCAGCTGAGTGCTAAGAGATGGATTTTCCCCCCCAAAATCAAATATTAGCTCTACTGCGTTTAGTCTAGTTTATTATTACTGGAATATAATGCAGAGAATTACAGAGAACCTGATGACAGTTTAAGGCTTGATCCTGCTGCCTGTGCTGTATACCTACTTCCAAAGGAATAAGTGGGACTAGCACACCTACTTATCTAGATGGCTGGATATCAGCTTCTCATCTTATAAAATCTTGATGGGTTAATATCCATAGGTAATACCTACCACATTTATAGTGGGCTCTTCCTGGCAGAATCTGAGTGCCTAGGGTGCAACACCAGACTGTAGCAGACTAAATCTTTAAATAATCCCTTTGCTTTGTCAAGCTACCTAAAAACCTTGACTTTATTCCAAATGCAAGATTATAAAAAAATAAGAAATTGAACATGAAGTTAATTAAAAATGTCAATACTTGTAAAAATGCAACAGCAAGTGTATCTCTGTCCCATCTTTGTTAATAAACACCTTTCCTAATTTCACATTTCACTGTGCAAAATGAAGAAAACCTTTCAAAACCTGAAAAAAAATCTCAGGTACAAAGTCATTGATTCCAATGTCCTGTGTGAACCAACGTGTCTGCTTTACAGCAAGGCAGAGTGAAAGACAGGGAATCAGTTATAACCTTTAGCAGAACACAGCAGAACACAGCAAAATAATATTCCAACAAACTCCTCATACCATGACAGATAAGATCTTCTGTTCAGATACAATATATTGCACATTAGCAAAACAGTAGAAGCAGCCTCAAGAAGACAAATGGCATCATTTCAGAAGTTTCAGAAAGAGTATCTCTTATCTTCATTTAAAATCCCCATTAAAAAGAGACTTTAAAAAAGAGCTGCACTATGCTCTTTTGTTTTGAAGAAACAGCACAAATCTTGTTTTCCTCTTTCATACTGTTCATGTCAATCGTGAAAGGGCCTGATGTATGAGGTACTTATTAGAATGTATTTTCCTCAAAGAATGTGTGGGTACCACAAGTATTTTTTAAAAATTATTTATTTTTAATTAGAAACATTTTCACACAACAACCCCACTCCAGCCCTTGTTTAACCTGTGTGGTCCTGCACAGGTTAAAAAATTGAGATGGGAGAGGATTTGAACATTGCAACAAAATGATTATGTAAAATTCCCACGAAATGTCAAAAGATGGCTTGCCATGATTATACAGCATAGGAAGGGGGCAGGCAGGGATGATCAGGAGCAGATGCAGCTGAGAGGCAGATGGGGATCTGCATTACAGCCCTTTGTTCAGTGCAATATAGGGGGGTACACCCGGGGAGGAAGGCCAGTGGGCTGTGGTCTCTTCCTCCCCATATCTTACAGTTCTGGGTCAGAGAAAAGCCAAGACCATAGGCTGACCTGAAACAAAACCATTGCATCAGTAAACCAACCAAAAAAACCCCACCAACCCTCCCTCTCCAAGTACAGATTACCTAGGAATGTAAAAAAGCCCCATATCCTCTAATACAGCAAAGCCTAAAGAAAAACCACGTTAAATAAAGAATTGACGTTACATTTATCTAAGGTAGTCACTGACCACTGCAATGCATTATCTTATGCACTACTAGGCTGTCACTTTTTTCTATAAAGTACTTGGTATAATTTATAGAAAGGAAAAATATTTTTCCGAGCTGTCAATGAAGCTGAATGCCTACATGGCAGAAACACCTTCTGGATAGCCAATGAGTTTAAACTGATCTACATTCAAGTCCATACAGCAATTTTTCTGCCAGCTTGCCTCAGCAATTACGGGAAAAGAAACAATTTTCAGAGATAACCGAAGCTGGAAAAGATGACTGTGTTCACAGGCTACATTCCTTTATGTTTGACACAAAGCATTCATTTCTAAATGCCCAAGGATTTAGGTGTACAAAGATGTATCACCAGGTCAGTAATGAAAGGACCAAGTGTTAGCTGCAACTTTGTTCAAAGAGAAGCTAGGAGGAATCAGACACAGCAGGCATTCTTTCCCTCAAGGTCTGAATACGTACATGCTGAACGAAAACAAACAAAACAAAAAAGCACCCTCAGCTCAGGCTTGGAGAAAGGCTATTAGTTCAGAGCTGTGGTGCACAGATAAAATACCACCGTCTGGGTATAACAGCAAATCTATACTAACATACTCACTGAATTTGTATGTCAAATACATTTAAAATAATTTGATTTTATGTTCCTCCCACCCTCCCCCCACTCCACTTTCTTGCAAATAGATGATGATACTTAAAATGCAACAGTTAAAGCATAGCTTTCAATTAATATCAAGTCAATATTTAATATAATGAGAAGATTTCACAGTCAGCAGCATCAACCCTTGGTAACAGTAATTTGCAAACTGGTATTCGCAGTTGACATGGTTTATGATTAAAAAAAAGAGATCAACTATCCTGCAACTCAAAAGTACAAAAGCTTATATACGTTATGTAGCAATGAGAAGATGTTAATGCTTTGTTTTCTCTTTTGAATGCAAGTTTGAAAAGGCTTTTTCATTGAACAGTTTCAAAATAAAAATGTGATGCCTGTCAAAGACAGATTTCAGGAGTTTCTCAGACCAATTTCATACAGTTAGCTCAGCATATGAAGCACACTCAGTGGGGGTAAATCTCCAAACTGTCTTGTCCGAAGGAACCCTCCTCGGAACAACCATCCTGAGTGTTCATGTCACACCAACTTAGCTCCGTGTCCAAGGCGAGGTCCACCTTCTCCCTTCTTAATTCATTCCAGGATTGAGACTCCAGCACTGTTACTTGAGCAGACACCTAAAACTGGCAACATACCTTGGCAAACAATCCCTAGAGTAGCTCTCACAAGGAATAATGTCTTCTCCTCAGGTGCCCATCAGTGAAGATTTTACTCACACCATCAATCCTGTTAAGCCCTACCACTGTCATATTTAGGGCTAAATATAAGACTAATCAAACTCTTCTGCAGGCAATTTCAGATCAGAGATATCTCTGAGAAAGGATCATCTAAAGATCGTTATTTGTGCTCAACCTTTGATAAAAACAGGTATTTTTTGTTAATACTAGAGAGCAGTTTTCTGCCCTTCTGCGGCTCTTGCTACACTTTTGTTCTAACACAGAGGATTATTATGAGTTGCCGCAGAATAATATGATGTGGAGAAACTACCCCTACACCACACCAACCTCTACAGTCGGATAAAACAAATTTTCTTCTTTAGCAGAGCCCTCAGCTAGTGCAAGGGCTGAACTTGATTCAGGCCCTTTCTCACAGAATTGGAGAAACTATGATGCATTTCCAGCGAGACCTAGAATATTGTAGACCACAATCTCTGAAGAGTGACTGCTTGTGCTGTTTCTGTACCTGGACTATGAAGAAAACATTTTTAACAGAAGGCCTCTATTTGAGAGATTCCGAGTCCAAACTTCAGATGAACTTGGATAAGTCTGCATATGCAAGTAAGAACACATCTTGCTACCTTTATTCACATGATAAAACCTTTTGAGATTAAACAGATGTAGGCAACAGGCATTCATTACATGTACAACAGCCATGGGGTCCAAACTCTGTTTCTGGATGCTTTGCCAAGCCTGAAAGTCTTTTGAAGCATGCAAAACAACAAACGATACACTTATCAGCAAGTTTCATCTTGCAGGAAGAGCAGATACATTGAAGAGAAAAACAAAACATCAGTGACTAATGCCATAATGTAGTTTACATACATACACATTACATAATAAACATATGCATATAGGTACATTTTCAGTTTTTCAGTACCAGTCATTTCCAGTTTCAGACCTGAAAAAAAAGAAATGGCTTACCCAGAGCGGCGCTTTCCTCCTCTGGAAGGCATGGATCCTGCCATTCTCACTTGTCCACTTGCCATTGGTGCCACCGGCAAGGCCACCGAGCCAGGAATATCTGATGCCATTTCTGTAACACAGAGGTAGGGAAAGAGGAGGGGAAAAAAATAATCCTTTAATCCATTACCTTCAAGGAGAAACCTGTGATGACAACATTAGAGAAAGGCCCTTTCAAGAATAAGCAGAGAAAGCTTTTCTTTTTATTTCTAAGGAAAAGTAAAGCTCTCCTATCAAAGACCAGCAGATTCACAGCTCGCTGAAAAGAAGCCCAGTTCTGTCAATAGCCCTTACAAGTGTCTCAAGAGACAGAGAGAATCGCAGGTAGGTACATCTGTATTTCAAGTTACCTAATGGTTCTAATTTTACTTCTCAGAGGGGCTGTCAGAAGAAGGCCAACAACCTTTTACAATAGTTAAACTGCCCTGTAGAGAAATGCAGAGCTGAATTGCCAAGACAAATGAAGCTGTGGATCATGGTACCAGGGTACCAAGAAAAATAAAACTTCAAAAACTTCTCAGTTTGCCAGTGAGGTCGAAAGTTTAGAGCACGGATGAATTATCAGGTGACACTGTTCTTTCTTTATATTCTGGTGGCATTCAGAGGACCAGACTGAACTTAACAGAGCCCCAAGGCTTCCTGTATGTCTGTGCGGTGCCTTGCAGAGCAGAACCAAGCCCAAAATCCAGGCCGATATTCATCTCTCTGCCAGTGCTCAGGTGTGCTCGTTTTGGCTGGGATAGCGTTAATTTTTGTCATAGAAGCTAGTACGGGGCTGTGTTTTGGATTTGTGCTGGAAACAGTGTTGATAACCCAGGGATGTTTCCGTTACTGCTGAGCAGTGCTGACACACAGTCAAGGCCTTCTCTGCTCCTCACCCCACCCCACCAGCGAGCAGGCTGGGGGGGCACAAGGAGTTCGGAGGGGACACGGCCGGGACAGCTGACCCCAGCTGACCAAAGGGATATCCCACACCATATGACGTCATGCTCAGCACATAAAGCTGGGGGAAGAAGAAGGAAGGGGGGGACGTTCGGAGTGATGGCGTTTGTCTTCCCAAGTCACCGTTAGGCGCTATGGAGCCCTGCTTTCCTGGGGATGGCTGAACACCTGCCTGCCCAGGGGTTGCAGGGAATGAATCCCTTGTTTTGCTTTGCTTGTGTGTGCGGCTTTTGCTTTGACTATTAAACTGTCTTTATCTCAACCCACGAGTTTTCTCACTTTTACTCTTCAGATTCTCTCCCCCATCCCACCGGGGGGGGGAGAGGTGAGCGAGTGGCTGTGTGGGGCTTAGTTGTCGGCTGGGGTTAAACCACGACATCTGGGTATAGCCACAGGTTAATGAGATCGTCAAACCTCAAATCTTTGATCTGAGGAACAGCAAGAGCACACCTTACGCAATGGTTTTCAGACCACTAATGGCACGTACTTTTACAACCTATTAATAACAGTTCATTACACTTCAAAAAAGAAAAGTGGAATATAATGTATTTATATCCTTTTCTCCTATCCCACGGATTAAGCACATTTTGCCTCTGTGCAACTCTTGTAAACTATGTAAGCAATTAAAACTTTTTTAATGCAGATATACTTTACTCACTCTGGAGGTAAAATCTACAGTCACAACATTTCATTATCTTGAAAGAAAATGCATCATCCTTCCAGCTTTTTTTTTTAAACTTGGCTGAGTATCTGGAGCTACAGATAAATATATTTACTAATGGAAAGCAAATCTGTTAAAAAATCCTGCTATTTTTTTTCCCAACAGATATGTACAAAAGAACTTCAATTATGGAAACAGGAATCCATGTTCTTTCATTATGTCTGGAGAGCACTTCATCTCTGCCACACTTTACATAAATCCATTATGCAACATAATGCATTTCAAACAATAACATTTTATCTGTTCACTGATTTCATGAATTTCTTCTAGTACATTTACTTTTATTAACTCCTTTCAACTAAAAAGCAACAGAGCAAAGTACTCATCCAATATTTTTCAACAAAGTGTGCAAGGACATACAATGAGTCCTCTGCCTACAACACCACACCACGGAAAGTCCCGCTGTGTCTAAAGATGCTGCTATGTGGAAACACTACATTAATGTATATTAGCATATTTCCATACAAATAAAAGCATGAGCATCCCAACAACTGGTTAATCACTATTTCCAGAATAAGTACGCTTAGTGGTCTAATGCCAATAATTCACTTGGAACATTCAAACTCACATTTCAGGGATAGAACTGAAGGTCATTTCAAAATACTCTGCTCACTCATTTCTTAAAGCAGATGGTAAAAACCATAATAAATCTACCTGCAAAGTGTCTCTGTCACTCAGAAACACATTTCAGTACAGATCATCAAGGATATCAGATTTTTTTAAATTAGTAATTGTAAAACAATTTCCTATCAGCTCTGGGCAGTATTTTGAGAGAGTAAAAGCAGTACCGTATTTGTAATTGTGATGAGAAATTCTTATAACCTCATTTTCCTCCATCTAAAACAAAGAGGATGAAAAACTAAGCCAAGGATTGGATTCATCTACTCTTAAAAGTCTAAAAGTCAAAGCTAATTATTTCAGGTAACTTTATAGATCACTAAAAGGGAAACGAAGCATCACCCTTGCACTACTACGCATCCCATCCTCAGAGGTGCATCCAAAATAGGTTGAGTAAACCTCTCTGTAGCTCCCTTGCTCTTGCCAATGACTACTCAGGGAGACCTAGACAGACAGTTTGGATCAGATGTCCAATTTAGGTGGTTGTGGCTAGGCAGAATGAGTTGTTTTTCTGCTCTTCTGTTCAGCCTTTAATGTATGAAGACATGAGAGGCAAGGGTAGTTAGCGAATTTCAAGTAGTAAGGAAAACCAGAAACTGCGTATTTTTCATAAGAAAAAAACAAAGGCTAGAGGAATGACCAAACCACAGGCTCAGTTATATCAGTGTCCAAAAACACCTGAAAGAAAACATTCTGCAGAAAATAGATGATCTGTCTATCAAGGTATAAGCTGAAGAATTACTGTGTAGGTATCTTGAATCTCTAGAATGGCACATCAAAAACAGCGCAGTGAAGAAAGTAACTTCTTACACAAAATAGCCTTCAACTGTGTCTTCATAGTCCTTTGAGAACGAAACCAAGCTCATTGAGCTGACTGCTCTAAAAGGACGTCTTCAAAAATTTCCATTTCCAAGATATAAGCACAAGAAGAAAAAAAAAAATCAGGGGATCCACACACATTAATCCACGTGAAAGCTCAACTAAGAGGGAAGACCTTCCATTTTGCAAAAGCCTGAAGGTGTGACAGACCTGCACGTACATCAATGCATAAGACACCCAATTTACCTTTCCACTTCAGAGTTTCCCATGTCAAAGAGACACCAACCATTGTGTGACCTATTGCAGCTTTCATAAGACCCTCAAGGGTGGACATACACTGCTAACAAAAGCAGTCAGCTTTCCAAGATTTCTTTCCTGCCACAACAGATTTATTCTGAGTTCTGTAGATGGAGAAACCGGGAGGGTTGGGTCTCTCTCAAGCCACATAGCAAATACAGCAAAGAAAGCAACTCCAAGGGCAACAACACCATGGAGCATGTGTTGCTGACTCATACCTGGCCTGCCTCGGCGAGAGCGGCCAGAGCAGCAGTGAAGGACGTCATACACAGTCTTGGTGTACAAACAGTGACACCAAAGCACTACAGGGTGACTTCAGGGACAGAGCTGACAAAGTGACCCTGTTGCTCAGCTGCAGCCAATTGGGTGTTAGAAGCTGTATTGTTAGAAGCTGTATTGAAGTTGGATGGTTGCTCAGAAATACAACCACTAGATTGAGGTTATACTCTACTCACAGAGCAGCTCCCTGCTGCAGGCTGCAAGAACTTCTAGGGAGACCATGGAATGGATCTGAGCTGCTCCACAAATTATTTCCATCTCTACTCATCCACAAGCATCTAAAAGGACCAGATCTTTGATGATATTTTTACATTTATAAAAAAGGGTTTTATAGATGCAACGGGGAAAAAAATGGGCTGGTCAGAAAAGTAGAAACATGTTACCTCAGAAAACAAAGGGCCAATCTGGGAAGGCAGAGCCAGAAGAAAAATCTGATGGAACAGTCAGCTGCTTCTCTGACTGAGCACCAGAGAAGCTACCTGTCTGTGCATGCTCCAGGAAGAAAGAAAGAGAGACAATGGGAAAATAAAAACACCCAGACTGAAATCTTAGCTAGAAATGTTGTGGTAGATAGGTACTCCAGGGAGCCTATTACCATAAAAAAAGGGGTGTGCATCGGACACAAACCTAAAGAAAAAAAAAAAACAGAAGGGTAACCTGCAATTGTCTGAAGTTACATCAACATAAATTTAGGTCAGCCCATTGAAAGTAAATTATGCTGTTCTTTTGTAGCCTAAACCAGTATGAAAGCTCAGCACTGCAGAAGCAGGTGTCAAGGTGGTTATATATATTAAAAAAATAAAAAGACAGAATCATAGAATCATTTTGGTTGGAAAAGACCTTTAAGATCATCAAGTCCAACCGTTAACCTAGCACTGCCAAGTCCACCACTAAACCACCGTCAACCCAGCACCACCATGCCCACTAAACCATGTCCCTAAGCGCCTCATCTACTCGTCTTTTAAATACCTCCAGGGATGGTGACTCAACCACTTCCCTGGGCAGCCTCTTCCAATGTTTAACCACTCTTTCAGTAAAGAAATTTTTCCTCACATCCAATCTAAACCTCCCCTGGCACAACTTGAGGCCATTTCCTCTCGTCCTATCGCTTGTTACTTGGGAGAAGAGACCGACCCCCACCTCGCTACAACCTCCTTTCAGGGAGTTGTAGAGAGCGATGAGGTCTCCCCTCAGCCTCCTCTTCTCCAGGCTAAACAACCCCAGTTCCTGCAGCCGCTCCTCATAGGACTTGTGCTCTAGACCCTTCACCAGCCTTGTTGACTCACGCTGGTCAACAATCATGTTTCCAGGCTCATCTACACCCACGTCCAGACAGATGTTAACACTAATGTTCACAGAAGTGTTTCAGCAGCAATGAACATTAGGAAACAAGCTGTTCTCTTTCCGAGATTGGACCTTCCTTCTGCCAACAGAAATAGGACAAGCGTTGCTTACTTTACGCAAAATTAAAACATGAGAATATGGGTATAATATTCAGAAAGTAAACAAGGTCAGGCTGAATGTTCATGAAAATCATCTATAACCATCAAGGCAGTGTTCTGAAAAAAAATTATTTAAATGAAGTTCCTCAGTGTCAAACAGAAACCACTCTTCTGCTGAAAAATTACACGCAGTATTCCATTTCAAAGTTAGAAAGTTACCAAGAGATCTGCCAAAGAACACACAAATGCTATTAAAATAAAACCCAGCATAACACTCACAATCTTTAGTGGATATTCTTCCAATTAGATGACACATAACAGCTCTTGTCTTATCGCTGTCATGCCTGCGCACAGGCCTGATCCTGCCACTAATACTCATGTTCATCTTGGGGATCCCTGAGGAGCCACACTAATCCAGGGATAGTGTCAGTGCTCAATATAAAAGCAGCAGAATTAGTCCCTCCATTTCTGTCCAGAATTAATTTCACTGCTGAACACTCTAAGCTCGGATATTACACTTTCCTCCAGCGTTGCATGTAGGTCACTCCCAAAATATTCAGGGAACTTTTTGAAATAAAAGACAATCTGCAAATGTACATCAAAAATACAGGGATAAAATACAGGGATTTATTCCCAATAAATTTCATGTTCATCTCAAACTTTGTTATAGAGATCTGTACAAAAAACAGCTACTGTGCACTTCATAAAACGTGAAAAGCAAGCTAAATGCTGCACGAGGATACCTTGAAAGCACACGTGAACCACAATCACAGCAGGAATTACTGGATGGTGCAACACGCCAGGATGAACCTGGAGGATTGTTAAACCATGGCTCTTAAGCCCAAACTTCAAATCTTGAGCCCCACCCGAGATCCACTGCCTGAAATGCAGCTCTAACTCATCTCTGACTCGAATCTGCAACTTGCTGAGACACCCCCCAGAGAAGCACAGCTCTTTGGCCAGGTATCTTCACAGCCTCCATCACGCAGCTCCGGAGCTGGTGTTTCCTGCTCTGCTCCTCTACAGAAACCGCAGCCGTACATCTTGCTGTGATGCTTTGAAATACAACCAGACGCTGTGCATGACAAGACTCTCTAAGTCCATCTTACAAAAGGTCCTATTAACCACACTATTTTCAGCCACTCGGGCATCCCAGGCTATACTCCTCTCACCTACACACGCCAGACACGGACAGAACCAGGTTTAAATCTGAAGCCTACTGGAGAAATGCTTTCACTGACTTCAACGGACTTTGAATCCCTGACATTAACTTTAACGACCAGTTCCAGGTTTGCTATTACATGTCAGGTACCCCTGAGCACGCTCTCCATAGGGCTCTTTCATCCTTCAGTATCTACTGTAATAAACGGGACTAAAGTCAGACACCAGCATCTGATTTAACGAACGAGATTCTACTTTTATCAATACAAATGCGACAGATTTCCAACCGCTAATCCACAGAACGACTGAGATGTCAATCACCTCCAAGTAAATGTGGAACTAAGGCTAAATACAGAAATACGATCGTGCCCTCTCCCGTGAACAGTATCATACACAGAGATTTTAAATGTTCTAAGAAAGCAGATTTCAAAAACTTCTTTGGAAACTGTATTTTTCCATACCCTGAAGTCATACGGGAGTTAGATGCATCTCAGCAAAAAGGTTTTGACTGCAGTCAGTTGCAAAGGGGATTTTCTGCCTAGCACAGAGACATTTAAGAATAAACTAAATCGTATCTCTTACTTTAGAATATGCCAATGAAAATATGAAGCCATCATGTAGCCAAAAATATTTCACAGAAACACCTATGCTAAAAATCTAGCTGTATATTCAGTCATTGTTTTTACATGTTAACTACAGAGATTATAAAACCAAGCTCGCTCTCAGAGAATATAAAAAATACATTTTCATTGTTCCTGCTAACTGTTAATACTGTTTTACTTGCATTCCATTGCCAGATACTTTAAATAGACTCCACATCAGAAAGATCTACTGTGCAGAGAGGATATGCAGAAAAGCAAAAACATTCCTTTCCATGCTCTTAACAGAATTACGATAACAAATAAATCGGGAAATGTAATAAATCCCACCTTTAAGGAAGACTCTTACAAAGATGCTATTTCTTTCCTGTGAACAAAACCTTCTTGGAGAGAAATGTTATCCGCATATAAGAAGTGTCAGAAACCTCTGGGAAGAAATGTAGCAGCATTGGTATTCTGCTCAGAAAATGTCATCACAGATCTGTTTACCTTAACTGTGGACCATGATTCAGCCGGTGACAACCGTCTTGCATACTGATCAATTTATTTGCAGCAAAATTACTAACATTTTCTACTTTAACCATTTAGGTTCTGGAAACAGCTACTAAGATAGGGAGGACTTTTATTAATAACATATAAATCCTACTTAATTTAAAAATTTACGCTCCACCAAGATGCCCTGTACTTTGAGGGGGAGGAGGGTGTCCCCCCATAACCTTGAAGAAAAATAAGGGCATACTGTAAATAGTTACTAGAGAAACACTCCCTTTTTTAAAATTAAAATCAAAGCTTTATCATCCGTCTGCATCACAGGTTAATGTTAAGTACACATGAAGGGTGAGGGGAAATGATGCGATTAAGCTGATCATTTTGGGGGGGACGGACTGTTAAGCAGAGACAGTGACCAACCATTTAAGAGAGTGGCCTAACTGGTGGTCTAGAGGCCAGATCCAGTTATCTTGCTCACTGCGTTTTCTGCTGTGACTCTGGAGGAGATGCCAAAGTTAGGGCAATGTAACACATCTAAAAGGTATCTACCATATGTCCCATCAGCAGACTGGGAGAGGAGGCTTTGAAGCCAAAGAGCTGAAATCCTTTACGGTGCCTCCACACTTCACTGTCGTGTCCACACAACCCATTCGTGGAGTCCTGGAATCGGAGTACAAACCATACTTTTTTGCGTGCCCTGTAGTTCAACACCACCATGGGGATGTGCAAAAGAAGGTGGGATGCAGACACAGAACTAGAAGTAGACCTTGACAGAGTTTTGGTCTGCTTTAGGGGTATTCTTGCTCTAAGTGCTCAGCTTGAGGGACAATGCGAGACAGATCCCTGCAGGATGAGCAGCTGACACTGAAAATCAGGGTCCTCTGAAGCATCCAAAACTGGGCATGAGAAAGCATGGCACCCAAAAACCCAGTTGTGGAAATGTCAATCTTATGATTTGTAACACCAAAAATGATTTCATACAGTACTCCTAAGTGATTCTGAATGCTACTTTGACAATACTTCTTATTTTTAATTCCGATTTTCATGCTAATCACCTTGTTCATTCCAGTCACGTCTGGTAATTGCATTCATCCACATCTACCCCGTGGTCGAGGCACAACAATTTCCACAGAGGTCAGGGCATAAGAAAAGGATGCGGACCACATTCATGCTCGCTGCCCATGCCTTCTCAACCTGAATGACCAACAACCCCTATATAACTGAATAAACTCAGAATGGCCTTTAGCATGATCCAGAAGACGACCTGGAGTCACACCTCTGCACCTACTGCAGAGATTGTTATAGACTAAAAATTCAACTTGAAGCACAGAGAAAAGACGCACATTACTACCCAAGGTTAGGTTGGGAAGAAGGGAAGGGGTAGCTGCTTCTTCATTCCTCCTATTTTGCTGACAAACGGCATGGCACCAATTCACCTTCTCACGTATGCCCATGCATTTTTCCCTGGCTATTTTTCCACTTCTCATTCATAATTCCTTGTTATCTCTTCTCGACCTATTCAGCCTCTGGCTTAGATGAACTATTTCTTGTACTCCCTTTAATAATCCAATACATCCGACTGCTGACAAATCCTGCCACACTATGACCATTCCCATCACGAAAGAGAGGTTGCTGGAATACAAAATAAGGAGGAAAGATTAAAAAAGAGGCCTTAATGGCTCTTGTTCTGAAAGCATGTCTCTAGTCTTGGAAAATAATAAACCCTCTCAGAACTAAAACAAGGCTTCTATCTTCACTGTAGAATGAACTTGAAGACTGTCACTTGAACCTAAGCGCCTGGCCTGCCTCTAAAATTTGAAAAATCTTTCTCACTGCAGAAGTGGGGGATTTAACTCATGCGGAACAGCCCCCAGGTCTTCAACACGATTACGATGGACAGACACATTAGAAGAAAAGCACTTCCCACATCCGAAGTCTGGAAGTGCACCAAAAAGTGGGCTAGAAGCAAATCCAAGGACCTGGACTAGCCTTGCATTGAAAACGCAACCTGAGCCTCCAACACTTGGCAAGTCTCTCAGGTATAAAGAGTCACAAGTGGGAAAGTGCACACACATTCAAATTGGGCAGGGAAGGAAGGCAGCCACTGTAAAAGGCCACTTTGCAGAGAGGATGAAAATCTGGCTTTGAAAGCCTGTTTCAGGATTGATGGAACCTTTATTAAAAGAAGAGAGGCAGATCCTTAGCCTCTCTTGGGTCACAGTGAAACCGCAGTCAACAGCAGCGGGATCATTTATGCTGTCTGAATGTGACCCTACCTGGTCTTAGGCCTTTATATACATGATCATGCACTGATACAACATAATTCTTCACTTAACTGTTTTCTGCCTTAATTTGCCCTGGTTTTATTGATATTATTAGTGACCCGTGGCAAAAGTACTAAATAAATTACAAAAAGATTAGGCTCCCTAAACTATGCATCATTTCCATTTGAAACGAATGGTGATCCTCCCTCCTCCTCTGACATTTTGTATTTGCCAAAAATAACTGCATAATTATAAGTTGTGTGCAAGAAACAGAAGGTAACATTCAAAGTTATTTTCCATAATTTTTACTTAGTGTCAGAACTAGCAAATACCGTATATGGCTGTTCTGTTATGCAGAAAGGGCCAAAGCTAACCCATTAATGAACTCACAAAAACTGCAGAAGCACACGCCCAGCCTGGGCAAACAAACACGATGAAAAAATAATAAAGTGTAATGGCTTTCCTTCAAGTTTCTCAGAGACAGATCACGCTCAGTCCATTAACTCTTCATTTAACAAGTCTGTTTCATTTAGCTTGTTTTGGTTGGCATTCAATTAGATATTCAAGTACAGGACATTTTTTCCCCTTTTTAAAACAGAACACTTGCTGTATTTCATCCCATAAAACACCAGGAGGTAAAGTGGAAGCTGCAAGACAAGCTAAAGCTACAGTAAAGCCTGGCACAATAATACTGAATTAGGCAAAAGACCTGCACATGGCCTTGCCCCACAAGATTGTCACTAATCGTTTGTTAAAAGGACTTGGTAAGATTTGTTGCTCTGTAGAAAAGCAAACAGCCAACTGGGTAAATCTAATTTGTTTCAGTGCAAGTTAAAAAAACAACCCACAGCACCTCACCATGTACTCAGCACTGGTGAGGCCGCACCTCGAATACTGTGTTCAGCTTTGGGCCCCTCACTACAAGAAGGACACTGAGGTGCTGGAGGGGTTACAAAGAAGGGCAATGAAGCTGGTGAAGAGTCTAGAGCACAAGTCTGATGAGGAGCGGCTGAGGGAACTGGGGTTGTTTAGCCTGGAGAAAAGGAGGCTGAGGGGAGACCTCATCGCTCTCTACAACTCCCTGAAAGGAGGTTGTAGCGAGGTGGGTGTCGGTCTCTTCTCCCAA
>NW_008795035.1:5470811-5487115 GCF_000699145.1 Aptenodytes forsteri
TAGTGGTGGACTTGGCAGTGCTAGGTTAATGGTTGGACTCAATGATCTTAAAGGTCCTTTCCAACCTAAATGATTCTATGATTAGCTTTACTGTGATTCCAGTTATGTCCAAGTTCTGTCGCATCTGCCTCCGCATTGCTAAGACTTGCTGAGATTGGACTTCTTTCTACACAGAAAGAAAAACCCTCTCATCCAACCATTCCTCACTTCCTGCCTTGCTCAATGTCATGTCCCTTGCTGGCCGTCCTCATGACTACATGTATAAAACAGAACATCTAAACCTAGATTCCTTCTCCCATTGCATTGCTTGTCCCCTCTTGGGAGCCACCCCAAGCCTGTCCACACCTCAAGGGCAATGTGAAACTGTTTCAGCTACTATCAAACTGTCCCACAACTTGCCCCTTTTCACCTTTTTTATCTTCCTGCACCCTTGCTACTTTTGCCAAGCCTTCCTGACCAGTCACGACTATCTCTGGATGCCCCAAACTCCCTGCAATGGGAAGCTGTGGATGCTAGAAGTTTATACGGGTTTTAGTAGAGCCTGTCCAAAACTGTGGAAAAGAAATCCACTGAGGGCTATAAAATACAAATGTCATGTCTGGCTCAAGAAGCCTCTGAGTCACACATGGCTGGAGGGTGGAAAGGTACCCAGGGGAAGCACCATACATGCTTGCTCTGATTTTATACTCCTTCAAGCACCTGCTCTTGGCCAGTGCTGGAAAAGTCATGCTGGGCTTGAAAAATCTTTATTTTGGGACAGGACAGCCAGTTTTTACATCATGAGCAGGGGATACAACATTTCTCAAGTGTGCTTCTTCTACAAAGGTAAGAAATTAGCCAACTACCACTATTAATTTATTTAATTAACAATCAAATCAAGCATTTTCCATAGTATGGCCTTGCTTTAGATCACCAATTACTAGTTTTATATCATCACTGCTATTTGTCCTTCCCCAAACTCCTCACCTTGTTTCATTTCCCTGTTCTACAAGATAATTGTCCAAAGATGTTTACAAGCAAATGTCCTTTTATAAAGTCCTATGCAATTGTTTTATGATAAATAAATAATAACAGCGAGTGCAGATAAACTATTGAGTAGTTACTATGTCATCATCTGAGACTTCATTTTTATTCACTCATCTTCAAATTATTTATTTTAAAATAATACTTCTATTATCTTCTATCAAAAAGTCTGGCTTTTACTATCTATCTAGCAATTTTTTTCCAGCAATAGAAGCTGGTTTAGATTTCGACCAAATAGCTGTGCTTCATCGCAAATCTATTTTGTTCATTTACAAGTTCAACTGTCAATTTGCAGAAATTGTTTTGAAACTGCTATTAAAATACTTACAATGGTATACACAAGAAAAACTCCACCGAGACCAATACTGTGGTTCTCCAGAGTTTACACCGTAACAAGATGACAGTGCTCTAAACTCCTATCAGCTACATAAAACATACTGAACAGGTGTAAACATGCAATGAAATAAAGGTAACGGGTAATAAATCTGCCTACAACACTGGCCAAAACTGATCTTAACCAAACGCAGATCAGGGGTAGCCTAGCTTTCCCAGGAATCCAAAACCTTCTCTCGACTGTTTTACTTTTCCTCCCTACCCAGAAATGCAAAGAATTCACATGGAAGTCATTTTATGTGACTTGAGAGCCAACATCACTTGATTCTTGTCCATATTTTCTGTTAACTACAACAGAAGTCGGCTATCAGATTTCATGAGCGTGCAAGGCAGTATTTATGACTATAACTCTCGGTTCAAGTTGGAAGAACTTTGACAAGATATTTGTTAAATAATGCGCAGAGATGTTCTGTGAATTAATTCATTCCTGGTCCCTTCTTACAATTGTTTCACATAAATATCCTTATAATCCATTTTCATTGAGGTGGACAAGTACAGTAAGCATTGTCTAAGTTCACAGGTGCAAGTATTTATAAAATTTATCCTAAATTTAAAAATTTGAAAATCCAAGGAGCCAGACCAAGACAGAAGTGCTACCTTGCACCTGACCTGCCTACTACAACAAAGCATGGGTCAATCACCAGGAGAAATCATCTCTGGTAGTCATCTTATTGAGCCAAGCCATGGAGGGGCTGGTGAGGAAGACTGTGAAAGATCTGCACAAAGTATTTCTGAGGAAGTGGTGACTGTCAAACTACCTCAGATTAAACCAATCACTACTGCTGTGGTGGTGGCCCACGAGCTGCCCTGCAAGCCACTGACCATGCTGGGGTCAAAGACCTGAGGCCTTTGTGGTGCACCCACACATACGGAGACATCCATTCCCCGCCAGCTGCGGAAAGCTCAGGAACAACATAGTCCAACTACAAAGATGTAAAATTTAGACCACTCTGATTTAAATTATTCATTGAAAATTACTTACTCATGTCCTTCAAATGCCTTTATTATTTATTACAAAGATTTTTTTTTTAAGCGTGCTTCAGAAGGGTATGTTAATTCTAAATTTCATTCAGAACAGCAACTTGCATTACCAAATACTTAATTATCAGTATATTTACAGTGTCCTTGGGCACTGTTGGGTAATCAGAATGCTATTGTTTTCATTAAACACTATTTTATTGATAGCACTAATGACTTCAGTTCTGCTTGATCAACAAGCAAATGATGCTTATTTCATGTTACGATAATTAATTGGCCATTCAGGTGTTTCCACGTCCCAATTTATTACCAAGAATAAGAGTATTTATGTGAAACACCCTAAAAAGAATATCACTATGCATCACAAAACATGTTCTAAAAATAGGGTGTGGTTTAGTACTTCTCCCTTTCCTCACAATTTCTAACGCAACGTTCTCTGTCTAAAAATTGTGGGGGGGGAAAAACCACATTTAACTCCATTTTGAAAACCCAGCCCGAGCCTTGCATAGCAAATATTCAGTTCATTTTATCCCTTACTGAACTTTCAAGTTCAGATAAGGGACTTACTTTCAAGTAAGTCAAAAGAGATTTTCTGATTAACATTTCTTTTATTTTTTTTTCTCTAGAGATGGGAGAAAACAGCTAACCTCACTTTCCCAGAGCAGCAACAAGGATCAAAAACTTCATATGACTCAAACGAGATGTACAAATGAATAGACTGCTTGTGTAATCTATTACTCCAAACCATTATTTTTCCAAACTCCAGGCCCAGGTTATGAAGCACTATAGTCCAGCCTTCAGACCATGGAAAAGGGCTGTGGATAAGAAAATTCCAGATTCAAATCAAACTGGACCTTGAAAAGCCACCTGAAAAGAGTACACCAGCCTTCCCACAACATTCAGCTGGCACCTATCAGAGATATGGATGTGTTCAGTTTAACCTCCGGCAGAGGACAACTTTCAGAACATCTTCTGAAATCTTAACTGCTCTGACAGACCAACCCGTATTGGCAGCTACCCTCGTCTTTGAAGATGAGTTTCCCAAAACCTGAATTTTTCTGCAAGCAAAAAAAAGTTACAAATAAAGGTCTTAGTGATTTTTCTACCTTTCACTGCCCCAGGACCATTAATTACGCTGTTTAGAACATTCCACCTTTTAGGTAATTTCACGTATTATATCTTTCATGTCTTCAAAGAACAAAAAAAAATAATAAAAGCCCACAGGCTTTTGGAAGTTCAAAGGTAGCTGCATTTGCATTTTTTTGCATTACTTTCTAGAAGTTTTAATTCCCACAAATGCTCCAAATAGAACACCCCAACGTTATGGTGTAAGGGAAACCTTCATAGGCATATAGTAAATACAAAATACTGCTATGCTCTGCTGCAGAAGATTCCTTAGTGTTACTTTAGGTTTACTACACACCCAAGAATTTCTCATGAATTTTGGAACACTTTTTTCTGCTTAACTTCTTCACAGAGCTATTTCCTGAACAGCTTTTATAATACTGAATCTCATAATTTGCTTTTTAAAATTACCGATTTTAAAATAAGAGAGAAAATTATGTTTCCAGGTAAGCTCTGCTAGGCTTTCAAGAAGTGATCAGCTGTAATGGCCATGCTCTTACTACTTTTTCAGAATTACAAAATACAAGAATTCACTGGATGTTCTACCAGTGAACTACTAAACAAATGAAAACATATAACAACAAAACATTATTTTTCCATGTCCCCATATTCATATTGAACATGATTCGACATCCATTACAAGCCACTTGTTCCCAAAAGTATACAGACAGTTCTGTGGATACATCAAATACGGAAGTGAAGAACGGTACTGAAAAAACCTCACTATAAACAAACTGGATGTTTGTCAAAAAACAAGCTGAGTATTTGTCTGTAAATATTGACCAAACTAAGTTTTTTGATTTGATATTTGCTGACTGAAGAGCCGCACAGACAAGTACAAAGGACATATAAAATTACTCTGAATGCCAAACTTGGTGATCAGGTTCAAGCTACGACAGGGACTCTACGCAACAAAGCAAACTACTGGTTACGCAACAAAGCAAACTACTGGTAGCAGCCAAAAGCACGTACCAAGAAATCACCACAAATACTTTATCATTACATTTCAACATTAGAAAGAATCATGATTTGATTTTTGAAAAGGTATTTACTTCCAGTGACAGCTCATTGACTTGATTTAAAGAGCGGTTTGAGTTAACATACTAACCAAATACTCCCATATAATGCATTTTCCTACTTTCTAAATTCAACTCTCAAACACACAACGAACGCTTGAAAACTATCTCATAATTTTCACTCCGTGTAACTGTATTTTTCATATAGTTTGATCATTTCTTTCGTGTATGAAGCAATGAATATTTTGCTCTCAATCTTAATTCAAGCTGTAACCGGCAGAGAACAAACTAATGTGTTTGCAAAGGCAAATTAAGTGACAAAAGCAACCATAAGTCAAGACAGCAAGAAATAAGTTGTAAAGCCTATATTAAGACTTTAAAGCTAGGTGGATCGTTGGTAGTTCAGCACTAAAATAGCTATCCCTCTATGTTCATGTGTATATTTTGCCAAGACACTTAAAAAAGCACATTATCCCAAAGTCATACCTACTGTATAAAGAAAATACAAATTAATGGTTATTCATGTGCCTGGAATAAATAATATCTACTGTTTCTAAGGAGAAAGAAGCTGTATATTCTGCTTTTTTATCTCTTCTTTTTCCCAAAGGGAGAAAAAAATCTTCGCTAATCCAACATAAATGTGGTTGCAATAAAAGTCTGTTATTAAAACATTATCAATTAGTACATCACAATGAAAAAAAAAAATACTCTCTGCTTGCTCCAGGATAGGCACTCCACACTCTCCTACAAATATGTCATTTTCTAACAGATGCATATGAAAAAAGCATCCCAGAATACATAGTCTTATAAACAGGACGTGCAAACTGGAGGTAAGAGAAATGGAAACAAAAATCAGATGACTTAACTGTGGCATGGAGACATTACTTGTCAGAGGTTAAGTAGGAAGTCTGTAGTAAATTTGAACCCTGTCCAGTGCCTGTACCACAAGACTGTCTTCTTTCCCTGGTCAGGTCTCAGACATGAGATAGCCAGCCAGCAATAAAAGTGAAAAATGCAGGCAGCTTCTAACAGCCAAGAATTTTCCTGCACAATGAGAATTTATTGGTCTTTGAAATTCTTACTCATAATTACCACAGTCATTCTAAATTTAGCAATGATGAAAGAACATTTTGTCCTTAAGACCATCTTGAAAAACCAATACCAACAAAGGGGTTTAGGTGGAGACACAATGAGGTCCGGAACTGAACTCAGAGACAACATTATTAACCACCACATGTAACACTCTAAGAGATGGAGCCATGACTCTGCATACCCTGAAACATCTACCACACGTATGCCCTTCCTAGAGCAAAGTGAGGACTGGCATGTTGCCTGTGTCTTAACTCAGTTCTGCCAAGGGCAGAAAGGCTTTTGCACATCATCAGTAGATGAGGCAGAACCAATTCCTTAATGTCATATCAACCTTTTCATGGAAGTAGTCAGATACTACTTTAGAGAAGGAATGAAAAGGCATGTGCCAGCTACGAGACTAATGAATAGTTTTCCTCAAGCAAAACATAATTCAGCATGAACTTCATGTTAATGTTCTTTCCACCCACTCACACATCTCCAACTGATTCTACTCAACCAAAATGCCAACAAGTAAAACCACCCATCTTTTAATTAAGGTATTGTACCCCAGCACTAAGATTTTGTTTTACAGTGCCATCCTACAGCTGCCTAACCTCAAACATTACTCACATATTTACACAGCCTCTTTTTTTAAAACATGCATGGAACCTGGAGGGAGAAACACAAGTAACAAAAGGGAAAACTTTGGAGCGCGAAACATATTCAGACTGGCAGCTTTCACTAAACTGTTAAAAACAATCATAAGCCTCAGTCCCATTTACAGTTCAGAACTAAAGGGCTTAAGAAGCAGAAGGACAACACCATTAAAAAAATAAGATTAAGTCTTGAGTCAGGAAACAATTTGGAAACATTTGATGTTAGCCTGTTTGAAGAGTGAAAGAGTGTCAAGAGATATTTAACCAGAAGACTACTACATCTCAGAAAGGCACAGGTTCATTTGTTGTATCAGGAAGACATCACAGAGTACAGCAAGTACAGAAACACTCAGTTTAATTTAGAGGAAAGAAAACCAACAGCTGCGATCATTAAAGAACCAAGTCTCAAGCTTGAATAAACTACAAGGAGCCCCAAAGACTCGTATAAACCTAGGTACTTCACAATGCCCATTAACAACAAAGAAGGAAGAAAATTCTCTATTGCTGTCTTATTCTGTAAGTATCCACAATGGAAATTTTATACTTTATTCCAAAATGTCTGGACAGGCGATTTTTGGAGAGGGGTTCCATGTAACACGAGTCTGATCTAGCACTTTTTGTTCTTAGTGAGACTCCAGTCCAGTATGTAACAAGAGAAACAGTTTCACTTGGAAAAACCTTAACTCATAGATGCAAAGAGTTTCTGGAAGAGAATCTACAGAGGCATTACACATTTTTTAAGGACTTGTGTAGGAACTGCGAAATTTGGATTCTGCAGGCCTCAACACGTGGCATTTGGCGAAGATTGTTACATTCATTTAAGACATTCTTAATTCCAGCAGTCCACTGTCCCCTTTGCTGGAGATCACCACCATGATGACAGAGCCAGGAGAACAGAAGTCCTCAACACCTCAACTGCTAAGGGTCATCACTCAGAGATGTAGCTCAAATCCACTCCATCAGCCTTAATTCACCCCAGGGCTGTGGTCCAGCCGAGGTGGAACACAGCCCCTCATGCCCTTTCAGGACCATGGATGGTAATCTCCAAGAACCCGGCAGGCAGGAGGTCCCGGCCACCGCAGGAGGCATCGGTCCTCCTGCAGTGCAGACACCTCTTCCATCTAAACTATGCTTCACAGTCAACGAAGGTCTGAATACCCCCGGAGTTATTTGCACAGAAACTTTGGTCTGGTAAGATGTCTACAAGAAAGGAGCTGACAAATAATTATTAGGACTTTAGTCCACCTTTGAAATGTGCCCATGCATTCAGAAAGTATTCTTATTTTCCAGTCCTCGTAAGAGAGTTTGAAAATGCTCCTTTATTTTTCTTAGTGATGGTTCATTTACTTTAATTTCAACAATGAAATGCATACTTCAAACCTTCACTGGTAAGCAAAAATACAATGCAGCTAAGACGCAATTGCTGTTCCCACAAACCCGACTGCACAGCAAATTAAACTTTTTTTTTTTTTCTTTCCATGAACCAGAAAAAAATTTCTGTTTTACATGAAAACAGCAACAAAGCAAATTAGCAGAGGAACATTTATCTCAGAAACACTGAAACCTTTACATAGCTCCAATAAGTTGCCATTGTATTCCTAAGGCCGCTGAAAATCTCGTAAAAATAAAGGGAAGTTTTCATTATACAGCCTTGTTTTCTACTGGTCAAACCACCACCCACTACAGAAAGTGCAGAGCATTTTCAGGGTGACAGAGCTATACACAGAAGGCCAGGCGATCTCTTAAGGATGCTTTCAAAAGAAAAAAAAATTAAATCTGAGGAAACCATTGGTGTCCCCATATACTATGACATGAACATGACTCACAGGAGTAGTCATCGGACTGACCTCTGTTTTCCCAAACTCTCCCACAGGGCCAGCCTCCACAGACTGCTGTAAAATGAGCTGCCTCTCAGTGGTTGTTAACACAAGAATTTAGCATTTCAAAATCAAGCTTTTCCAGCTAACAGTCCTTTAAGTCTTTAAAGTTGGACTCAAAATTGAGCTAGCAACTTTGCCTGTTGGACACGAAACAATGGAAATCCAGCTCGTCCATGGCCATATTGGCTCTACAGTACCAACAGCAATAAAGTTTTTTGTCAATAAACAGATCAAACATGACTCAGAGGGCAGTGACACAGAGTAGCTAGTGCAATTTTATAGCTAATTTTATGACTGTAATCCACTTCCCACAGCTACTGTTACAATCAGCACCTAATTTCAGGGGTCGACTTCTGTCATGTGTTGAGGGTCACTGTGCATTGGGCAGATCAACCTCTTCCACGTGACAGAAGCTTAGCAAATTAAAATACTAGCTTCATACTGACATGCTGGTCAGCCACGTAACTTTACCAGCCTGCCCCTGTTCAGGACATTACTGAATAACTTAGAGAGTCATGCCAGATGCAGTCTGCTTTTACTTATTGAAGTAGTATCTGGAGACTGGGGACGCACTCTGCAAAGCACCATCCAAATAACAGAAGACAATCTGCATTCTCAAAAGAATTAAACTGTAAGTTAAGTAACATCTGAGACTACTGATGCGATCTATTCATAAGAAGTTACTTTAACTCTCCCTGCATTCAAAATAATCAGTTTTATCCTGAGTTTTAAAAGCATTTCCAGTTCAGTTTGATTTTCCATCCAGATATTACAGGTAATACAGTTTTAAAAATACATGCATTGCAACAGCACCCAGATGTCCACCTACCTTTACTAACAGAAAGAGTCAGCAGTAACAAGACCCTAAAATTATCTACTTGCATGAAATTGTGCTCTTGATTATTACCGGGAAAGTACTGGAGACCATTTTTCAAAATCAGGTCTGTATATTCCACAGAAACAGGTTTCGCTTTTACCTCTGAGGAATACAAATATGCAGTGTTTTTGTTCTTTGCAGCTCATTGATTTACTGGCATGCCTCTTCCCATAAAATATTTGCATATATCTGAGAGTCAAACTGTTCTGATACACTCTGTGTTTGCCAGGAAGTGAACGCTTCAGTTCAGTGCAACTGAACATTTAAACAAGGACAGGCACCAGGACAAATGGCAGTGTAATTAACATACCAATGAAGAGCCAGTTGTTAATTACTATCCATTTCAGGCATTTTGTACGAGCAACTTACCTGAAAAGCCTTCCCATCTGCATGCTGGCAAAGCCAGTAATTAAACAATTCAACACCCCTTTTGCCTGATTAGAGAAAAAATTATAATTATTTTATATTATTCTATTTGTCACATGCAGTTGACATTTAGATGGAAAAACTGCAGCAGCCCAAATCTAAACATTTGAAACGAATGTTATGAGCTGTCCTTGAACAGAACAGCAACATGTATGCATCTAGGGCAGATGTAAGCTAATAGAGGCTCCTAATTTGAGCCAACTGATTATACCTTACAGTACCTGCTGGGTTACATGGAATACAGCACAATCGCTACCTACAACAGAAAAAGTACCACTTTTCTTTAAGGGGGATTTCAGATGCTACCTATAGACTGAAGTCTGAATTTATAAGCTGTTGAAAGACTTGGGAGCAGCACCAGTACAATGCCAGGATTCATTTACATTTAAACAACAGTAACTGAGAAGTCAATACATAGCTCAGCATAGCACCACAGCTAAAATATAGTAGTTACAGGACTTGTAAGAAAGGTAGAGGCACGTAAGTGGAAAGCAGGATTGAAACCGTAGGACAGAAATACTAAAGAAAGGCAAAATGGAACTAAGAGCTGACAAAAAAGAAAGGAAGCAGAAAGTTTAGAAACATTCATCAATATGTAGAGTATCCAAAACAAAGGATTTCTCTTTCTCCGTGTGCAGATGGCTTTGCTCAAGGAACACTAGCGTGCTTTGGGTACAAAAAAGGAAATTACATCTATCTTGAAAACAGCTTCTAATTCATTAGCCATTGCATGACTACGGCCATTAATCCATGTAAACAATAAAACCGAGATCCGTTTGAAATTTTGACTATCCAAATTAAAGTTTGAATCAGCTCTTGTTAAAAAATTGGCATTCTATGTTTGGTACTGAAGTTTCAAACCATGTAACTTATGCACTTTAAAGGCCAGATTTTGCTGAAATCCTGTAGTATCTTGTGACAAAGTAGCTCCTTCTGGAGTAGCCAAAAAGTGGGTATTTGGTCCGTGTGGGTTTACTCAATGAATTAATTTTCATTTGGCTTTTTATTTTGAACAATGGAAGATGATGAACGATTAATTTTTTGAAGTTTTTTCTTTGCTGACAATGTGCATCTATCTTACTTAGATTATAACCAGAAGCTAACTAAAACATACAAATGCAGCCTTAGAAAATTTTTCTTTTCCTCACTTGACAGAATGATTGATACAGATGGGGTGACAGGAAATGCTTTACAGCCGAACAAAGGAAATACTGTTAGCAAGAAGTAAACTGTACCAATTGTTTATACAGCAAGCACCCACTCAAGATTTCTGAAGTTTCAATTTTTTTGCCTGTATCGTCCAGCAAATCTAATTTTTTGCACAAATTCTCTTACAGAACGGGTGAAGGAGCACCGCTATCTTTGCAGATTTCTTTCCCGCATAACCTTTATTGAGCACACTCTTACAGTCAAGAAAAGAATGTAGCTTAGGTTGGTATCTGCACACTTCTGCACCCACGGCAGCGTCTCTGCACTCCACAGTGCTGGCTAGACAGAACAGCTCATCCGGAGCTGATTCATCTATCTCTAAATACTGCTGGCCACCCAAAGACACTTTGCTATAGATAGACTGGAAAATCTGCCAGAGATCTACAACAAGACCCAAGATCTAAATTCTCATGTCTTAAACTCAAGACCTCTCTTTCCCTTTTCTATTGCAAATTTTAATAACATTGTACTTTCTGCAGGTAGCACTGAATTAAGACATTTTCCATTCTTACTTGTCAGTTATGAAGCAGCAAGCCCCCCAAAATTACCCTAAATGACACACATATCTGATCTTCACAAGCCATTTAAGCATAATCTCTGAATACATCTTCATAATGACAGCCCCATTTTTGTCCTCTTAATAACAATAATCACTACATCAACAGTGTTATTTTGCCTTGACTGTTTTCAAAAGGCTATTTTTTTTTTCCTTTGCTACCTAATCTCTATAGCAATTTTTCTTACTGGAAAGAAAAATCAGCAAATACCACCATCTGGTATTACAGGGATCAGCAATATCTGTTTTGTTTTGCATTTTTATTAAGAGGCACGGGGAAACATTATTCTATTTGAAAAAATATTTGGAACTAACCACAAGCTACATATGCAAATTTTAAATAAATATTCTGTGATAGAAGAGATATCCTGAAATGAAATCTTTTGTATGTCCTATATATTAGAAATATCAAAAAATGACATTTCTTCAATGCTGTTACTGTTCGGTACACAGTCCTGATGCACAAAACATTATCACAGAACAATTCAAGAGGCACTATCATCTCATACCACAGTTTGAAATAAGGACCAATTCTGCAGTAAGAAAGATACGAAAATACAAGAAGAAAAAGATCTGCAATTTAAACCTCCCATTAGCTAACGAGTGTTCCATTTTTGAGACCTTTGTTTTAACATTACCTTAGAAAGAAGACTACTTTTTTTCATCCCAGAAACATCAGAGCCCATTATAACCTCCATCACTAGAACACTCCATTTACTCCCCAGGATGCAGTTAAATTGATTTTGGAATTTACTGGATAGTCTATGTTGTAATGAACGGCAAAGCTGTTACTACTGTAGTAATAAAACACAACAACTTTTGAGCTCTGAGTTGAATAGACAATTTTGAAATCTAAAACACTGAAGTAGATTTTTTTTTTTTAATCACCAATTTCAAAGCTGTATGAAAGCTAAAGAAAAGAATGGCCAGATTGTCAACTTCAGAAAGCCAGTTCCTTTGGGGAATATGGAACGGGCAGCATCAAGAAAATCTGTCCACAGCACTTAATATCTCAGTAACTTGAGTACAAACGTAAGCCTGGCTAACAGATGATTTGGTTCCCAGAATGTCCAGCTGAAACGGGAGAATGATTTATCTCCACTTAACTCCCAAGTCAAACAAACACATACAAACAAAACCAGCTCCTGGAACCCAATGCACTTGCCTAAACCAAGAGCCTAAATGCAGGGCTGAGTTACAAGTTTTCGCTGGTGTGACATAAAATTTGCTGTTAACTCATTACAAACTGAAAGTAAAGAGAGCTTATTTAATCATCTTTCTTCAAGGTTCAACCCCAGTTTTTTTATATCTTGGATTAGCCATAGGCTAAAAGTATCCCCCATCAGCTACTGTGGTTGTAATAGTAATGTCTTAAGCCACAGCAACTCCTTTCTCTCCTGGCCCACCACCTCTGTCTGTCTCAACACATCTCTAGTAGATGCCCTTCTGGGGACATGCTGTTCTCCATACCTTTAGACTTTGGGCTCTCTGCTTAAAAAGAAATCACGAAAGGAGCTTTAGTGATTATGTGAACAACCCAGTTACTTTTTTTTTTTTTCAATTAAATATAAGAATACAATCCTAAGGATTCACAAAATCTTAAAATGTAGCCAAAAATGCATCCTAAGGGATCTGCCCTCTAGCGTAACTCTAGAAAAACTCTGAAATCTCATGATTTCTGCTGACTTGACTTACGAGTTTGTGGCACTTGGCAATACATCTGTGGGTACTACCCAGGGTGGCCCGTCCCTCTAGAGATACCTCACCAGGAAGAACTGAAAGGATACAACCAGTTCATTCCACATCACCTGATCGTGGCAGAAAGTTGCCACTCTGGGACCATCCATCAGACAGAGACAGATTGGAACTCGTCACCCAAGACCAAGTAATGTCTCAGGAAAAGAAAATGCTGTATTCATTAACAGTTTTATGTTTTCATCCCAACTTGGCTAATACAAGAATCACCACATCATGTACTGCACTGCAAGTTAAGCAAAATTTGACCCCAAAGTAGCAACAGTTATGGACAAGTTTGCCTTCCAAAAATATATACATTTAAAACAGACATGGCACTAAGTTACTTTGCTGCAAGCAGTAATTTATTAAATGCTTGTTACACCTCCATAATTTTTTTGTTCTTAAATCCCATTTAATATGCCAATCTTATTTCAGGAGGAAATAAATTAACTCTGATGCTTTGTGCCAATGCAGATGAGCTTCCCACACACCTGTATTGTTTCACACTTCAGTGAGTCATCCAGATTACGACAAACGAACAAAGTACTTCTAACTAGATCCCATTCCCAAGGTTAAGCATGCGAGAAGAGAAAGAAAGAAGACTATCTCACAGAGCCCCCCAGTTTTGTCAGTGCGATGTCTAGTTGCAGCTATGGACAAACACCTTCACCAAAAAACCTATCGGTTTAGATCTAGCACAGCCCAGGAACCCCACAGAGGTGGCCTTACCCCCACCACGATTTGGTCCCCGATACTGCAATTCCTGTAAGCCCTAGCCAGGACAGGCTACAGTGCTCCCACTCCCATGAACTTTCATAACTCAAACTCTCCATTAAAAAAAGATCAGTGGGAAAATGGATAAATCTGCATCTAACGTGAGAGAGAAGATGATGCTGCAGAGCAGTGCATGGTTCTGTACCAGGAGATCCCACACTGAAAGACTTTCACATCCAGAATTACAGAACACCCAGCTTTTCTGTCTCCGCTAATCCCCATTCCACTACCTAGACTATGACTAAAATCACATGTATTTGTATTGTGGTAGCTGCAAGTTAATGTCCTGCCTAAATTATCAACTGTTATTAGAACCCCAGACAATTGCTTAATAAAAATTTAATCATATTGTAATTTCTAATCATCATTAAAGATGCTTAACAAGTTAATCTCTCTATTGTGCTCCCCTAACATCGCGGATCAGAAAGTCAACCGGCATAAGGCAGCACAGCTTCACCAATATTAATAGGGCTACTTTCACGTTACTCCAGCTGAGGATCTGGCCCCAAGAGAAAATAGCAGTATTAAAACCCTCTCGCTACAGCTTTCGATTGTTTCTCTGCTTTGCAGTTAATCAAAAAAAATAACAAAAGCAACAGATTATGACTTTAAAAAACCACAGCATAAATCAAGGTATTTCATGCAGCTCTATCTTCTGCTGTCCGTGGTAAGATCAAACACAGCACTACACTACAGATGGAAGGTCTCCTCTCCTCACCTCTTCACAGCTCAAAAACTCCTCATTTTTACTTCGTCCATGCATAGCTACATTTGTCTGACAGCAACGCTCACGCACAGAAAATGTGGGAGGATCATTAACAGCCAGCGAGTTTGTCTTTCAGCTCAGATCTGTTCCAACTGCCTAGACGAGGAGTGAAATGATGCTCTGTAACCTCAGCCTTGCAGAAGCAGGTATTGGTTCACTTCAGGAAACCAACACGTTTCCTCATCCTTCCAGCGGACCGACAATCTGTGCTTAAGAGAGTTTGAGGACCACACTGCAGGTCAACTTTAACTGCATCAGATCGTTGCACAGAGATGCCAACACGCTTGGCTCTTGTTTCTCTCATATTTTTGTTTCTTCAATAATCCCATAACGCTCTCTAAATTCACAAAGTGGTCACGGGAGAAGAACTGTGAAGCCCTACTCTGAGGCTGCTCTGTGGTGCGTGCATACCATACCTCCTGCAACCACATCTTTTTGTGGCTTCAGCTGCAGGCAGGTGAAAACAGAAAGTGGAAATGGTTGGTGCAAAAGGGCCACCAGGCTCTACTACTATTCAGTGGTTTCAGCATAGACCTCTAAGTGGTCAGGGCTGTTCCTTTAGTGCATAGCTTGAAGGAGCAGATAGGAGAATGGCAAACCAAACCTAAGTCAAAAAAGGCTGTTTGTATCCTACTTTGTCCACAAAACAGCTCACCGATTCTAGCTGTGTGCACATGCAATGAAACTCTCTGTTATCATGCATGACATGGTATCCTGGAAGCTAAATAATATTCATTTAATAACCTTCCATTAAATATTGATTTTCATTTAATATGTAGATTTCAGAAACTAAAACTTAATCTGATGGGCAAAGATCTGTTCCTGCTTACTTTATTGACACACACTGAACCAAATTAATTGTTTATATCATAATATTTACTTCCAGTATGACAACTACATGACCAACTACAGCAGGATTTAATCTAAAGAACAACCTTTAAACATTAGTTGGCATTTACTCAAGCAAGCCCTTGACTGTCAGAACTGAACCCGATTCTACAAAAAAAAGACAAAATGTGATCACATACTAAAACAAGTAAAACTGGAATCCACCTTTGATAAAATATTCTTCATTAGTATTGAGCCCAGTGTAAGATCCATTGTCCCACTTATTTTCAGCATCAAATGCTTGTTGATCCAACACTAAGCTGATCCAAGTACCTCTCCAAAGTATGTACTATGGCATTTCACCCAAACCCATCTTACTTCATCACGCACTCAACAAAATAGATGTTGCATCTCACAGACACATAACACACTGTCAGGGAATGCCTCCCCTCACAAAAAATTCAAAGAGAACATTTTAGTAAGTTTTTTCTCTTAACGAACGTAGCATTAACAGGAAGTATTTATTGCATCCTTTGGCAAGAAAATAAACACATGGTAAAGACCCTACACACACTGAGGTGCCCTCGGTCACGTTCGACACCCTGTTTTGGTTCCAAGCAATGCCTCGCAAGCCGGTTTTATTTCCCGACAATAAACCTGGCCAATGTACAGGCAGGAAAAGCAAATATTCCTGCCAATTCCCAGGGCAGACACAGGTCTGCACGGTGCGGCCGAAACCCGCTGCCCCACTGCCACCCTTCCCGCCCGGCTTCGGCAGGGGAACTCGTCCTCTCTCTTTCTCTTGCCATATGACCGCGTATGCTTATGCAAAACTGTTCGTTCCTGCAGTGCCTACACCCAACGGCAACAACCCGGAGTGAGAGGAGGCAGCCGGACTCCTGCAGCCTGAGAAACCCGCCAAGGGCTCCCGGCTCTCTGGCTCGACGCGGTCCCAGGGCGGCTCCTCGTCCGGGGCGGCCCGGCTCTCC
>NW_008795035.1:5488421-5491190 GCF_000699145.1 Aptenodytes forsteri
TGTTGCCTGCCACTCCTGAAACTGAGGGGGGGTGGTTGGGGTGCTGCCTGCCACCCCCGAAACAGAGAGGGGGAGGTTGGGGTGCAGCTTACCGCCACCCAAAACTGAAGGCCCCGCTGAGGGGGTACAGGAGGGGAACCGTTAGACAACGTTACCGCCATCCCTGTCGTCCCCAGACGATGGCATCCCTTCTCCCCTGAGGTGGGGATGTCCTCTGGGAGATGGAAGTGGGACGGAGCCGCATGAGTCCATACCTCCAACACTTCCTCCGCTCGGGGTTCAGGAGTGCCATTTCTCTGGGTCCCTGGAATCAACACACATGCTGACATGGGGCTGGAGTTCAGCTCAGTCAAGCGTGAAGTGAGCCCTAGAGATTTTGGGGGGAAAAGAGGAGCCGTGGTGTCATCTTCACGTTTCAAATACACTAAGCATATGTCTGACTAAGATGGAGGACTTGGTGCTTCAAATGGATAGTGCTATACAGAAACATCTTAGCCCTTTGTTAATAATATTAATTTCCTGGAATTACAAAGGAAAATGTAATAACTCTTGGAATTCTTTAAAAAAAAATCCAAGAATTCAGAGGTCATTCTGTGCTCCTTTGGGTGGAGTATAAGAATTGTATCATATCCCTCTAAAAACAGTGGTTTACTTCACACTATGCTCACGTTCAAGCTAAGTAGCACAACTGAACAACTGATCCTTTGCAACTCGCTCGGCTCACATTTTAAGGCCTTCCGTTACAAACACAAGGACTAAAAATACACTTTCAATGAAATCTGAGATTTTTCTCATAATCTCATAACTCGGGTCTTTAAGGGAAAAAAACCCCAATGTTGCAGAATTAACAAATGCAAGATTTGTGAAAAGCCACCAGTGTAATAACTGCAGCAGTCACGTGTGGTATGCATTTACTACTGGAAAAAAAAAAAAAATCTTTATGGCTTTTTCACACCCCTGGAATGCTGCGAAGGCATGTTAATCTTTAAACGCCGCCCCATGGCTGTGCTCAGTTGCCCTGAACAGCCCTGCAGAAGTTAATGGAAGCACTCAAAATGAAAAGTTGCAAATCAATCCCTTGCTTTGCTGAATAAGTAACCTGAAGCAGTTTAGCCATTAAGATGTAAATTGGCAGAAAGATGGAGAAAGCATAGAGGCTGTGTTTACTCATTTCCTGTAGATGAGTTTAATCAGAGTAGCATTAAACGCGCCTGCTTATCTAGAAAGTTTACTTTATCTTTGATTTATTGTGCTTTTGCCTATCAGATGTTGAGCTGTTTTTCTAAGCATCTTACTGCTTTAGTGCCTCCTGATGCTGTGGAGTTCTGGATGCTCAGCAGGCATTCTTAATTCTTAAGGCATTTACCCTGCTAATACTAGCAGATTGTGCTAATATCAGCAATTTTGTAAATATGGCGTACTTTCATTCAGATAAAACTACGCTTTTGTGATTTTAGGGAACCTTGGTCACAGTATTTCTAGATTCTTACCTTTAATGAGGAAAGCAACATTTGGAGTAGCTTACCCTGCTGCAGGAAACAGGGCATAGCTCAATTCCTTTAGGTTTCTGTAAAGACTCATGTTCAAACTGCACAGGTAATACTGCTCATGAAAGCTTTTCCATGAGCCTCCATTACCTCAAGTTGCATACATGCATAAAGGTTAATGGGCCAAACCCCTAATACTATAATGTTAGTAAAATACCTTATAAAACTGTAATTTATAGCATTAGGCATTTCTGAAGCGTCCTCTGAAGGCATTTACAAGTATTCATGGGTTAAGCCTTATGTCTCTCTTATCAGAAAAGCATTCATATTTCTCATTTCATTTCTATTTTAGAGATACGGAAGCCACCCTGGAAGAAACAAACCCGGAGAGATCTGACAGTGCGCTATCATAGCTTTCGACAGACGTATGGAATAAGCCAAACAGTAACTGAATATAAACCAATGAAACCATTCAACTGTGTGTGCTGTCCCCTTGCGTAATATCCCATGAGACATTAGATTAGCCCAGAAAAAGCACATTACAACCAGTATATTTGATATTGTGCTCCACCTAAATAAGACCTTAGGGCTTAGAATGGAACACGTACTGTCAAATCTACTGTGATTCAGACATAATTATGCAAATAAAGCTGCTTTTTTGTTTAGTGTGAGCTTTGTTGACTTGCTCCGTTCAGTTCCACATGCAATTCTTTGTTCACTTAAATAGATTGGGAAATGGGATTGATTTTCTCTCCTTCCCATCTTCTCTATCTTAATAGGCAGTATTAACAGGGTGTATGGTTTAACCCCAGCTGGCAACTAAGCCCCACACAGCCACTCGCTCACTACCCCCAAGTGGGAAGGGGGAGAGAATCGGAAGGGTAAAAGTGAGAAAACTCGTGGGTTGAGATAAAGACAGTTTAATAGGGAAAGCAAAAGCCGCACACACAAGCAAAGCAAAACAAGGGATTCATTCACTGCATCCCCTGGGCAGGCAGGTGCTCAGCCATCCCCAGGAAAGCAGGGCTCCATCACGCCTAACGGTGACTTGGGAAGACAAACGCCATCACTCCGAACGTCCCCCCCTTCCTTCTTCTTCCCCAGCTTTATGTGCTGAGCATGACGTCATATGGTGTGGGATATCCCTTGGGTCAGTTGGGGTCAGCTGTCCCGTCAGCCATCCCCCCAGGAAAGCGGCTCCATCACGCCTAACGGTGACTTGGGAAGACAAACGCCATCACTCCGAACGTCCCCCCCTTCCTTCTTCTTCCCCAGCTTTATG
>NW_008795035.1:5491395-5532291 GCF_000699145.1 Aptenodytes forsteri
GGGGTGAGGAGCAGAGAAGGCCTTGACTGTGTGTCAGCACTGCTCAGCAGTAACGGAAACATCCCTGGGTTATCAACACTGTTTCCAGCACAAATCCAAAACACAGCCCCCTACTAGCTTCTATGACAAAAATTAACGCTATCCCAGCCAAAACCAGCACACAGGGTCTTTGAGAATCCTTGAAACAAGCCATAAACGAATGGAACTATTCTCTGTTTATCTGTAATAAACCACTTCCTTGCTAACTCATTCTGAGCCTTTCCATACCTGTGGTGAGATCTGTAACACTGGTAACTGAAGAGAGAAACCATCACTGCTCTTAAAATTATGTTCTAGTAATGGTGGAAATGCATACTCTGTGTTTTATTTTCGCTGTAATACAAAGAACACATACACAGTAAAGCATGAAATCAATCTAGTTACTGAATTCATGTTTCTCCAAGTTCATGCCAAGCTGTGGACCTTGAAAGCCTAATTCCTATGGAATGGAGTTCCTCACAGCAAAAGCAGGGACAGCGCGGGGCTCTACCCTTGCACTTGCTGAGAGATTAAACAGCGCTATGTCAATACCAAGCACAAAATATAACGCACACGCAAGATAGCAACATGCAAAATTGTCACTGTTCATGTGGCACAACAGGGGGTGCTTCGCTTACCATATTAATATAATTACAAACAAGTGTTGACATGACGTGTAGCAACAGGGAAGTAAACGAATTAAGAAAAGTGATTTTTATCTCAATCTTGTTATTATGTAGCAGAGGATATCTGTTAGGTGACTTTACAATGATTGTTTCCAATTTAGAGGGCTCTTATCACCGATACTAGCGCTCAGCATACATGTGCATTCTGCATCTTAGCACTGGAAGTAGAAATAGATCAGTTGAGGGCTGCAGCACACTGCCACTGCTTGTCATTTACGCCTTTCCTTTGAAAGTTCAGCACTGGCCTGCAAGTTGGAAAACCTGAACCTGTACCTTTCTATGTGTTTTCATCCCATGCCGTGCACAAATCATTTGTAAAAGATTTTTATTCCTTTCAAATGGAGAAAAGTTGTGTGGGGGGGTATTATTTCCTTTGAAAAAACTGAAGTTTTTCCAAAATGGTTTACTCCATGTGAATGAGTAAAGTCCAGAAACAAAAATCACAAAAGAAAAAGGTAATAAATTGAAGTGAATGATGGATAAAAAAGGTCTTTGGCTTTTCTTACCAATTTATGACAATTCCACTTTAACAGAATTGAAAATCAAGGTCTGAAACCTTGAACCTACACTTCCCCAGTAGAATTTTCTTTTCTGGGGACATGAAGAAGCTAAGTGAAGTTTCAGACATTTTAATCCTGTATAATCAAAACCAGGGACATTTTAATAAAGTCTCATACTTTAATAAGACCTCCCAGCTACATTCTTTGATCTGTGTTTCCATCGTAATTGAGTTAATATATTGCAGCCAATTCATCCAAAAGTCTCGGGTAGTTTGGAACAAGTGTGATATATGTATATTAAGCAACCCCATCCACCCAAGTACTCGGAACTGGAACATTATGTGCCCTTTTTAAATTTGTTTCGTCACGTATGGATGACCACACTTGCCTAAATAAGCCATAGAGAAAATGATGACATTTAAAACATGAACTATCATAGGAAGGTCTCAAAAGCATTTGTTAAGGAAATTACAGCCTTGTTCTTTAAACTATCCCATATAATTTAAAAGAAAACTGTAATCTTCCTATAAAATGCAATAAAATACCTTGATAAGAATGTGGAAGTTATATTAATCTCTATTCAGTCCTGGAGGTATAGAAATGTAATTTCTATGATGTTCTCCACAGTTATTGCTGTTAAATTCTGCAGTGCTTTTCCTTTAGGGAAAATGACATTGAGTATTAGAGAAACCCTCCTAAAGGTGAAATGTCTGTGGCAGAAGTCCTCTTACCTAAGAAATGTAACAGAGATCAGAGAAGTATTCCTATGCTAGTAAAAGTATGGACTAGGAACCAAACACGGAGGCACCTTTCCTCTCTTAACTTCAGCTCTAACATTTCAAGCTTCTTCTAAGTTTGTATAAATCTAACCGTGTATTAACAACTGAAATTTAAACAATGAAACTTGATTATCAAGCCTGAGAAAGGAATAGCTGGTGCAAATACATTAACACATAACTTGTTTTCTTTACAATGTTTATTAAGCAGATTTTATTTTATTTCCTGATACTAACATCAGTCACTGGAAGAAGCACTGCCAACAATAGACACCGTTAAGCTGATAGAGGCTGTTGGTGGTTACCGCAGGCAGAACTGACCACACAGGGTATGGGAATATAGTTTTCGCAGTGCATACCTAATTATATCCCTGAAACCATTCTGTGAAGCAACCGGGTAAAAACCAAAAAGCTATAAACGATACTGGTCTACTTACCAAAACCCCAAGACAAAACAAAACATAACACAACAAAAAGATAGATCCCAGAAATAGCACTGGGGCCTGAATCAGCAAACTGGCACGGAGATCAGAACTACATGAGTAAAGCCTTTTCTCCTAAAATGCCATGTTTCTCACTTTGAAATAAAATAAAAGCTTATTCTTTTGAAGGTATGTGTTTCTGGTATATTATAATCAGGATATTATGATTTAAAGCATGAGGTGAGTGAGACCTGTTGGGTTGGAGACGTAGAAACGGAATTCCAAGTCACTAGGCAGTCCTGAACATCTTTATCCCTTTCCACCTTCAGAAATAAGGGCCTGAGCTAAATTCTGCAGAAACAAATACGCGCATTACTATCACCTCCAGCAAGACGAAGGCTTTCTTTAACAATTCTGCCACTGTGTGACATCCCTCCAACTCGTTAGCCCTATAATACTAGCTGGAGTGAAAAATCAGTCAGTTTAATAAAAAACAGAGCTGGTCTTCTGCGTGGAAAAAGGGCCTTTTTTCACTCACTGCTCAGGGTGGAACCAAAGTGCCAGTTTCCCAGATTCCTGCTGCCCCATCTGCTCTATTACAAAGCCTGCGAATGCAATAAAATGCAAAGATTCAAGTACTGTAACATCCACACATCTTGACAAAAGTATTTCATTTCTCGGTTCATGATTCCTAGGTTTACAACGATATTTCTAGAAGTGATCTGTCTGTAATCCACAAAAGATTGATACGTTCTGACATACAATAAAACTAACGGTAGGACACGTTTACATTTATGGCAATGCAGTCTGAGAAGTATACTTTAAGAACATTGTATATTAGAGAAATACTGCTGCCAACTTGGAGGAAGCCCTTGCCTTGTTTGAAATGAGAATTTATGAAGAGTATTTTGGTACGTTTTATAAACAACATTTTATCCTCTTTACAGAGTTTTCTTTATCTCATCAGAGAGATTTACGGAGGATCATAAGCTGCAAAAAGACTAAAATGGCAGAAAATTTCTCACAGTTAATTGCAACAAAACCGTCTGAGTCCCATGAGACATAGAAGGCAATCTGTATCCTAAGGGAAATAAGAAATTATGAGGAATCTGAAGCATGCTGTGCTATTTCAGTTGGGCACAGGACAGCTGGAAAAAACAAATATGTGAAGGAAGCGGCTGTCTGATACTTGCCCTCTATTCTAATGTGCTCCTTCTCCGCTTTCTTTAGCCCCTCTTTCTCCAGCTACGCAAGGTAACAATTTCCAAGAACCATAAAAGAGAACAGAAACACATGCATTTAATTGTCTTATAAATTGAATTATGATTTATGACAGGTTTTACATTTCACAAGTAAGATATTATGCAAATTCTCAGCAGACCCTTTCATTTAAAAGCTTGCACGAAACATTTTTGGTAGCTTCCCGCTTGATTTTATTTCTGAAATAGACAAACTGAACACGTGTACCTGTGTCTCAAAGACCAGACAGAACATCCTTAATTATGTTCAAAAACCTAATCCCTGAATTATGGAATGCAGCATAATTCATTTCTACGTTAACAAAAGTGTGCTTTAAAAGTGATGGAGCATCCCTTACCATATGCTTTGTGGTTCTCGCATTTGCATTTACAAAGAAGGAACAACCATCTTGAATATTTTAATACCTGGATATAGAGCCACAGATCATTTTTCTTTCTTATCCATCCTGTCAGATCACCTCAAATATAATCTAATTCTTTTACTGTATCTGCTAACATATAAAAATAAGTGTATTAGTATACTTATGTTAAAAACAGATGCCAATATATAAGAACTAATCAGAAGATCCACCCGGCCAAGCATTTTGTTTCTGACAATGTCCACTAACTCTGCGATGCTTGAGAAAAGAGGGTAAAGACAAGGCAAACACTGACTTATACTTCCCTCTGCTGTACTCTTGCAGCTTCCAGCAAACTGCGACTAAGGGAATTCATGAAGTAGGAGGTTTCATCTGCGTAATTAAAACCCCTCTTAGCATTAGCCCAGTGTTCTGAATTAATTCTAAAATGTCACATCAATTAATTTCTATCCAGCTGGGCTGGATCATGTATTGATCCCCTCAAATACGAGGCTCAGTGTCAGGATTTTAAACAGTGGAGTGATAAGAGTTGGCACACAGATTCTTCTTTCGTAGCCGCATCTTTTGGGGTAAGAGAGAACGATACAGTGCAAATAGCACCGGAAGGCACACTGAGATGAATGCTGATAAGAAAAAGACTGTGGAATAGCAATGCCTAAGGTGTGTGCTTTGAACTGGACAAAATAGTAGGGATATCTATCACAAAACATCCTGGGTATCCAGAGACTGACGTGCATTTTACTGTGTTCATCTCATCTGGATTCACTATGCCCGAGTGTTTCACGTCCACAAAGTTTTGTTGAAGATAAGGCTGCTGGACAATATTAGGCAAATGCATTTTGGGTGTTTGGAAGCAGGAAAATAAGCATCTTCCTTTCCCCCCTCATCTTTGTTTAAGAAAAAACAAAGAAAAAGTAGTTAGCTGTTTCAGAATTCAATCGCCACGTTGCAAAACACAATGTGATCAGGGCTAGGATGATACTTTGGGCTTTTCCCGTTTGGCAATCAGACCAATGCACACTTCTGGAAGAGCCACTTGCTACCACTCCAGAGCAACGTTTGTCCTTGAGCGTGCATGAAATTCACTCCAGGGCAGCATGCTCACAGCAAACTGGGAAAGGGAATAACCTTTAAAGCTTTGTCGGTGGGATGTAAGCAGGACTCTCTTTTTTCATACTGCCTCTTTCATGATGTGTTTTATCCTGTCCATTGGTGTGAGGCAGAAGGACAGATAAAGACAGAGAGACCAGAAGAAGAATGGTGGATTGGTGATCCTTCAGAGCCTGAGCTATCATTTCGTAATGTGATGTTTACAGGTTTTGTCAGGGATTTCCCATTCTAAGCACGTTGTGCTTCACCTCAAAGTTACGATCTATCAATTAGAGTATTGAACGGTGATGGAAGGCAAAATCAGAGAACAGGATTTTCGAGAAATGCCCTTGGTGCATTGGAGCTACAGATGACCACAGAGATTATGCTAATTCCCAAACCCCAGTAGGGAGGATATTAAGGCTATGCAGCTGTATCTGTCTGGACAGGGCTACGTGTATTCCCCCATGCTACAATTACATTGCCAGCATCTGCGGCAGCGACTGTGCGTGATGGAGACAGACCAGAGCACTGAGCAAGTGCAGGAAGGAGCTATGTGAAATGTGGTTAGCCAGAGCCTAAGTAATAATATGGGGTCACAGGAAAGTACTGCCCCCCACGCTTCCTGGAATGGTGCTGGACACAGCTGATCCTTGTCTAAACTTGCCTTTAATCATACCCAGCATCAGTCTAGTGTTTCCTCTGCTGCTCCTGATGCCTGAAACAGCTGATTTCCATAGAGAACAGTAAGATTTCCCAGTCGTGATCAGGCTGCCCGAAAGCTGCTGAATGTTACGGAGGCGCATGGGCAGATTCACCTCTTGAACGGGCAAGGCTGGCAATGAGAAACGTGTGCACGGGTTTGGCATTGTCCAATGCCAAAATGAGGATTGGGTCAGTTCTGCATCCCCCCATTTACCCTCAGCTGCCTCACTGAATTTAGGATCTTCAAGGAAATGAAAGGTGGTCATTAAAAATAGGATTGAGTACTCTGCATTTTCCCAATGAAGAACATCCTCTTCTTCTCGTTCCCAATGAACACATTCTTCCGTATATGTTTGGGGTATTTGCTGTACTGCTAACTGCCCTACCCCAGGAGCACAGGTGACCGAATAGTAGGAATGTGTCCTGAAGACTAGCATCTGCAAAACACATCTTTTCTTGCAATACTTTTCATGGAAAAAATGTTGACACAATATTTTCATACTATCATGACTAATATCAAATGCTGTTCTCAGACATTATTCTAATTGTTTAAAAAAAAAGTGAACTTCTATTAATACCATATGGAATCAGATTAGCCCTGCTGCTAAAATATTCATGAAGGCGGCAAATCCTTCCATCTTCTCCTCAAAGCCCTGGCAAAATAGACATAAGCTGTCTGATTACCAGTTTGTGGGTGACAGAATTCAAGGCCATGTTGAATTACTAATCATCGAACCATCACTTGGCAACACACAGCCACGCATGCAAAGCCCACTCCGCTGGGTTGTGTTACAACAGAATAGTGGTAACGGGGAAGAAAAATAATTTCTTAAAATAGCAGTGATTTTTTCTGGAGTTCACACTGTATTTACCCCATAATTTTAAGTCCAGGTTAACTCTAAATTTTCTGGTTTTCTGTATTGTGTCTTCAGAATCAAAACTCTGCCACAGTCAAACGAAGGTTTAAGTACCCACAATTAAATGGTGTGATTCAATGTTTTCAAATTCTTAAGTGTGATGCTGCGGGGCATGTCTCAGGATTAAAATAGAGGAGAACTCCTCAGCGGTGACTGCTCATTTATTCCTGTCTTCACTGCCAGGCAGAAGAAATAATACTCAGTAAATTCATGGCTTTCCCTCACCACCGGATCACATGGGGTTGGAGCTTCTCTCCCAAATCATCTGACATCCATTGCATAGCTCATCAGCATCATCTTTTTGTGCAGAGGAGCATGGGAACGTGTTCTCTAGCCAGCTGGGTTTTCTCTTAATACTTGGGGCTGTTAAAGTCTAAAATAAATGAACTCTAAGTTTCTATTCTACCAGGATTTGGAAGTTAGATATACACCTCTTGCTAGCAAGGCGCGACCATTTATAGGAATGGTTTTAAGTGACTTCTGTAGCATACAGCCCTGCAAAGGACTGCCCTGGTTTCATCCCTTCTCAGGCGTACATGCCCGCAAAAGGGAGTAAGAATTTGAGTTCCATTTAACAGCTAATATCGAGTACTTGGCCTGATGCCACACACATCCTACAGTTCTAGTGTTTTCCAAAATTAATTTCCCTTTAAAAATGTATCTCCAGTCCTTCTTGATTATAAGGGGGGGGAAGTGTTAGCTTTTGTATTCATTAAATTGCCTGAATGAGCCCCAAGATAGAGGTTGCTGACATTTCTTGAATGGAATGTTTTTTTCCAGAATCTGCAGTTTCATTAAAGTGTTCCTTTGGAACGTGCTTTTTTTGCCAAAAAAGATTTTGGAAAAAAGCTGGAAGCATTATTTACTTACTAATTTTATTTCGGTCATATCAAAATTGTTAATTTCAACCAGAGAAAAACATTTAGTTTTATCTACCATCCTGATGTATCTGGCTTAGCCTTTTGTAATAGATTTTAATAATACTTTAGTATAAAAGTCAAAATAGGATAAATTGCAAAAGTCAGCATCAAATACTTCTGTCCTATTAAATGAAGCAAGTCATCACAGCTTTCTGGACTTGAATGCATTTTTGTCACATCAGCCCCCCCTAAAAGTTAGGGGTTTTAAACTGATAATGAAGAAAGTCCTTGAGATGCTAGAATTCCCTAAGACATTGCAATTTTATTTTATGATCAGCTTTTTTTAAAGAATATTTTGGCTATATTTCCAAATACCCAAATTGATAATGTTACTGGATTGTTGACAATATTGACATTTTTAATTGGTGCCATTAGGTTTCAGAGTAAACAATTAAATTGCCGTTATTTTCAACAAGCCTACCTGGCTGCTCTGCTTATCCCAAGTGCCTCCAAACTCCATCTAAATGCAAAAAACCCAGACATACCTAAGACAACAGCCAAATGATCTGCAGAAGTTGTCCATATAAAAACCTGCAAGATAATAAAATACTGAGCATGTGGCTATAGCATTAAAAAAAAAGTAAAATTAAAGTAAATGCAAGTGCAGTATACATACTACATCATTCCTCTGCATTCAGTAAGAGTCTCAGTTTTAAATATACATTAGGCTGCTACACAATTTCCTTTTTACCGGACCAGATTGTGAAAGAACATCTAAATTCTTCTGCAAAATTTATGTTTCATTCTGCTGCAGAGCACAAAGAGCTTTAATGCACAACACACAAATTGTCATGTTTTTGTCTGGGGAATAGTCTTGAAATCATTAGTCAGTTTGCCAGCATAAGGAACATAACACAGAATCTGTGAGATGCATATGGTAACAACTTTAATTCTTATGACCAATCTGGTTTTTATAACAGTTTGTGAATGCCTTTAAAGTAAATTAGATCTATTAATCTATCTCTGATTTTGGATGGGGTTTTTATCTCGTGTCAATTGTTTCTCTACAGATTTTGATGTTTTCTGTTTTAAATGTATGTGCTATGATTAGAATACCAGAGTAGATAGGGATCGTTAAAATAACATTTATCATCTTAAACAGTTATTGTTGGGTTTGGGACATGTCTGGTCCTTTTAATGTGTTCTCCTTGAAGAGAAATAAATGACTTCATTTTCCTGGGAAAGTCCAATCTGTTCTTGAGAAAGCCTTCCTTTAAAGCTGCCTATACTGTCTACTTGGTTTTCATAATGCTTTTTATTCTTGTATTTTCTTTTGCCAGTGTCCATCTCCAGGGAGCCAATTTTGCCTGTGTAACAAGACTGACACCTGGCATACTGCAGGGAAATACGTACCTTGTCAGAAAGGCCTCGTCCAAGAAAAATTGTTTGTCTAAAAGCGTGCAGCACCGCTTTCGCTTGCTCTAATTAAAGCATAAATGTCATTGTTCTAAGGTTCTTTAAATTAAGTTTATTAAGCTATATGCCACATTTTGGAATGCAATTAATGTGTGGCTAAGCTTTCCATTTCCTTTAATGTCACAGGGGATGTATTTGGTATAGTGTTATTTAATATTTTAACAGAAGCTACAGAAACTGAGATTAGGCAAGTTTGTTATAAATTAAAAAACAAATAGAGCTCAGTGAATCAACTTCTTTTCTTCTGGCAAGAGTAATTTCTTCTGCATGTTATATTCCTTCTCTATCTAACTTACATTTCAAAATCCTACTCCCTAACATCAAGGATTTATACACAGTTCACCCGGTTTATGGGCAAGATCATTTTTGTCTGTAATTACACGAACAATAACATCCACACAAGGGTCATGGGAGGTTATTTAAATTATACAAATGTCATACAGACGTAAATGGATGCCCAGATTCTGCTTTCATTGCACAGGTCGGACTGTGTATTAATCTATCAGCTGAGCCACTGGAATCAAGGACATTACTCTGAACGCAAGGTTTAACTGCATAAGTAGAAGAATCAGGTCCCAGAAAATCTCCTGGGTTTGTCATTTTAAGGGGCTAACTAAGAAGACTCATAGACCAGTTTTACAGCAGGTTAATGCAAGTGCCTGCAGGATCCCATGCCGTGAAACATTTTCATTAAAAATATGTAAGGACAAAATGCCAAGTTGTAGCATTACAGGTTGGGGTACGTCTCTCCCAAAGTTCACACTCACCTACGGACAGTAGCAGGATGGAAATAGAGTTAACAGCCAGAAGTGCTGGACTCCCAAGTCCCTCGCTCACATGAACGAGTAGGTCTGCAGGATCAGTTCCTTTGGACCTCCAGGAGTTCTGAGGAAACCAAATTGTCCCACAAATAATATGACATCGATTTCTTTCTGTCAACACAGTGCTCGATTACTTGCAAAGCTCTAAATCAAAAGAGGAAGTGATGAACAGGCAAGGTATGGGACCAATGCACCATGTAAAAAACCCTGCCATTGAAGCTTGCTTTTATTAAAAAAAGATAGGTCTACAATGATGAGAATTTCACATTACATTTCTTAAAGTATCTTGTCTGCTTCATGTTAGTATTTGATGAAATTCTGCAGTTCTTGCCTAATGAGCAAGTGCTTATTAGCGTGAGTGGTTTAAAGAAGTATGCAGATGCAAGATCTCCTCACTGTAAGGAATGAGTATTAACGAACAGTAAAATGAGACTGAGGTACTGAATATGATTTAAATCACCGAGAGAGCAACTCTAGAGAGTGTACAAGACTTGTGCTGTATGAGCCACAGAAGAAAGCATCAAAACTGAACAAAACATTTAAAAAAGCATAATGTTACTTAACTATTAAGATCTCTTGCTTATTTGCTTCAATACTTTTGCACCTCTGTTCGCACACTGTCAACACAGACGGTATATTTGGCTGGTGACTGTGCGGCACTGAGGTATTCTAGCTATCAAGACTTAAGTCTTGCGTTCTGCTTTTCCATTAAGGACATTGCTTGCAGCTAGGAAGACATTTGGGCTTGAAAGTCTGACTCATGCAAGGAACCCTTAGTTTCACAGAGTCCAGATCAGAGAGGCAGAAGCAGCAGAGAGGGATGGAGTGAGTTGCCCATCTTACCTGTAAGTTAATGAAGGAATAGCATGTCTGTTAACGTAGGTGCAGTGCTTAGGACAATGTAATTATTTTTTTTTTCTGAGTCTGCTCCACTGCTGAGTAAAAGATTGATATAAGATCAGAAATAAGATGTAGATTAGTTTATTAGCAATAATAATTTTTCAATAGATTCAGTCAATGAATCCAGGTTCCCTGAGGAGAAGCCATCATTTTACTACCATCTAGATAAATAAGAAGTTTAACTTTGGATCTACAGAAGAGCTCAAAACAAATTCATACAAGGGAAATCATCATTTAGATGGAAATAAAAAATTTGAGATGTTGAGGCAAATACACCCCCGGTGCAAAGGATGAATACAAGGTAAATAAAAGATCTAAGATGCAAAGGTAAATACAGTCCCAGTGCAAAGATTCCTGACTAATCACTAAATCATGTTTGTAATGAAAAAGAGTTTAGGATCCACAAAACTAAGTTCTGGCATTGGTTATGTCATCTCTGATATATTTCTGAGAGACAAATAACAGCTTGTTAGTAAGAGCTTGCTAAACCAATGATCCCTAAATATGAGGAATGCAGAGACAGTGGTATTGTTGTATTACTGTCTTATCTGGCAAAAATAAGAATTAATATCTACCCAGACATGAATTTGACTTTGACACAGAACAGCACAAAGTCAAAAAAAATATTTCTTTCAGACCAGTGGAATTACATCTGACCTGCATTTCCAGAAATGCCTTTTAAAATTCCCCTAATAAACTCAGTGGGTTATGAAGTAATGTTGGATAGCAGACACAGAACAGCAAGAGGTAATAATATATGTTGTTGGTTTTATTTACTTACTTATGACACAAGATTACTGTTGGAATACATGCTGGAAGAAGAAAATGCATGGACAGATATAGAGACACTGTGTTTCTACCCTACGGAGCATGTTAGAACAATTTGGGAAAAAAACAGGGAGCCAGATTGTCAAAATGGTGTAAGTGGATGAAAGTATTTTCTTTCTGTGGAGTACCTTCTTTGAGAATGGGTGTCAGAAGACAGAGCAAATACGTTTTTACCTTGATATTCAGTGAGTGTTAGCAGCATTAGATAGCTGTGTAAAAAGATATTTTGCAATTTTAGCTAGGACAGCCTTCCCTCTATCCAGCAGTAAAAATTATAGATCAAAATTAAGAAATTTTTTTTCATTCATATCAAGGTGCTATGTTCAGTGAGGTACTGTGAAAGAAACATAAAAGTAGACCCTCCCGATCCTACTCACGTACTGTCCTCTGGTACTAGACAATACATTGTTCCTGTTGTCAAATAGAAAATGAAATTTATGAGTGGATTGAGAGTCTTCAATACCTCCAGCAAGCTGTTATGAAGTTTGTGATAACCCATCCTACCTATTTAAGCATATCATCATTAATTTATCTATTCTGATACTTATTTAGCCCTTATCTCTGTCTCCCATGTTCTATGTCACTTTTCAACAAGGCACAGATTTTAAAAAAAATGTATATTTAACCCCTAGGCATACCTTCCTGTCCTTTATCCAGCTATAAATGACATCAGTGTCAATGGAAGACTCCAAATGACATCAGTCAGAGATGCTGAGTGCTTTTGATCATTAAAAATGTTTATTTATTTATTTGTAATCATTTTTTTCCCAAGGAAAAAGGTTTTGTTGGTGGTGAGTTCAAACAATTCATTACATTTGAAAACCAAACACAAAGCTTGGAATTGTTATGCTGAATGAGAGTAGAAAAAAAAGCAAGAGAACTTATGGGAAAGGGTCAAGAGCTGTAGACGGAGCCAAAGCAAAAATGCATCAGAAATCCTGAAAATCACTATTGATGGAACACAATGAACTTCCCTGAAACCAGACGTGCTGCTCCCAGTTCTCACACCCCTGAACTGACACCCACTGGTGCTGCAGAAGACATTGTTCCCATGTTTGTAGCCCCTGCACAAACTTCTTTGAATGCAGCACTTTTTTTTTTTCTTGCCAGGCCCTTCGTGGGGAAAGGTCAATGAGGGTTATGGCTGGTTCAGGGCATTTGAGTATTAAAATACCACGCTCACCAGTCAGTACTGACTCTCCAGTCCTACCCACTCACTGAACGTACCCGGCAGGGCGTCAGAGTAGGTTCTCTGTGAGTACTGTGCAGAGCCAGAACTATTAATGTCATCTTTTTTTTCAATCACCCTTCAAGACTCACTTTTTCCGAGTCCACGTTTCCTCCAGCGAGGATGCTGTTGAGTAACGAATCGGAGCTGTAAATCTGTGACGATTTAAGACCTGGCCTTCCCATGGGTTTCAGGAGGCTGTCAATGCCTCCTTTGTGATGGCAGTTTCTTGGGAGCGTTCCTGAGCCTTCCTTTTCCCTGCCTTGGGCTGAGAACATGGTTGGCCCTCGGCCAAGATGCAGAGGGTTGCTTAGGTGGATGTTAATTTTGAAGAGGCAGATGAACAAGGATAATAGGTCACTCTGAAAACTGTGGCACAGTATTTCTGATAGACTTTATAATCCTCTGCGGTATGAGCTAGCATAGTTTTATCTTCAATGGGAACATTAAGCTAGTTCTCTACAGAGATGGAAAAAAAATGAGCTGTTGCATTGCTCAATACTCCGTGCTAACATTAATCCGTGGGTGGACCTGGACATCTGATCCCACATTGACACAAACTGGGGCAGATGTGTGCCTACAACACAACTGGCACACGTTCATTTTGTTGAGGAGAGAGAGAATGGACTCAGCTACACCATAAGGGTCTGCTAGCAACTCCTCAGCAAACTGCATTATTGTTAAGGTCCACTGGGAGAATTTTAAGCACCCATAAAAATGCAATATTTATTCCAATATCCTCCAAAGATTCAATCCAAGATGGTGATCATTCGCCACAGCTTAGAAACATATTTAGGGCTTTGTGTTCCAACTGCACATACTCCAACATGGAAGTCACTATCGAATGATCTCTGTTTTGCGGGGGCTACAGCTTTCATACTGCAGAGGGATTTCCTCTCAGAGAACTTAGTATTTTCCTGAAGATTTGAACAAGAAATTCCAAATTCAAAAGCAATAATTCAATACTTAAGTGAATCCTACTTGGATGAGCTGCTGTTATTATTTTGTAGCAAATATTTTTGTAGCATGTAGCGGCCAATTCGTTGAGACATGGAGATAATGACAATCCTTGCTCCATGGAGCCTGCAGCTCAGCTGACGAGCCACAGCAGATAGACAAGACAAATCTGTGGGACGGGGTGGGAGGCAGGCACGATGGGATTCCAAAAAATCCCTAACAAACCCCAGTCAGGGAGTCAGCTTCCAAAATATTTATTAAGGTTTTCAAGGCTTCAGAGATAAAAGAGTCATTCCAAATATAAACTCTCATCCCACACAGCCAATGCTTGTACTTACATGCTGTTGTCTCAGCGAGCTTTTGTTTTCAGTAGAAAGCCTTACTGCATTTGAATATAGTTGCGGGGAGTTGAGTTAGCAGATGTGATGTTGACTGCAGAGAAGTGCTGCATGTGGAAGATCACAATTAATTTACCAAAGGGCTGAGTATGGCTTGTCTTAGCCTGTATGGCTTAGGATCAGCATTAAAGGAAAGAAAGAGGGAAAAGAGGAAAAGGGAAGGGAAAAGGAAATACGTCACAATCATGTTCAAACACAATGTGTTTTCCAGAGGAGTTCAATCTAAAGGGACTCACTTTCCAGACAATTTCAATGCGATATATTCTTTTACTTAGAGTTTAAGCAAACCTTGAAGACTTTTCTTTTTCCACCAGCCAGTAATGGACAGAAACACCAGTAATTACTGGAGCTCAGCCAGCATACAGTAGCTTGATGAACATTACTTGATGAACAAAGGTATTAGCGCTTTATGGTTCCTTATAAGTAAAGCTGACAAGAAATTTCTCCTCCGCATAGAAAGAACAGTCTGACTAATTCAGGGAAATATGAGCACAAAAACAGCTGAATTCCAAACTACGAGGGAATTTCAGCTCCAAAATGCAGTTTTAGAGTTGGCCCTCTTCCTTGTCCACTGAAAATCAAACCCCATCAAAAGCCTGGGTATCAGTGCAAATCCTTATGGTAATCAGATATTTCTAGTTGCCATATGCCCAGGTGCACTAGGATTTACTTCCACCTGCTGCTGAAATAAGCACTGTGCAGCAGTGAGTTTCAGCCCACATTTCCCCAGTCTGTTCAGTTACCTCCATCTTTGGGCTCGGCTGCATTCCCTTCCTTTTTCAGACTCTTCCTCTCACCTCCAGGCAGCTGCTCACAACCCACTCCTTCCTTTCTTGTTCCAACGAAGCCCTTTTAAGATTCATATTCTTTTTGATCTCTGGGCTCTCAGACTTGGCAAGCCAGCTGTGTAACTGCCCTGGGCCTGGAAAATAGCATTTTCCCAACTGATTATGGAGTTATTGTTATTTTAACTCCCTTGAAGTTGTTTACCCCAGGTATCATGTCTCGATCACTGTTTTGTTGCCCGTTGGTTCCCATCTTCTCCTAGACTAAACAGCTTTCTTGGACTTAACTCTATAAATAATCTTCACATGCACAGGCTGAAGCATATAAACTCTTCATGAAAGCAGTATACTTAATGCCCCTGGTTCTCCAAACCACAGTAGTTAAGTTCAGCTATCTAGAACGTTATACTAACAATTCCCAGATTTATAGATTAGATCATTGGTGGAAAAGACTTCTGTGCCGCAGGGTCTCTGACTCTTGAATAAGCTTTCCTTTGCAAGTCTTCTCAGCTCTCTGCTATTCACATGAGTAGAGGAGTGAGGGGGTAGGCGAGTCATCACCTGAGGTATTGTATAAGTAGGTATCTTCTTTCAAAAAAATCCTAGCAACCAGAGCTTTCACGCTTTGCAAATTCACTTGCTAAAATTTTCCCTTTGTTTAACATTTTCTAGTTTTCCAACACTTCTGTTTCTTTATCTTTCTTTTCTCTCCCCCTCCAACTTATCTTTTCATACTGCTTCCTTTTATAAACCATTTTATACCAAGAATATTTTTCCAATATAGCCTCAGGTTTCTTACTTTTTTGGATTTCTTTTTAGAAGTGGGGGGAACCGAATACAAGAGAACACTTCTAGCATAAAACGGAAAATATTTTTCAGGACTTCTTAAAGTGGGTACTTTATTTCCATAAAATGGAAAATATTTTTCAAGACTTCTTCTATTTGTGGGTAAAGCAGTGCGCTGAAAACAGAAAACACTGCATCCTACTTCTTTGCCTCATTCCCCACTTCTGCTACTTACAACTAAAATGAGATACACTTAAAACCTAAGGAAACAAGCATAAATACCCAGAAGAGGAAAAATAACTTGCAAATCCATTTCCAGTTTTCTGGGAAAATGTGGCTTAAATCAGTACGTATGTCAGGTTTAGCAGCTGACATGTACAAACAGCTAAGTTATATGGTGAACACCTCTGACATGATGCTACAAAGAGCTGCAGTGGGAACAAAAGAGGAGAAGGGCTGCAACAACTGCTGTCATTAACGCTATCCTGTTTAGGTCCACTGTATTAAAATCTTTTGTGTCTTTTGAAACCTTGAATATGCCTGTGTCCCCAGTCACTGCTGACAAGGTGACACACTACAACAGAAGCAGTGAGAGAAAGCCTTCCTAAAGTAGCCTGGATCCACCTGGAGTTAACTTCTCTCATCAACACCAAGTGCTCTCTTCACGCTTAATGCAAGGCTGAACAGCTTTCTCCTAATTCAGCGTGGAGGTGGAATTGCAAATGCAGGAGTTTTGTGGTACTTTGTAAGAAACTGCTGGAGCCGCTGCAAAATCCAGCCAGACAAAACACCCAACTGTTATATAAAATGTAGTATCTCATTGCAGAATTAGGAAATGTTCCTTTGCAATGCAAGAAAACTATTCAACATGCTGGTATTTATAAATAGCCACACATCGCAGTCATGAGCTTCTAAAGAACACATTCTTTCCAAGAAGGATGTCAATGTTAATCCACTAAAGAGTGAGTGGATGAGTGCGAGAGATGGTGCGAACGTGTGAGCGCAGCGGTGCAGTGTGGCTGGCAGGAGCTGCGGTAGAAGGAATGAAGAATGGCTCTCGGCTCAGCCAGCTGCCAGGGCTTGCTCACCTCCTGCCCCCGGTGAAGTCCAGGAGCTGAACCCTCGAACCCCTGGCACCAGCACAGTTGAAAGCCTTGTGCGTTTGATGAACTGCTCTGTCTTGATACAAAAGAGATAGGTGAGAACTGTAGCACATAAGGAACAGCTTCAGGACCGCATCTGTGCACTGACGCTATGGCAGGAAAAAGTCCTTTTCCAGCCTTTGAAGGCTTTCTGTTGAGCCACTTTTGGGGTAGGATGTGGAAGCAGATTTTGGGATGCCCTTGAGGAAAAGTCTGTCCCACGTCTTCAGATTCTCCTAGACAATGGGACTCATTGAGAAGAATTCATTCTCTTTTCCCTGGCACATGATGAAAAAAAAAAAATCCATCAATGTGGTCTGAGCAGCAGAAAGAAGTAAAAGTTGTTATCGATGTGTAAGGCTTCTCAGAAATGGATAGAACAAGCTCTGATTCCTTTCTTAGCTGAATAGTGAATGAGAAAGTCTGCAAAGGGATTCCCATGAAGATTTCCATCAGTCACACTGGGATGGTTTCTCTGGTGCGAACAGGCTCACACTCAACTGAGATAGGACTCAGATTTTTTCTGCGTTTTCATTATACTAAAATACCCAGCAGCACTAAATAAATAGCAAACCTCGCTTATTTTTTCAAATGTGAAAAGAAATTGCAGGTCACTCAAAAAATTAAAATCTCAAAACCCTAAAAACATTTTATTACAATAATAAGGCTGAGGTCTTTTTTCTAGATTCTAGAGGGAATTTTTTTCTGGTCTTTCAGTTTGTAGCAGAGATTTAAAAACTATTTTGGTACAGGACAGAGCAAAAATTAAAAGAAATTAGTTGTGCACTGGACCATTCACAGACACTTGGTCATAAAACAACAAACAACTCATTCTTAATGTTATTCTTCTCTAGGGAACTGAGCTTTTTGTTTGCTGTAATGAACGTTGTCATTGAGCTCAACTTTACTGGAGTAAAACTTTTTCCTTAAACAGCTGAGAAATGGAGATTTATTCTGATTAAAAAAGATGCTTGCAGTAGAATAAATGTGCATGTGATATAACCAGGTCTTTCTATGTGTGTAAAAAAAATACATTCTGTTACTTTTATTTTATATTTTCTTTTTCAAGGAAAGGCATTTAATTTTCATTGCTAATATATGCTGGGCATAGAAGATCAGATGGCAGATATTATAATGAAGTGTTCTTTGTTTACAGAAAAAATTGTGTTCATGATTTTTTAATAATGTTTGACAGTTTCATCATAAAGAAATGGAGGTCTCAACTGGAATTGTTGTTCGTCATGTGTCTGAGGCCTGAGGTTGATGTATTTTGTCACCAAGCTGAGCTGATTTTATTGGAACTAGTAACTGAAACTTTTCTTGCATCTTCTGCTATGACAGTGCGATGGATGAAATCATAATGCGCCAGCTGTATCTCTCAGAAAACTCGTTGTTATCTGAATGCAGGCTTTCCCTCCGTTGCCTGTTAATTTTTAAGGCTATCATGTTTTATAAGGAGCTACATGTAGTAGGTAAATCAAGATATAGCGGTATCATTGCTCTTCCCTCTACACCTGATCAGAGCTGATCAGTTGTGCCAAATCAAGCACCGACGCACCGACCAGGCTAATATATAATAGGTACAAGAGCAAAATAAAAATCCTATTCATGCAGCTTCATCTCAGGACCGTAGTGAGGTTTGTGGTGTGGCTAGATAATAAGCCCACAGGTGCGATTGCCTGTTAATTTTTAAGGCTATCATGTTTTATAAGGAGCTACATGTAGTAGGTAAATCAAGATATAGCGGTATCATTGCTCTTCCCTCTACACCTACAGCTCTGATCAGAGCTGATCAGTTGTGCCAAATCAAGCACCGACTTATAGAACAGGCTAATATATAATAGGTACAAGAGCAAAATAAAAATCCTATTCATGCAGCTTCATCTCAGGACCGTAGTGAGGTTTGTGGTGTGGCTAGATAATAAGCCCACAGGTGCGATTTAAATACCATCTTACCAAGCACATCGGCTAGAAAACTTCAGAGGGAGTGGTTCTTGTCTAAATTGGGCTTGGCATGCTGTTTTACACCCCTTGGAAATCACAGAGGATAAGGCCGGAAAATTATTTTATCTAATGAAAACAATTGGGAGCATGTAAGTGCTGCCTTTCATACGGCCAAAAAATGCTCTACAGAAGGAAGAGGACTGTGACAGCAAAACAGTGTCCCACCCAAAGCCCATCACCTATCGGCTCACTAACTAAAGGCCAGTTCCTAGCTTAATTGCACTTCCAGAGGAGCATCAGCTCCGCTGAAGTGGATTGCAAAACAACCGGTGAGTTTGGGGTTTATGATTTCTCCAGTTGCATCCTAGGTATGCTTTTTACATCAGCAAAGGAAATCTGGGGACTTGAGGGCTGGTTATCATTCATACAGTGGTTTGCTTCTAAGCACAAATCAAAACGTCAGGAGAGAACTGAGTGCAGGTGGGACTTTCTTCTCCCTTGTGCTAAAGACCAGGTGTGTAAAACCCATGGCATTTTCCCACTGAACACAATTCTTTTTTGAAGGTGAGTTTGAACGGAGACAGAAGAAGAACATTTTCCAATAGGCATCAATTTGTATGACTGATTTCATCTTTTCACCACTGCTTAAGCAATGAGGTTGTCTTTGTACAAAAGAGAATCATAACTTCTCAGACATTTCCAACCTTTTCTTAACCCACGTCCTAGCAAATAATTTTTTCTCCCTTGCTTCATGCTAAGCTAAACAGAACAGCGGTCTGACTTTTAGGGGTTTTTTGGAAATGCCTTCAGACCATTTTTCAACCCAGCATGCCCATATATATATTCCCTTTGGCAATGGGACATACTGGAAGGTTTATGTTTTTTTAAGATATTTTTCCTGCAGTTCTCTGAACTACAGCAAGATGCCTGCTTCTTGCACAGAAACCCCAAAGCATCCATGGCAGGAAGGCATGATTTGTTCTCTAGAAAAAAAATCCCTTCCATTTGGCATGATGAACCATTTTTTGTTCCAAGTCCATATTTTCATTTCGGTTCTCCCAGTCATAAATGTCTTGTGATACTGAGTAACAACAACATAATCTGAAAATTATGCACAGATGAATGAGATCGTTCATAGCTGTTATTCCTCATCTATGACTTACATATTCCACATATGATGCATTTTTTACCTGCGTACTGTTCCAAGGGATATATGCCATGCACGGTGGTAAATATTTGAAGGGAACCTGGCGTAATGTATGACCCTATTACCCACAGGTCTTATGATCCAACCTGTAATAACCTATTTGTGGTTTAGGAGTGTTTCCACCTCTTAAGAAGGTCTAACTTACTATAACTATTTCTTGATTTAGTTTTGTTTCCTAGATGTCTTAATTCACAAGTTTTTAGTTGTTGCTTAATACAAAGCATTAAAAGCAGATTCACACCCAACTATTAACCACTTGATGTAGCCAGACATTAGCTAATAAGCTAAAATTCCTGTGTTGAAACAAATTCTAATAGTCTGGGTCTGCCCTCAGAGGCCATCTGAAATGAACAGAAGAGTCTTTCCCATCACTGTTATTTCAAAGTAAGTCCCAGGTCAGCAACCTCCCGGGGTAGGAACCACAGTCATTTTGACTCGGTTCCACTGAGAGACTGAGCACATCAGTTTCTGCAAACCAACAAGACCTATCTGCTTTCGTGAGGGCTCATTAGCTCCCTGCTCAGCGCTCTCTGCCCCGTCATACAAAACCCATAAAGACAGGAAACAATCCAGTTCTCTCCCGGAGAAACACTGGGCTATTAAGATAACTCACAGGTGTTACTTTTTAACATTTGGTGGTAGATTCTTTAAAGCATCGCTTGCACAAGACCACCACTATCCATGTCAGGCAGCCTCGGAGAGAGTTATGAACCCTCAGACCTGAATTTCTCTCTTGTCCCAGCTCCTCTAGATTAAGTCAGAAGAACATTAATGGGACAGCATGGGCGCTGCACTTGCCTTTCTCTTTGTAGAAGCTGGCTGCATAAAAGACCCATTTTACTAAATCCTTCATTTGCAGCCAGATTGCTTTCTCTGCTATTGCACTTCTTTTGACCCAGCCTTTTGAGTGTTTGACTTCGGCTCTGAAGAGAATAAGAATAAAGATGCACAGATAAGGAGCTCATCAGATCATACATTTTCCCAAAGACACAGGAGAAAGAGAAGAAAATATTTCTCAGAAGAGGTCATTCAATTTTTGTTCTCTTGGAGGCTTTTGGGAACTGGCTACATAAAAATAATTTGGTTTATACCTCTGAATTTTCAGTACCAAAGGAAGTTTGATAGGTAGAATTAACTCTGTTCAAATGGGAAAGGAACGTCATTATCTCTCACTGCTGTGCAATAAACAACTGCCGCAGAAGAGCAGTAAGAGACTGCTCGCTTGTCCTAGCTTCATCCCATGACCTGTATCGGAGCTGTGAATTTCCAGCCTCTGTCCTGGCACAGTATGGGATAGCTGGGGCTGTGGTTTCTTCACAGCCTCCAGGTCTCACATTCCTTTTTTCTTCAGCATATCCAAGAGGCAGCTAAGATGCTGTCTTCTGAAATGTCACCAGCACGCTCCTTGGTTGCTGTTCAGGACTCTCAGTAGCTCCCGGCTCTTGCCACAACCACCTCAAGTTCTCATCCCCATGTTGGCAAAATCAAAACCGCACCACGTAAACTATCCTTCAGCCTATGATTATCTCTGGTCAAGTGAAAAACACCTCCAAAATGAACACATAAGCCTTCAGATTTTAATATCATTAAGTTTCCCCTAAAATCCAGCAGCAAGATCCAAATGCAAGATGTGTTTGGAGAAAAGACATTCTCTGATCTCATGGACAATCTGGGCTCTCTGCATACTTTTCAGTTCACATCATCTGCTTTCCTCAGTACCACTCTGCTCTTCTTTAAACTATCCTTCAGCCTATGATTATCTCTGGTCAAGTGAAAAACACCTCCAAAATGAACACATAAGCCTTCGGATTTTAATATCATTAAGTTCCCTCTAAAATCCAGTGGCAAGATCCAAATGCAAAATGTGTTTGGAGAAAAGACATTCTCTGATCTCATGGACAATCTGGGCTCTCTGCATACTTTTCAGTTCACATCATCTGCTTTCCTCAGTACCACTCTGCTCTTCTTTCCCTCAAGCTGAAATATAAAACCATAGCTTCCCACAGCTCCATAGTACATCCTCTCAAAGCACATATCTTTGCCAAACTGAAGGATTTTTAGGGCTGGGCCTGCTTTTTCATCACCTGTGAAGGGCTGAATGCATTTTTGGACAGGGACTACAATTTCTGTAAAATGATCTTGAATATCCTGTTAGAACAAGTTCAAGTTCCACGATCCCACTTTCAGTTTTACTGGGGACATACCTGGATTTTCCCGAGTGACAGGAGCATTTCTCCTCATTCCTGACCTGAGAGGGAACACCGTATAGGAAGGGTAAGAAAATTAAAGTTGAACTCATGGCTTTGCATGGAAGACGTGATGGATGAGAAGTTGTGGACTGAATAACGCATTTTATTTGCAGCAAGTCAGTAAGAATAACAGCACTGAGATTAACAAAAGAAGAAAAGCTGAAACAGAGTATAGAAGAGTATGCAATCTGCTAATTTAAGAGAAAAATATAAGATAATTACAATATTGATCCCCACAGTTAATTGCCCCATGAAATTAGAAAGCGTGTCTCTAATTCAAATGAGATACTTTGCTGACTAAATACTCAGTTCCTTTTGCTCCTCATCTCCACAAGCTGTAGTATCTCAAATGGAATAGGATGAAATCAGTTTAAGAAAGATTTGGGAATGTCTTCCTGGAGGGCACAGCCGTGACTCCTGTGCATTCACTTTTACAGGGTCTGCCTACGTAGGCATATTCAGGAAAATTCAGCTGAAATAAGTAAAGAAGTGTATTTGAAGCAGATTCCTAAAAATTGCATTCCTGTTTAGTTTGTAGTTATATGCTTATGTTGAAAATTAAGGTGTTTGTCATTCAACTCAGGTTAAATTATTCTGAAATAACAGCATACAGATTATCAGCATTACAGTTATGAATGGGTGCCCATCCCACACATTAAACACAGTTTAACTGTTTCATTCAGCGTGTACGCAAATCTCATCTCACACAACAAACAAAGTATTAGTATCCTAACTCTTAATGTGCAAATATCTAATTTTTATAATCACTTTCCTTCTAGGACGCAATATCAGGCAGATTTTCCACTAATTATTATCATAAGATGAGGTGCAGTAAGGAAGTACTTTTTCCAGTGCTTGATTTCTATGGGTCACAGTGAGCAGCTGACCACAACGCCAGCTGAAAGACGGTGAAGCAAGAGAATACTTAAAATTTGAATTACATAATTTATTTAAATATCTGAGGAAAAAGGATGATCTTTTGCCTAACTCCTTGGAAGGAGGCACAGAACTTCCTCATTGGCTTTTTGTAACCTGGAGTTGTGCTCTCTGAATTCTCTGAAGACTCAAAGTGACTTGAGCAGGCTTTGCTCAGTTTCTTCCTCCCCGTTTTTCTATTCCCCACCTCAAATAGGAGTGACAAGGTGGTCTTCCTGCAGACAGTGGCCTCCAGCTTAGCTGCCCACTGTGCAGGCCATGCTCTTCACCTTGCTGTTATCCCAGGCTATTGCTAGGGCTGTTAAACGCAGCCACAATAAACCTGCCCTGTATTGTAACACTGAGTAATTCGATAAAGGTATATCCAGGCTGCTCCCAAATTCTTTTAAGCTTATGGAGTCTGTTCTTTGCTATATTGCTACCATATAAATCTTTATATATTTATGACAAACAAATAAATAATTCTACAATAAACATAAATTCATACGTGAACTAGTTTACTTTTCTCACGGACGAGCACTCTGCACTATATGTCTCTTCAATATTACACGTCCGGAGTCAATTATAAGCCCTTTATGTTTCCCTAGCAGGAAGGTTAAAATTCAATTCTCTTTTATTGCAGTTTGCAAATATAATATACTCTCCAGCTGGCTTGGAAAAGCTCTTCAATTAAATCATCTTGTGCAACACTGCTTCTTAGTCGCTGGTACCTCCCTACTCAACAACAAACTGACAACGCCACACTTCCAGGGTATTTATTGGTCTGTTCCTTAAATGTGATAGTTATTTTACAACATATTTATTTTCCATTGAAATGACTGCGCAGACAGGGGTTTTTTTGGTTTTGTTTTTGTTTTTGAGTGGGGGCGCAACTGTGCTTTGAAATTTAAAATGTCTCCTAACGGCTTTGAGACAATGCTGTCGTCCTTTGTGCCTCTCCCCAGTAAATTAGTTGCTTGGTTCTTTTTGTTTTCAGGATTTAAAATACTGTTACTAGCAGAAAGTAAAGTGATGTGTTAGCACAGCAGAGTTTGCTGTGTTATTGAGCTGAGGCAGGGAGCCCAGAAAACTAGAGGAAAATGATCTATTGAAATCTATAATCCTTCCCTCTGCCCTCACCACAGCTCCAGAACATGAGATTATTATGCTTGTTAGAATAACTACTTATCTACCCACGGCCAGGGCTGGTGTCTACTGGAATGTTAAAAAGGTCCACACCTAATTATCGTGCTGACTCAATTATTTTTGTCCAACTCAAACTTCAAAGAAATCCATTATAGCTTATCCCCCAACCAAAGAAAGTAAATGGACTTACTGGAAGAATCAGTATGCTCCGAAAGGGTGACAGAGGAATAAAGAGGAGAATTTGAGTGCCTTTCTATAGGGTCCTATAAAAGCTGAGATCCTTCAGTGCGAGTTAATTGTTTATTCTACCAGCGCTGCAGCTCCCAAATCCGGCCAGGTTTCCCTGCTCTTCTTGCAACAAGGCTATCACCAGGCAATCCCGGTTGTTACGCGTCTGCGTCACTTGGTCTGATTTTCACCGGATAGTCCTTGGGACAGGAACTGTGTCTTTTCTGCATTTTAAGAGTTAAGACACGCGTGCCTGATAATTACTATATACAACAAGCTTAAAATTCCAGGCACCTTTGTTGGTTCTTACTTTCTATGACTCAACAAATTTGTTACCTTCAGGTGCTAAACACAGCTGTGAGCACAAGAGAGAGAAAGTTTTTCCAGAAAAAGCTGAAGCCTTGCAGCTTTTGCTGGAAGAGAGTCAGTTTTTCTGCTACAGGAGTGTCTTCTCGTTTCATAGAAGCCCACTGATGCTGACACCGATATACTGTGTGCTGGTTTCCCCTCTCCTCCGAGATGTTATTTTTGTGAAAGTGGAAACCAGCACCTTTCCAGCAACATCTGTCAGCCAGGAAGACTGAGTATCTTTGGCATTTTCACGGGCAGAAATTACAGCGCTGAAAACAATAGGTACAGTGCCAGTGATGCTGAGGGGTATCGTAGAAAGCTGCATTGGTACAGAAATTCCAGAAAAAGCTGAAGTCCAGCTAATAAAACACTTTCCACAGGAAAAATGTAACACGTTCTTTCTAGATGCCTGACCTTGACTGCCCTTTTCCTAAAGGATCCAATTAATATTCCCGCAAAGTTTATTAGCCACGCTGTTTTGATGGCTGGGATTTCCCCATGCTATCAGAAAGGATAATCAGCCCCTGGGAATCCTCAAAGCCATTGCTAAGGGGGTTAAAGCCTCCTCTCACCAACGCGAAGCTGCTGCTGTTCTCATGAGGTCTTAATGCTCCCATCAGTGGCTGAGAAAATCTCCCCTGCCCAAGAGCCTTAGGGGGATGAGTGATTCAACACCTAGTCTTAAGAAATCTTAATTAACGATTGCTGTGTTATATATTGGGGCACCTATGCGGAGAAAGCATCACATTTTTACCTCCAGGACTGCAATGTATTTGTTCTCACAAATTTACCACACATGGTTAGGCACAATTAGCACCAGCAGGTCACAGGAGGCCTTGGTAACAGGCAAGCACAGCACCAGAATGGGTCTTTTCTCCTGAGAGTCCCTTTGAAGGTCAGGGTTGGAGCGGGCGGCAGTCCGGCTTCACAAAACTGCTGGCCCGTACGCCTCACTCGAGCTGGTTACAGGAAAAGCGAGAGCAGTTCCCCCATGGCTTCCCAAAGGGCCAGAGTCAAATAGTCACCCTAGTGAAAAAATTAGGATCCCTAATGAGAAATTATTTACTGTGGCTCTTGCTTCTTTCTGCCTCTTTATTATTACTGCTCGTTATTTCTACCCCATCAGCATGCCGTAGGACCAGTCCCCCTGCCATATGGTGACAGACACTCTACAGACAACGGACAAGGGTGACAGTCCCTTCTTCAAGACTGGAACAGTGTTTGGAGCATGTTAAATCTGGGATGTTAATCCGTGAAGTTTTAGGCTGCTGTTTTTTGACTGTACCCTTTATGTAAGTGGAGCTGATACAGTCCGTTTCAGAGCTAGGAAACCCCTCCCCTTCACTTGTACTTCTGAAAAATAGAAGATTAAGTTCAATTGAAAGAGTTTGTTCCTCAACATTTAAAAATGCGTTGGCTTGAATTTGTAACGTAAACTCAAGATCTCTCTGAAACGCAAAAAATAGCGTTTGGCTGCGAATTCAACTGCAACTTACAGAATACAACAACTTGCACTATAAAGAACTATAAGGCAAGATGAAGGCATCCCCAGCCCCTTTGCCTTTAAAATGCCATGGAAGCAGAGAGGCTTTCGGCAGAACACCTTATCTGCTCTCGAAAGCTGTGACTCTTCATCCTTTCGTTATGAAGACCTAGGGGATTGCTTACTTAGCATACACCAGAGGCAATGGATAGGGTGAGCAGTCACTGCAGCCAGAAAACCCCAGTACAGAGCAAAGGCAATTACCCTCCACATGCAGAGACTTTGGAGCTGAATTGTGCTGAATAGAGAACCCCTCCGGCTGAGAGAGCCATGTGTGCCCGGGAAGAGCAGCCACTTTCGCTCCACTGAAAAGCAATGCAGTAAGTGACTCGGATATTGCAGCAGGCACCGGTTCCCTGGGTTAATCAGGAGCTGAAGCCTTGCAGCTTTTGCTGGGAGAGAGACAACCTCCAGCCCGGGAGCAGTGTCAGAGCTGCATGATTTTTTTGTTGTTGTTGTTTCTAAATCAAGTGAAGGAATGGAGCCAATCTGCAGTGACACTAACTGAATAATTTTGCATTGTGTGGCTGTGTGTGTATTGCAGGGGAGTGCTTGCTGTATGGTCCTGTGCTGAACTAGTACTGCTAGGTTTGTAGCTTTTTTCTATAGTCATGTTTGACAGTGTTTAAACAGAGATGTTGCTTAATAACTTAATGTCAGCGTACATTTGTGTGCTCTTTCTTAATTATACAGCATGCTTCCTATGCTTGGGTGCAAACTATTTTCTGTACTATTACTCTAATGCTGGATTTACAGGGACTGTGCCATGGGATGATGATAAATTGTAGATTGCAACTATGTGAATGAGTGCCTTGATGATGAATAATACTTTTATTTGACCTCAGCAGATATGGCTAATTTCTAGTTTGAGGTAAATACATCAATGTGGTCTGAAATTGCAGATGCTTTTTTGTACATAAATGTTTATAAGCAGTACTTTATCATAGCATAGCTCTAGTTTTCTTCAGATTCAAATGTTCTCTTTCTGTACTCTGCAGTAACAGCTTTCTATTTGTACTGGGTAGGAGAGGGAAAGCATGATTTGAAGTTTGGTTTATAAGAAGAGGGATTTTTACGTAGTTTGAAAGTGTTTGCAAAATTAGAGTTTGGGCGATGACTGCAGGCCTTTGGAAGAAACTGTGCAGGATTTAAAGCTAATTGGACTATGTGGGTTTCGTTCTGTTAATTTAGGGACTAATAATATTAAGCTGCATTCCTCTGGTTTCTTGATACGGCTTTCTCAGTGACTTTAGGAGGCTGTGGCTTTAGAATAACTGCCTGCCTTTAGAATAACTGCCATTTTGGGCTTCAGGCATGTTTAACTCTTTAAGGCAATGCATGCTAAATTTTTAGAGAGCAGTACATGCAAGTGCCAAAAGTTAGGGATTCTTTTCTTGCTGTTAAGTCAAATGTCAATATTAAATAGTCATCTATCTCTTGGAAGGGAGCACTAATGAAAGCAGTCTTTAATTTTCCAACTCAATTTTTGTTTAAAAGTTGGGGTTTATTTAGTTATTGTAAACTGTTGGGAAACATGTAGGAATTCTTTACATTATGAAGAAAAAATTTCCTCTTTGATTTATCTTTGTCATTTTAGTTTTGGGCAAAACTTGTAGTGTCACTTTATTAGAAGGGATGATTCTCAGAAATTAGACAAATGAAGTTCAGTTTCTGCTGAAAGAGTTTCTGCAGGGATGCTGCTAAATATGTGTGTAATGCTTAGTCCCAGGCACAGCTAATGACACTGAGAAATACCCTGGAAGTTATCGCACTTTTCCACTCATATGCAACATGCATGTCTTAGAGACTTTTCTCCTTGAGATAAATGCTCAGGTGCTGATAAGGGCTACTTCCTCCGACACTGCAGGCAAGAGAATTTTCTCCTTTTTGCCTACAAAAACCCTTGTGACATATGGTGCTATTGAGTTCAATCGTTAATATAATGAGCAATTAATAAGCGATAATTATTCTTCATTAGCTGTACAACTTTGAAGATGGACAAATCTATGAGGAGGGTGAATCGCATCTGAATCTGATCTGCTCCCCTGCTCCCTTTCTCTCCTATCCCGACTTCCCCCTTTCTGTTTACGAGCACTTGGTAAGTGTTACAGTTGCTCTCATTTAAGGACCCAAACCTAAGATCAGTGCAATTTTTCTAGTAACGGGTTCACGATCAGTGTGTACGTCGTCTGTCCCCGTTTTCTTCATCTAGATATCCAGCAAAGCCAATAATGAATTTGGAACATACAAGGATTTCTTATAATGTAGCTCTGAATAAGAGTTATAAACTTAGTATTGATTTATCTATCATGAGGAAATAACAGGGATTTTACCCGTAACTAGAATGTGCTCAGAAAATGCAGTTTTGATGACATTTATCATCAGACATTTTCAGGTAAACTAATTCTGGTAATTTAACAAGCTACTGTTTTCAAATTATTTTCCCTGAGGAACAAAATGGGGGGAGGAAAAGAAATGCAAATAAGAGTTGATGTTGGGAAGATACTGGATTCATAATGAGAATCACAAGACGAAAAGAAAGATTATAGCTGGTTTTATGCCTTCATGCAATTCTGAGTCTCTAATCAAAATGTGTTTCCTGAACTGGAACCTTAGAATTATTTGCCAGATATTATTGTTCATGTCAAATTTAAAATGGAGAACATTAGGTATAAAATCTAATTTCTCAACAGTCTAGAATGAGTATATTAGTAAACAAATGTTTTCGCTTCTTCATCCTGTCTTTTAAGTAATCCTGGCAAGAGCCTTGCCTCATAAGTCAAGTTCACTTTACTGCATTGCAATCTTGGAGAGATACACACAAAGGGAAGTTCACTAATTTTAGCTTACATTGCCAGTAATGAGTTGCAAGTCAATTTAATTAACAGTAGTTGCTCAGCATTTGTAGTTGCCTAAACTACTTTAACTCACGTCACTGTATCTCTACTGCTTTTTCACTTGGAGAAGCACTGACAACGTTTCCTTACAATATGAAATATGACTGCACCATCTTGTCATTTAAGTACCAGAGACAAAGCTTCCAGGACGAAACTGTATAAAAGAATATATAGTGGGTGGATAAACATGCTCCATAATTTCAAAGCACAGTGAAAAAGTGTGTCATAGTTGCACCAGAAACCAACGTGACATTAAAAGAGGCGACATCTATGTAATGTAACCAACGTGACATTAAAAGAGGCGACATTCAGCACATTCTCAGAGACAGGCTTAACTGTATTTGTACAAGAGCAGAGATTTTTTTTCTACCATGCTTAGTAGAGCTGTCATGTTTATAAAGAAAAATATCTTACAGCTAGTGACGTCCAAAATGTGCCACATATGTAGTCAATACTTTCTTTGACTACAAAAGAAAGGACATTTTCTTCCCTTCCTGTTATTCAAGGGTAGACTTTATGATGGTGTCAACTACTTAGATATGCTGCATAATAATTATTTTATTCATATGTATGAAAGCAGATCTCTTAGAGTCTTCATTATACTTATCTTCTGTGAGTATCAAGATTGAATTTAATTGGAATTTAAAAAAGAATTCTCAAATATATGCTTAGACAATCCATTTTCAACAACAAAATGAAGATGCTATTATTTGCTACTATCACTTCTTACCAAGGGCAATTGCTTAATACTCTGTAATAACTACAATTCAGAATACTTTCTTTGCCACAGTGGCTCTCTTTGCTTTCCACACCCACACAAGCTCCCAGAACCTACTGTGTGTAAGGCAGCAGTGCAGTAGTATTCAAGGAGGATTAAAGGACTAAGATTGAGTACTTCCTAAATACTGCTGCCTGAGCTGTTGTTTTAAACAGGAGCAAAAATAATGCACTTGCCTCTTCCACATGCCGTTTGAAAGGTATGGATATGCACCCAAAAAGCATCCAGAATTAGAAAGATCATGCTCAACATTTTGCAAAGTACCTTCAAAATGCACCTCTAAGGTGCATTGACCTTCAGGAGATACAGAAGAACTGGTCCACAATTCCTCCACCTTATGTACCTGTTCTCTAAAGCTTTAGGCAAGAATTCTGGCATCTGGCTTTTTGAAAGATAATTCAATACACTGAACTTTAAAATAAGGTTGTGAAAGTATGTATCCTAATAAACTTGATGATCAGTGACAGACTGCAAATCAGATCTCTGATTTTCACTGAAACATCTGGAGGAAACTCCAAATGCTGTGTGCTCAGTTCTGAGTCTTCTTGAGTTACTTCACGGAATCTTTAATGATGTTTTCATCCCTTTTGAACATAAATACAAAGGTGTCATGCTTTAACCTCAGCCAGCAACTGAGGACCACCCAGCCGCTCGCTCACTCCCCCCCCCAGGTGGGATGGGGGAGAGAATCGGAAGAGTAAAAGTGAGAAAACTCGTGGGTTGAAATAAAGACAGCTTAATGATTGAAATGAAATAGTAGTAATAACAACAACAATAATAATAAAAGAATATACAAAGCAAGTGATGCACGATGCAATTGCTCACCCCCCGCCGACCGATGCCCAGCCAGTCCCCAAGCAGCGGCCCCCCCGGCCAGCTTTCCCCCAGTTTATGTACTGAGCATGACGTCCCATGGTGTGGAATGTCCCTTTGGCCAGTTGGGGTCAGCTGTCCTGGCTGTGCCCCCTCCCGGCTCCTTGTGCACCCCCAGCCTGCTCAGTCGGTAGAGCATGGGGAGCTGAAAAGTCCTTGACTAGTGTAAGCACTGCTCAGCAACAACTAAAACATCGGTGTGTTATCAACTTTGTTCTCATCCTAAATCCAAAACACAGCACTGTACCAGCTGCTAGGAAGAGAATTAACTCTATCCCAGCTGAAACTGGGACAAAAGGAAACAGCATGTGAACTGAACAAGGGTTTGCTTGAATAATGGCTGCAGAGACACGTACCTTTTCTCAGCATTATTTTAGCATTTAAATTTCAACTCTATTTTGTCTAGCCCTGGTGAGACTAAGCCTCTGGGGGTCCTAGCCACAGGTATTCTGAATTCATAGTAGTCAACCAGAGAAAGATTCCTAGACGGGAAGAACATCATATCCCCGGTGTCAGTCAGTACTTTGTTCAGAGGGAAAGAGGAGGAAGACAGGAGGTTACTGAAAACACAGGTGCTCACAGTTCTGCTAGGAACAGAAAAAAGGTTTATTTCTTTTTATCATAAATCACAGGTTTTCTCTTATTGCTTTGCTTTAGACTTTTAATCAGTGCTGATGGCTGTAAAGAACCACATGCTTAAGCAAAGCTAAATTATCTAGTGGAAAAGCCTCCCCTTTCTCTCCCTGCCCGGCTGATTGATTTCATGATTACTGGAGAATTTGCTCCACCACACATTCAGTTTGTATTATAAACTGGTCCAAAGTAGCTGATGTCACCCATCCAATTTTTGTTTCTATATTCAAATTCAAGCTCCCGCTCCCTCTGTCAGCATCACCAATACATCTATGACTTCTTACCAAATAACCATATCACACCATACGTTGCAGAATTGTTCTGGATTTTCACCAGCTTAGTTTAAAATTCAGCCCTCAGTCTGAGCATAATTCAGCTAGGAGGAGATACAGTAATAGATCGTTTTTCTACCTCAGTCGGAGGCTCTAAGTGTTTGTCACACTGAGTCTTGGCATGTTGATTCCTTTACCTCCACTATAAAAATGGAGCATCTGGTCAGTGGGGCTACCCAAGTCGTTTTGCTATCCTTGTGCTTTCTTTACCAGGGAAATCAGGGGAAAGGAACATGTCATATCAACACATCGGAGTGGCTGAGCAGTGCTTGCTCGCTTTCAACAGTGATTTTCAAAGAGCCTGGTGGGAGCCATGAGCCAGAAGCCCCATCAGAGACTGTGAAAAACAGCAGGACTGAAGAGAAGAAGCAGCCTTAGCCTTCAACACAGAAGGAGCCGATTTTTGTCAGCGAGATCTTGTCAGAAAAGTGTCTCCCATTATTAGAAGTCCAAATAACGACAAATCATAACTACTCAAAGTCATGAAACTTGGATAATCCAAAACAAAAAGACTGAGGTCTGAAAAAATAAACACTGCATTCATTTTGTCTTCCATTTTTGGGGTTTCTTTAGGATTCATGCTTCAAAACTTTCATCTACAAGCATATGAGAGCATTTTAGAAAAAAGAATTTGAGATCCTTGCACAGTAACCTCACCAGACCTTCAAAAGCATCACCACATATAAAAATCATACAAGTTTAAAAGTTAGATAACCTCTATATTTATAAGCACAATTTTACAGAACATTGCTTTCTTTTTTTGTTACAATTTTACATGTTTGTCTGTGTGTCTTACAGCTGGTGGAAATGTTTCCTAGGAAGAGAAACTGAAGGATTTTCTACTGTCTGCATCTGCAAACCAACCAGAAAATACTGTTTTCTGGATTGTATTCTGCTACTGAGTTCACTATATCATCATTGCACTTTTGCAAGTTGTAAGCAAAAGGCAGCCAGAAAGGAAATACTTGAGTAAAGCTGATCCGATCCTTGTTCAGTTGCAAAAGTATTCAGAAAGATCTCTCCTGTCTCTTTTCCTGTGCTGTATTTGGTCAGCACGCTGAAGATGATTAGCGAGATTTTCTCTCACCATTCAGACTCTGTCACACCATTACAGCATTTACAGTTCTCATCTTCATGTTCAGTATGGGTATTTTCTGGAAAGAAGCAGATTCTCCTGTTCAGAAAACACCTGCTGTCACTTCATATCATTCTCCTTCTGCCAGATCTCAGTAATGAGCTCTTTTAAGAGTTGCCTGGAGAATGGGAACAGGTTGGTAATCACATTTTAGCAAGTGAAAAAAAAAAATCTAACCCATAATTGCATCTGTAAAGGAGTTTTTCCCCAGCCGCCTTCTGCTTTGGGTCTTGATCCCAAATCCGTGGAAGGTGTCCTGGTTTTGGGGGGGAAGGAGTGAGTGAGCGGCTGTGTGGTACTCAGTTGCCGACTGAGGTTAAACGAGGAGAATTCCACTGACTTTGGATCAGAACCTAAGAGACTTCTGTGAAAGGTATGCTGAGAATATTTTCGGTAGTCTACAGCTACTTGCATTTGCAAAAGTTACTCTGCTTGTGGTGCAGAAAAAAGAAGTGCAAGAGATCCTGACCTTGCACACACTCGCCTTTGTGAGCAACCCTCTCCTGTATAAATAGCCAGCCTTTCATCAGTGGCTTTATTTGCCTAAGTCCTTGCACATACATTAAAGATTTATAACGGGACTGTTACAGATAATGAAGTTATGTGCCACCCTGTTGTTTTCTAACAGTGGTTTGATTTAAATTATGTGTGGAACAAAGGAAATAATATTTTAAAAGAGGAATGAAAGCATAATACAAGCACGAATAAAATTTGGTTACAGATGGAATTTAAACAGACAGAATAACTTTTCTTATGAAGAAACACTGTGCCTAGGGAGAATGTTTTGTATAGTACTCCATAGCCTGGGATTTGATTTAAACTCCCCTTTAGACATTCTTAGATCTCAAAATGTAGCCCACTGGAGCAAACCAGCACAGAGATATGACTTTTTCTCAGCATTTACTTCATATAATCCTCGTAAAACTGAGATTTTGGTAAGAAATAATAAGTGCATACAAATGAAGCAGTATCTCTGAAAGAAACAAAACCAGAAAACCCCAATAAATCAAGATTTGGAAAGGAAATGAAAGCAGCATATATTCCACAGGAAAGTGTCCTTAAACAGCATTTAGTACTAAAGCATTTCTTGTCTCCAATCTAAAAGAAAAAGCCATGTGTCACCTGAGTGGCTCCCAGCTGGATGCATCTGTCTCTCTTGACGAAAGCAGCTGACCATTTCAGCAAGCAGCTAAGGGAAGGGGTACGGTTGTACGCCGCTTCACTTCAAACTTACTGGACAAGACTTGTACAGCAAGCAGTCACAGGAATGCATGGCATTGTACATCACTTATTTTGTATATTCTTTTATCATTATTATCATTATTATTTTCCCTTCCTTTTCTCTCCTATTAAACTGTCTTCATCTCAACCCACGAATTTTACTTTTCTTTTTTCTGATTCTCTCCCCCATCCCACCTGGGGGGCGAGTGAGCCAACGGCTGTGTGGTGTTTAGCTGCCTGCCGGGTTAAACTCCCCCATCCCCTGGGGGGCGAGTGAGCCAACGGCTGTGTGGTGTTTAGCTGCCTGCCGGGTTAAACCACAACACTGATATTAGTATTTGTTTCCAAAACTATCCCGTGACACCGTGGCTGAGTTAAAAGGATACTGTCTAGCTGTTAGGAAGCACAATCCGTGCAGAAACCATCACTGTCCGTAAAAGCAAGCAGTTACATGACAGTAAAATACAGAGAGGGCATTTCATGTATATTTGTGTACGTGTACATACACACACACAGATGCAAACCTTAGCGTTCATCTTTGGGGTTTCCACCAGCTGCCCATTAAAGGGGCTGCTAAGAAGGACTTGAGAGCCACTGGAGCCCACAAACGACACAATTTTTGTAGCTTTTATCCACAGCATGAAAGGAATATGCTAAGTTTCTTATGAAACAAAGAAGACTCGAAGCTTTTCTGTTCCTCTTTTTGTTTTGTTTTGGCTTTTTTTGTTTCTTTGGTTTTGTTTTTTAATACTCATCTACAGAGGTGGCACCTCTGAGCTTCCTTCCATGAGCTTGTAGAACTGGAGAAATAGTACCTTACGAGCGCTGCTCCCTACCCCTGCCCGCAGGTGAGGGAAGCACAGATTAAATACAACAGAGATTGAGCTAAAATGTGCCATCTGAGTCAACAGAACAGCTTTCTTTTGGTTCCCCTGCAGCTAGGATCTTGCTTTAGAAGCGATGTTATGTTTTCAGGTGATATTTAATCAAACAGGCTCTTGTTCATAAGAAAACACCTGCACTGACTGCTAGGCTTTTTTTCTTTTGGCTAGTGGTAAAGCGTAAATGTACCAAGCATGGAACAAACTCTTCGGTGATATTTCCCTGGGTTCCAATATCTGGACCTACTGTACGTGTAGTAGCTGAAGCCTATCAGCCTACGCATCTCTTCCAAATATGAAAGATCAGTCTTGCCGTTTATATAGAATAGAGTCACCATTGCTGTCGTAGCACTCCTGTCCCATAGATTCAAAATTAAAGTGTGTATGTAAACACGCTGCCCTCAAAACCATTTATGTATGCTCCAGTGACTTCACTGGGCAGCTTGTTAACAGAGGACCTCACTGAATTCTTCTTAGTTAAAATTCACAGAAGTTACAGTTTAAAACTAAATTTGAAGGACTGGCTGTACAAGGGAACCACAGGTGCAAACCGAGGCTGAGCTTTTTTATGAAGTCTGTGATTTAGTGGTTTAAACCTATTTGGTTTTCTGAGGTGGACTAAGAGCTCATAGGCAGTCTATTACTCTGTCTCAGCTGACAAGAGGTAACTTCTAAAGACACATTACCTCGGTTGCTTGCTGTCTTGAAAACATAACCCTACCATATTGCAAGTGTTATTCTAATAAAAAGTTCGCTACCCTATCTGCAGTTATTGCCATGTTGTGTGTTATGTGATAGTAATAACTGAAAGACATCAACGTGAACTTTGCTAGAAATAGCTCTAGCACGGCTTCGAAAGCCACTTTGTCAGGTGAATGAAGTAAAGAGAAACTTTTCACCTCCAGGAAACATGAGTCTTTCTAGTGCACTTCAAAGCCTTGGCCAACTGGAAGCAGACTCTATAGGAAACTGCTGCAGAGTCCATTTGGAAGCTGACTCTAGCAAGGAATTGGAAGAAATGAATTTGGCATCTAAAAGGAGGTTTTGTGGAGTCAACGCTTTCTAAGCAGAGGACAGAGAGAGATTTGGCAAAGTTGATGCATACGTTATTGACATTTGATGTCACAAAGGGGTAATCCCAGATCTAACTCTGAGCCAGCTGAACTTGCAGTGGTCTTGAAGGCCACCCTTCTCAGGTGTACGACCTAAGCGATGCTGTGTGGCTTAGACCACAGTCTCTGTGTGGGCAGGTGAGTCTCAGAGACTGTCAGAAAACACACACATAAAACACCATTGTTTTTGCACTAACGTGGTTTTCTGCATTCCCTACTACCCACCCACCAAAGATAAAGCTTTTATGTGGACAGTTGTCAGAGAATTAGCATGGGAGTGTTGAGGAAGGGAATAATTACGCCTGCTTTAGGTTGTTCAAACTGAAACACTTTTTTAAAGGAATCATTCAGAAATGGAAATCAATGATGGTTGAAACACCATTGTTTTTGCCCTAACGTGATTTTCTGCATTCCCTACTACCCACCCACCAAAGATAAAGCTTTTATGTGGACAGTTGTCAGAGAATTAGCATGGGAGTGTTGAGGAAGGGAATAATTACGCCTGCTTTAGGTTGTTCAAACTGAAACACTTTTTTAAAGGAATCATTCAGAAATGGAAATCAATGATGGTTGGCATCATACTCAGAACATTGCCTTGGGACACCAAAGTGAACAGATGCTTTGCTGATATTTTGGACACAATGCAGAAGAACTTTGCAAGTGATTTTCCATCTCACAGCAAGAAAAATACTGCATTTTCTTATTTATATGTGGACATCTATTTGTAGCTTAAGCAAGCATCTGCAAAACATTAATGCCTATAGCAGTTTTTTAAAATTAATAGCGGAGAAGGAAATAACACTGGCACTTTTTAGCAAAATTCTATCTATTGGATTTGATAAGAATGGGATACTCTGTATAAACAAAGTCTTGTTTCTTTATTTGCGTAGGGATCGGAACGGTTGCCTATAGCTTTCTTTTCTCCTGACAATTCATTCCTGTAATCTCCTTATGCTCCTACATTAAAACCTTTGGCTAAATTGAGAGGTCACTTAACCGACAATTTAAGCTAGACGTTAGTAAACATAACAGAAGGCAATGGAGCAAGTCACCCCGCAAAGAAAAAAAAACCCAACAATAAACAGCAGGAAATCTGTACTACCTCACCTACTGGTTTTTATTCCTTTTTAAAAAAAACCCGTTACTTGCGATGCCTTCTTTTTTCCTCCACTTGCAAGTTACACCTGCTTATACTTATACACCTTATAGCTGTACACCTATATATAGTGATTATATATATATACTATATAGCTGTATATACTGCTATACCTTTCGTGATAGGTAAAACGGTTTACACCACAGTTAGGTCTGCTCTAAGGAGATCCTTGGTATTTAACAGTGGCGAGCGCATGAACTGCATGCAGAACTGCGTGACCGGAGGGCGTTGAGACTCTGCACACATCCAGGATAGTAAAGTACCAAGGCAGAGGTTTGAGATGGCCCAAGTGACCTTGTTTTGGGCTGCGTAGGATTCCTCAAAATCAGCTGAAAACATCTTTTCAAGTGCAAGGCAGATGGCGTTACAAAAACCCTGACTGAGGAATCACACAACAGGTAGTTCTAGGTAACGCCTCAGAAATGGGGACACAAAACAGAGATTGCTGTTTAGAGTCGGACAGAAATAATTGCAGCTCACAGCAGTGGCTTGTCCGAAGCACTGACCAAGGATGCCCTGGGCGCTCTCAGGCACTCAGGAAGGAGTAGTTTCTGCCACGAGCCCACCCCTGCGCACAGGCAGCCGGGCAGCTATTAGAGGAAGGCATAACTGCAGGAAACCGGTTTCAGCTACGGGGAAAACAGAATTTCACCGAATGATTTTTCACGACGACTGGGACAATGCAGTCCATAGAGTCCAGTGTATTGGACGGGGCATTTTCACTCCAAGGAAGCCAACTATGGAATCAGTTCCCCAAGACTCTCCAGGCAACCTGAGAGCCTGATCATCTCAAAGAGGTGTTGCAGAATTGTTTTCTCTCTCCTTACAAGTGATGTTCAGTACAAATCATTCTCCTATTGCATTACCACCACACCAAAATAGAACCCCAAGGAAATAATCACCACCCCAAATTCCTGCCTCAGTCAGAGTTGTGATCCTAGAGGCAGAGAAGCCCTGGGAACCTCTCAAGGGACTTTGCCATCACTGTTTCTCTGGGCAAAGATCACGGACAATAACCAATACAATTAGTATGGCATTTCAAATCTGCTTTCTGCAAGAACCTGACTTTGCCTCTAAACAGATAATCTTGGGGGGAAAAAAAAGTCTGTGTTTTTCAAAAAAGGTTAAAAACATTTAGCATTTTGCCTTTTTCTGTGAACCAAACAATCTTTTTTTAGTAGATGCCAATCACTAGAGGTTTTTTGTTTACGTCTTTCTGTGTAGAGCTTGTGCAAACTGAAAAATGAGCAATTTAACCTGAAAGTTTTAACACGGTTGAAAAGTTTTTGTTCCATTGATACGGTGAGTCTTATTCTAGCAGAGCAAAACCAGGATTGCCTCACCTTGGAGCTAGAGCAGTACCACCGAGGTGCCTTGTTCTTCAGAGAGGAAAGGGCCATGTTGGAAGGAATTCTTCAAAAGCACTAAACTAAGCTGCAGCTCCTCTGCTATCACATTTTCCTCGCTATCTTTTTCCCCCTCTTCATCATATGATCCAACAAAGTGTCTCACCCATTGAATGTCTGGAAAATTTAATAAGTTTGATCAGGAAAAGAAAAGTTTCTCCACCGGCCCTATTAAATTCACTGGGTTTCCTGAGAGAAGAGGATCTTTGAACAGCAGCAAGGTATACGATTGCAAGCCGACATTAATTTTACTATGCAACTGCCCAATAGCACTTTTCTGAAATATCTGGAAGTCCCATTGCACGGAGAAAGTCAGTATTTTTTAGAGCAGTTTAAGCCATAAAACAGAGTAGTAACCATCAGGGGAAAATAAGAATAGCTCTTCCTTCAAAATTTTTTTGAGTGATTAGACTAATTTTCAACCTTTCCTGTACATGATCTATTATTTAGTATCCCACCTTACTTCATATCAGCAAACAACATCATTCTATTCTAAACTTTTGTTTTTCCTCCATTATTGATGCATTTCTCTGTTGTGGTTTAGCCCCAGTCGGCAACCAAGCACCACACAGCCGCTCACCACCTGCCGACCGATGCCCAGCCCGTCCCCGAGCAGCGGTCACCTCCTCGCTGGCAGAGCATGGGAAGCTGAAAAGCCCTTGACTTAGTATAAACACTGCTCAGCAACAACTAAAACATCGGTGTGTTATCACATTATTCTCATGGTAAATCCAAAACACAGCACTATGCCAGCTGCTAGGAAGAAAGTTAACTTTATCACAGCCAAAACCAGGACACATTCTCTAAATCAATGGATTTTTGCAAAATGCTTGTATAAGAGAGATCCGAAAGCAGGAGCAGCTGCAAACAAGGCTTCAGATGGCTGTGCCAGTTCTCCCGAGTGCAGTGCCATGTCACTAATGCTATTAAGCACATTCCTCGCCTTGAGAGCCAAATCAAAGAGAATTTTAAAACAAGGAATAAAATTAGAAGACCAAGCACGTAGGGGTGAGGAAAGTCAGGTCTGATCCAGTACTTATTAGGATAAGTGAAATCAGAATTAGGCTCTCTTAATCACGATCTCAATGTTCTTTCCCATGTTTGTATTATCATGAAATAAAAGTCAGTAAATACTCTAACTACAACCCTATGTCAGAGGAAAAAGGAGGGGGACAGTCAAGTTTCTACAGTTTTGGGGGTTTTCTCATACGACATATGGGCTAACTACTGCTTCTTTTTTCCACTTGATCTCGTTGTAAGATTATCTTAATGAGTTTTCCCCCCATGATTTGAAGAACTGAATACGAAGAACAAACTCTATTTCTAAACAGATTTTCTGGGCAAAATTTTCTGGTTTCTGTTCTTATATTTTCTTCTGGTTGTATTAGCACTTTCTTTTTTTCCACAGAGCTCTGGCTAATATAAACCTGTATTTGACAAACTTGTCGTTCAATGAGCCCATAAACAAATTGGCGTGCAGGTTATTAAATAACTAGTAAAGTTCTTGTAAAAATGAATTTAGCAAGTGAGATGTGTTTGAATGAATAATAGCCATGTCTTCAAAATAGCAATGATAATTCTACAAATCTTTTTTAGATGTTTGGATCTCAGTAACTTTCTGAGAAGCTACTGTTTAAAAACATGACACTGGCATGAGCACAGAACATAAAATCTCGGGTCATTTACTTGCAATCTTTCTCAAATACGCGACATTTGCTTGTACAGCAGAACAACTACAGAGACTCTGAAAGGGTGCTTGTCGTGGTTTAACCTCAGCCAGCAACTGAGGACCACCCAGCCGCTCACTCACTCCCCCCCCAGGTGGGATGGGGGAGAGAATCGGAAGAGTAAAAGTGAGAAAACACATGGATTGAGATAAAGACAGCTTAATGATTGAAATAAAATAAAATAGTAATAACAACAACAATAATAATAAAAGAATATACAAAGCAAGTGATGCACGATGCAATTGCTCAC
>NW_008795035.1:5532319-5550544 GCF_000699145.1 Aptenodytes forsteri
CATGGTGTGGAATGTCCCTCTGGCCAGTTGGGGTCAGCTGTCCTGGCCGTGCCCCCTCCCGGCTTCTTGTGCACCCCCAGCCTGCTCAGTCAGTAGAGCATGGGGAGCTGAAAAGTCCTTGACTAGTGTAAGCACTGCTCAGCAACAACTAAAACATCGGTGTGTTATCAACATTGTTCTCGTGCTAAAATCCAAAAACAGCACTGTACCAGCCACTAGGAAGAGAATTAACTCTATCCCTGCTGAAACCAGGACAGTGCTGGATAATCACTGCTCCATAAAGTCCTTGCTGGTTACTGTTTAGAAAAGGAATTTGTGAAGGAGTAAAAGCACTTTTTCACTAGATTACAAAAAAGGAGGATGAAGAAATAGTTTCCAGTTGCCGGAACTAGAAAAGGTGAATAAGTGCAAGTGCGTGCAGAGGGGAAAAACACAGTTCTCCTTTGCAAAGAGGAAGGAATGGCACGCAGAAGGCACTCAAGAAAATACTTCTACGTGAGGAAAGATTTGTATATAATCAACTTCTGTTTGCTGAATAGCGGTTGCCGACATACTTCCATACAAGCCAATGTTGTTTTCCCTGCTTGAGTGGAATAGCAGTAATAAATACATTTATTATTCATTAAATGACATCAAAGTACTTTAATATGCCTCAGCATTTCCGAACAGCGTTCAAATTGCAGCAATACAACACTCTTCTCACCTGATTTGCCATATTAACAGCCAAATATTACAGTTTTCAGTTTAAACTTTCTGAGTGCTGGAAGGGGGAGGGTAATTTTCTTCACTGTGTGTTATAGATAAGGTACGACGGGAGAGCTGGCGCTGGTGGAAGAGCATAGGACCGAACATTTCCAGACAGAATGGAGAATCACTTAGGCATTCAGAGTCAAACCCTTAAAAAGAAGCTTTTCTCTATTAAAAAAAAAAAAAAAAAAAAAAAGAGGGGGTTTGGCCTTATACACAGCTCAGTTCTCCCACATTTTAAAACAGGATTAATAAAATTCACCAAGCTCAGAGGGTGTGAAATGAGGAAAAGGACATTTCTAAAGTAAAGGGCGATCCACTAGATGCTCTAGTATGCGCGTGCATTGTTTTGTGTGAAGTGTTGGGGTTTTTTATATACACGCAGAGAAAATAAGAAAGGAAGGAGGAATCCAGATTTACTCTTGTGGTTTTCTCTGCTTGCTGTTTGGAAGCAAGTCTTCACACTGCTGTCTTAACTGGCCACGGGGGCCCAGCCTACATTTGCAAGATGGAGAGCTCTGCATAGCATTTTCCTGAGTGCCACTGCATGCCAAAGTAGATGGAAGATGATTTATGGACTTTGTTGTTTATGGGGATAAATGAGGACAGAATTATGCCTAGTTCACTGTGTCCCAAATAATTCCTTGAGGTTATAAAGTTTGCACAGCACTGTCTTACCATAGGTTTATGCCAGCATAAAATCAAAATAACGGGAAGTGAACTACTGAAGCGGAACGCACAAGGAATGTACCAAAGCACATAGTGCTATGAGAGATGAATTTATCTACAGCTGAACCATATCAGCCATGGAGAAGAACCAAGTTTTATTCCCTGTTAATGCTCAGTGCTTCCAGTTAAACACTCCCGGATCGTATTATTGTCACCAAGTGCAGCATTTGGCAAAGTATATCTACAAATAAGAGTCCTGCAAAGTTCAGGGCATAAGCAAATGAATCTGAAAGCTAACTAGTTTTTCTTCTTAAAAGATTAGCACTTGAAACATCTAACGGCAGTTACCAGTATTGTGTCCTGTTAAATACAAAGAGAGAAATCATTCATTGATCTAAGGGCAGGCTGCAATACAATGAGCAGTAAAAGTGGGATACTCTACTCTTTAAGCAGCATAGAGATGACTGCTGCCATTCTTGAAGAGTTCAGAGGCACTATAGACATGCTCCTGCGTGATTGAAGCTGGCAGTAACATCTCACTGAGACGCAAAATAAGGCTGAAAATTAATATGCAAGTCCATTGGTATTGATGTTATTTATTGCACATCTCCCAAATAAGAATATGGAACTCCATGTTTTTAAAGACAGCGCAGGATTCCCAGCCTGTGCTGTCTTCCGAGTCCTGACAGTGACAGAACCGCCATTCATGAATTTCAGCACATCCCAGGAGCGAAGGCTGGTTTTATAGTTTATTAACATCACTGCAGTTCGAAATTTAAAATGGAACACTAATCTACTTGCAATAAGCCTTTGGCCAGAGTTATAACAAGGAGTCCTCTTTTTGGTACACTAACTCTTGCTTTCGTAGTTGTAGATAAGATCGGGCATTGAAAAACTAGCTGTTGTTTGGAGCAAATGCTACTGAAGTGGTTATATGAGGCTGCGGTCTCAGTAAGTGTGGGATAGGATTTACTGTTCAGTTACAAAATGGAAAAGTCCAACTTGTGTAAATAAAATGCTCTGAAAAGGTTCTGTGCTAGGAAGAAAAGCCTTCCAAAATAAATTTCTATCTACTTGGTCCAAGCCCACAGTTCTTTAATGTTTCTGTAAGCAGTAATGTTTTTGTCCTGCAAGGCAAGTACCCGTTGATTTGAGTTTCTAATGACTGCTAGGTCAGGCTTGCTATATATTTGCTTAATTAATTTCTCTGACCTTCCTTCCATTTAATACTCAGGATGACAAACTTCCATTTTACCAGCTGTGTGGGTGTTAGTCTGAAGCACTTATGATGTCAAAGGCTTTGTATTAATTTACTAAGCAAGTTATTTCTAGCCTTTTTTTTTTTTTTTTCAAGTATGTCTGGTCAGCATAGATTTACGATTTGTTTTTTCAGCTCAATCTGATATCAGTTGTCACATGGATTTAAATTAATGCATACACGTTGACCTACAGGAAGGAGATAGTTACTGTTTCTTGAGATATGAGGAAATAATCTGAATTCCAGGGAGGATTTCAGATAAATACATTAATTTTTAAAGTTGGAGAGTTCCTTCCTACTTGTAATTAGCAGTGCTTCAATTTTCTGCCTTAACATTCAATAGTAGAGGTGGAGATTAGAAAGAGAAGTACCGTATCCAGTACGAAGACTGCAATGTACAGGGTATTCTAGGTGCCATCCAGCAGAACGTGCAAATACTTAGAGCATGCATTTAAGTCTGACAGTATTAGCTGAACTTAGGTTAAAAGCCAAAGGCATAGGAATGGATTGGCTCCTAAATCCTGCCTAGGAACCCCTGTTCTCATTCAAGTCTAATGAGATACCTAAATGCAGTTAGGTATCTTGGCCTTGCTGCTTTACTTCTCAGGGCTGCCCTAAGTACATATTTGAAGGTAGGCACATGCTTAAACCCTTATGTGAAAATTGAACTCAGAGAAGTGATCTAAAATTAAAATATCAGCCTGACTCTTGTACGCTTGCAAATCAAATTTATTTTGACAACAGGTTAACATAAGGCACGGCTGAGACAGAGCCTAGAGCTAGACAGATTGTATGATTTAATTCTCTGCAATTAAAAGACAAAGCCCAGAGATGCTGCCTTTCAAACGTGTGCGTTACAGTTCTGCCAGGATTCTGTTGTCTGCCTGCATGCCTGTAAACTGGGGCAGTTGCCACGCTACTTCATGGAAAACTATTTATTAAGTCAATGATTTATTTAGTCTGTTTAAAGGAGGTGGGATAAAACACTGGGCTGGTATTGCTGTGATGATTATGCTATTATTTTTTTTTTAATTAACATTGAGCAACCTGTACTGCAGCCAACTTCAAGACACTTCAGAAGTGCACTTCTCATCCTCTGGCTGGAGAACAAAAGCCTTCATTCTAGACAAGGGTAGGATAAATAACATTTTCATTTTAGGACCCTACAGAAAACTACTTTTCCTAGAATATTCCATGCACAGGCAGAGAAAACAGAGTCTATTTTACTGTCTCATCTTACAGATGAGACAGGGGAGATATTAACTTTTTTTTTCCCAATTTCCAAGAAATGAAATATAAGCTGACCTTGCATCAGAACAGATGGAGTTCCAGGTCTGAAGATCCCACAGAGGAGAAACTCAATTCCCAGCTCCATGCTTCTATAACTCAATGCACTATTTACCAGAATAGAGCCGGACGTGGCCTTCCTCACCCTACTGACCTGGGATAAATGACTATTTCCACCTGTCCATCCAAAACTATCCATCACTCTCCCCTTCCTGCTAGACCCCCTGCAGTTTGCCAGCATAACTGCCCCTGCGGTGATTCCCAGACCTGCTCTGGGTTATTAAGGGGAAGTTTTTTAACACTTTTAACAGAGGTGAAACAACACAGATTTTTTTTTTTTTAATACCAGAGATTTGGCATTGGGGTAGAGGGAAAGAAAAAAAAAAGGAAAGAGCAGCTGGCACAGTATCCTCAACTCGGCAGGTCTGACCACCTCTTTCTAGCAGCTGAACTTTATATAACCACTGGAGAAGACTGCTTCAGCTCACGTGGGAGACAGCGGGGGTTTTGGTGCTAAAGGCCCCAGATATATTGCTATTGCCCCACTATTGAGGTTAGTGGGGCAGAGCCAGGTGACTGTCAGTGCCAAGTGATAGTATCTGACTTGTGGAACACCACGTGAATTCAAAGCTGCCTGTCCCAGAGAAGAGAGCCATAGCTAACTGCCACCCATCCTGGTGCAATGGTATAACACTATGTTGTGTTAAATCCTTAATAGAAACAGTCTTCAAAAGCTATTTTAATCAATTGAGAACAGTTGGACCCTTTAGCACATGATTACCATCGTCTACTTATTATGTACTTAAAACGCAGTTATGGACAGGAAAAAAAAAATGTCCTTTTTCTTTTACCTCTTTTTACTCAAGTGAATTAAGTCTACTTCTCATCTGCATTCAAAGTCCCAGCTGCTTCCTGGCTGAAACAGATTCTGTAGGCTTTTTATATCCAGTAGCAATGCAGCAATGCCATATGCAAGGCCAGGGTGTGTGGGGGAGCTGGGATGTCTCCTGGCTCCTGAATTATCAGGTTGTTCCAAGTTCTAGTGCAGAATCATTCCCAGGATAGTGATTCATGAGGTAGGAAAGAACCTAGATCCAGTTCCCAGGCTACGTTTTCAGGGTTAGAAAAGCAATCTTGCTTCTCAAGCTTAAAAAAATAAATAAATAAAAAATAAGGGAAAGGAAGACGGTTTTTGGAGTCACTTTGTATAACAGAGCAGATCTCTGAGACTATTAGTTATCCAACAGACTGGGGGTAGAGTAAAAAGGGTGAATGTATAGTGAAGGAATTTTCCTAAACATATATAAATAGCAAACCATCACACTTTCACTGGAAGAAGCAAGATCTGCAGGAGGAACAAGTTACTACGCTTTGAAATGCATCTGACTTCAGTGACCGAAATGTCTTCATACATAGTTTCAACACCCAACAAACCACATCTGAAATTCAGGGCAACGCACGAGAACTCCTGAAAACACAAATGCTCGTATTCCTTAAATGACATTGACGCAAGTTGCTTGCTACCATAATTAGCTGTGTCAGAAGAGTTTAAATAGCAAGGAATGGAGGGGTGTCCCTGCAGCACAAACCAGCGGATACATGTGCCAGAGTGTGTGTAGTAAGGATGTCCCCAATTTCTTAAAAGCAGATCTGCATTCATTCCTAACCCCCGCACTTACATTGTCATTTGATGGACAGATATGCATAGGCTAGCTACATTTCACCATTAGATTGCTAATACAGTTTCAAGGTTATATTTCTAAGAAACCTGGCAAATGCTTTAATTGGGATCCACTGCAGTAGGTCACCAAGAAAAAAAAAAAGCAAACCCCAGTGTAGCACTCAGGGAACTACTTCATAAGCTTAGAGAAGTTTTAAGTTGGGACAAAACAGCCTATCGGGACTTAAGACTTCTGTGAAGACTTGTTACTTTAAACTCGACCTTCAGTAGATGCCAAAGGAATAATTTGAACACCATTCTTTGTGGTCAAGCTTAGGTTTTTATGCTGCTACTGTAATATGTAAACGCTTCCTACTAAAAATTGCATATCGATAGAACTGGCCATATCGAATATCAGATAATTGCTGGCACTTATTTTTCAAAGTCAAAACTCTGCTTGGACTTCCCTTTGAGAAAATGTGGGGTTTATTAGTTGGCAGAGAGGGGGAGGTGATACCAAGGGGAATTGGGCTTGGGAATGCAGCGTTCCAGTTAGAGCATCCTTTCTGGCAGAAAGGCTTTCCTCGGGGAGAAAGTTCAGCAGAGTTTCCTGAGACTGCTTAAGCTCTCAGACCGGGTTTTATGGAGGCCTTGGAACATGTCGAGATGGTGCCTTCAGACATATGGACCCACCCAGCAACGCACAAAACCCACTATCTTTCTCACTGCATAGTCAGCAGTGAGTCAGCGTGTGGCACTTGCAAAAGAAAAAAAAAATGTTGAGTGGGAGGAGGGCTAAAGTTTGTGCTCGTCACATCGCTGCATAATATGGGAAATGCCAAGTGTAGGCTGTCAGCCTATATGGCCCGCTGATTTCATATAGGTGTCTCGGAAGCACAAACTTTACTCAGCCTGAATATCGCATTGGGTCTCCCTCTCCTCAGACCTGACCAACCAGACGTCCACGTGAATAACGCTGCCCTTTATTTTCCTTCTCATGGGGGACGTTTGCCAGAAAGATGATGACATTTGTCAGGCATTTGTACCTTTGGTTAGCCCAAAAATACTGGGTTAAAGAGAAGCAATCAGAAGTTTCTAGCTGCCCGCAGTCTGCCTGGTTGAAGTCAATGCAGTTTTTATGAGGCATTTTATTATTAAAAGAATTTCTCTAGAAATCAACCCACCTACTGCCAGTCCAACGTTTACAAAACTAATTTAGTTCAGGAGTGCTCGCAGTCAAGCAAACGCAAGCCAAACATTATTCTCTGTTAGGAAAAAGTCATTCAAAGAAAGGCACCTAGCAATATGCAGATCATATTTTAACATGCCCATAAAGTGCTATTTTCTAGCTTAGTGCTGTATCTCTCCGCTTTTGAATGGTTTGCAGTTGCAATGTTCATTCAACCCAGGAAAGATGCCCTAGGCAGCTCTACCATATGAGCCCCATTATTTACTCAGGATATCACTACAGGGTTGCTGACCTTGGTAACGTTACATGCATCGGGCTGTTTGCGAGCAGCCTCTCCAACCTCCTTCCCCGCACTCTGTCTTCTTTAGCAACCAGCTAATACACGTCTTTCCTACTTTGAGGCTTGGGATATTTATAAGAACTCAATTTTACAGCAGCCTCAGGCTACTTTCCACTGCTGCCCCCCTGCTTCAAAGCTGCAGGTGCAGTTTGGGTAGTCATGTAAATGGACAGAGATGCTTGAGTAAATCTCAATTTGCAAAGTTCAATTTGCAGAGCAGGCTTAAATAGAAAGCAGAGCACTGTCAGGCACTGATCTGACTTACAGACTGTGGGGCAGCGTTGGAGGTTTCTGTTATTAAAGGAGCTTCCTTGTATCTTTGCTTAATTCTTACTCTTAGTAATTACTTTCAACTTATTCAGAAAAAAAGAAGAGGTCATATGATTTTATTTGCCTTCCTTTAGAAGTGTTAACTCTTAAACTCTGCTAAAATTGAGACCTGTGCATCCCCATTCCAGGTGACGCGAACAATCCTGCTCCAAATAGCCAGCTTGAAGCAAAACGAGGCTCCTTGCCTTGCCCCGCCATAGAGAATCCCTGTCGCCCGTGTTAGCTCCCACCGCACAAAACCTGAGTATCTCACACACCTTTGCATCCCAGGCTGCACACATGCAGAGGTCTCATTTTTGTGTCAATACAGAACAAAAATAAAAAAAACACACACGAAAGAAAACGACAGTTTTTTAGTAAAGAGGCCCACCCACAAAAGAAAACGACAGTTTTTTAGTAAAGAGGAAACCATTTTCCCTCAGCCACTGCAACCAGATAATTCTTCATGTTAATCTGCAATGACAGGGGAGAAGATCACGGGCTTTGTTATTTCTGTGAATCCGCTAATGTCAGAAACACTGCAAAACCGATGAAAACCAGTTGCCCTTGTTCACCTTCTAAGAGAAGACCTCTGCTGAACCACGATGGAGTTATAAAGGCTCTTTCTGCCACTTCGCTCTCCCCCTCCTCACTCAAAACCCTGTTTGAAGAAACCTGACTCTTGCTGGCACAAGAGCAGGAGTAGCTTCTGAACCCAGCACTGATGGAGTAGCACCAGGCAGAACTGCGGCTGAGCAACAGACAAGCAAGTGCTGCTTTTGAGCTGAATGTCCCGTCCTTCCAGTTGCTCCCAGACTCAGCTGCGGCACATTGAACCCGTGGGAGATCTGGAGTCATTCCTTACCATAACGCACAGCACTAGGACCATCTAGAAGACCTTGCAGGGAAAACAATCCAAGGGGAGGGGAAGAAGGCTTAGTCCAAAAAAACCCAGTTTCAGGTCTGCATTTGTGCATATATAAAAATTCACCTCAGAAAAGGCTAGTTCTGTAATGAGGCGTGACTGCAGTCCAGTTAGTTCCTATCCTAACATAAATCTTAACATAGAAGCACACCAAACAAGGCAGGAAAATTTAGTTAATCCTAATGGTATCATCGCATCTTGCTCCCTGTGTAGTTTTAAAGATCATTGGCTGGATGCTCTGTACCGAGTCACGTGTCTGGAGAGATGGCGTTCAAAGGTAATTCTATCTTTCTGGGGACACACGGATTTGGGGATGTAATATCTGTCTGTCAGACGTGTACTTGTTTCTGGCCCAAGGTCAAGTCTTCTGCAAGACAACTAGCCTCCATTGCCTGCATTTGCAATTAACTAAACCTCCAAGAGCACAGACAAAAAATGAGCCTGTGACAATAAATAAACAAATACCAGTCAGGGGGCAGGCAGAGACCCACTGGGACACATCTCACCTTATTATTCATACGATTGAGCTCTTTGAGCTTAGTTTCCTTTATGCATGAAAAGCTTTTGAGGAGTCTCATTATTGTACTGAATATGTAAATATAAAGAGACAGAGTTAAACTAGAAGCAAAGATCAGTGCCTGGTTTTCAAATTATTAGAGCTATATTACTTAAAGATACAAATAGAGATTGAAGCTGAAATTGGATCAGACCTTTAATATTTTCTCTTTCTTAATGGGGAGTTTCCAGGAGTCAGCCTGAAAGCATTAGCAACCAAAGAAATAAGAACATAAGAAACCTGTTGCTGGGTCAGACCGGTGGGCCATCCAGCCCAGTACTCTCTCCGGTAGTGTCAAGGGGAGATGCTCCTTAGGGATACCATGTAAGCCTGGCCACATTTGGCAGTCCATCCTCCAGCATCCATGATTGTTGTATGAGGGAAGTTACAGGGAAGATCTCTGCTCAGTGCTTTCAGTGTCTGTTTTTGGACCTGTTGTCCGTAACTCATCCAGCCCCTTTTGAGCCTGCTGGTACAGTCTCCAGTCTCCTGCGGCAGCAAGTTTCAGAAAGTCACTACCTGCTGAATGAAGAAGTACTTTTTTCTGTTTCAAGCTGATTTCCTATTAGTTCCATTGAAAGCCCCCAAGCTTCCCTATTTCGGAAACTGGTGAATTTTTTTAATTAGGAGGAAAACATTTTCCCACCCACCTGATCTGTGATTTTGTATAGCTCAAACGTATTATTCCTCAGCCACCTTTTTGCCAAACTGAAGAGTCCCATCTTCTTCAGGCACTTGTAAAGCAACTAATCATCCCTCTGAGCATTTTAGTTGTTCTAAAGAGGACTCCCTAATAGAAGGTATCTATTCCTCAGCACACTGACCTGCTTTCGAATTACAGTGATTCTAGTCCACCAGAAACCAAAATAATAAAGGTGGCTAGAAGGGGAAAACCAGCGTTTAGGCTTGGGACATTCAAGCATTTCAGAAGTTCGTGTGATCCCTGCAATGGAGAAAAGACCTTCCAAACTGCTGAGTCAGTTCGGGCAAGCCCTCGTTGCTCGCTGTACGTTGGGTTCACTTAAAAATATTCCTTGTGGCTAATGGTGCATTAATAAGGTATTGGCTGTATAGGACCGTCGGGTGCTGTGCCAGAAACACAGTCTTTTATAAATTGAACATGTACAAAGGTTCTGGCAGTCTGATTCTCAATGACCCACTGACAAGCTACTGATCTAGCTGAAGATGTGGAGATGGAATGTAATTGCACGCAATCTTTTTAATCAAGGACTACACTTCCAATAATCTGCTGCAGTGACAAAGAAAACAACATCAGGCTGTAATACATGGCTGGAAACAAAGCTCCCTTCAGTACAGTCTTAATTAAAGAGTGGCTCTGACTACAAGTTTTATAGAATAGTCAATGAGCTTCCAGCTGAGCAAAGGACCTTTCCTGATGTGATGAAATGGCTGCACATGTACTTAGAGCGTGATCAGAAAAAAAACCATGTAGAAACACAGGTAAAACTCAGGCCATGGGCTGTACTTGGTAATACCATCAATACAGATTGGGATGAGAGGGAAGGAGGGAATGAAAAGGCATTAATCACCCCCAAAACTCAAGCACAAACAAAGCTATGGCCAAAGCCGTCACTAGCACAGGTCAGAGCGGCTTCAGGGATGCTGCATTACAGCCTACCTTGCAGCAGCCCCCCAGGGCTTGGGTGCCGGAGGACTGCAGACTTGGAGGTGATCCAGGGAGCACACCCCAGAAACAGGAATCACGACCAGGCTAAGAGCCATTGGGTGGCTTTTCACCACTTGGACAGTCTTCAATGTCAGACTGTGCTGGTGGTCACTAAATCGGTATTCTGCCCACCTCATGCCACAAAAGCCCATTCAGAAAGTGGCCAATTGCTTTACCACTCCCGGAGATAATTTTTGGCTGTTCTCTGGCTTCGATTAAACACAAACAGTATTTTACAGCCGTCCATCTGGCACGTCTCAAATATATTCTGCAACTAAAAGATACTCGAGGTTTACAAGTTTATTTTGACATCCCTCTATATAGCCACACTATGGCATAATGACCTGTCACAGAGGTCAAGAAAGCTTAACAGTATTTGCATGGGCTGCTCTTTGCCAGCCAGCCTCAATGCCAAAAAATAGTCCTGGACACATTTGATTTACTAGTACAGATATAGCCCACACGTCCTGTGAAGGACAAGAGATGGAGACCGTGAACAGCTGGGACTTAGATTCAGGATCCTGACTGACCCTCGCTCTTCTGAGCAATGAGTTATTTATCCTTTCACCCAGCCTCGCTCAGTGACACGCGGAATTTGGAGGCTGCTATATTTGTTATCTACCTGCAGAACTGGAGACTAGAGTTCAATTATCCTTAAATTCTTATCAGGATCCTTCACTCCTGCCAGTGCTGTCATGGAAATGTAATGCATGTCCTGCCTCAAGGTTTTGGTTCATTTGTAATAAAAATCATCTGGCCTCTTCTCCGAAGGAAAATGTAATCCATCCCCACTGGGAGACAGTTGAAAATATAGTTTATCCAGATGCCAACTGGATCCTCATCAGAAAGCAGCTTTTGTGCAGTATTCACGTGCAGAACTGTACCGAAAGGGGGGTCTGAAAATGGGAAGATTTTCTGTGATGTTGAATTGTTTGGCTGGTCGCACTGATTCCAGATGGTGCTCCAGGCACTCAGCGTCTCTGAAAACGGGCCAATTTTCATTCTCCCAGTTCTTATAGGAGTAAGAGAAAAACTGTCCTCTTGAGAAAAGAAAACAGGGAAAAACCAGCGATGATATTTCTACTTCTCCTGTTGGCAAATTATAACCAAAATTAGCTAACATGCCGCAACAATTCTGCCTTTCCAGCTGGAGAGGGTGAGGAGCAGCGAGCTTCTCTGGATGGCTCACGTAGCACAAAGCACTGCTCCCTGAAACAACCCTAACCCAAACTCATTTCAGATCACCTAGGGCCCCTAAATTTTCATTTCAGATCTTCAATTTTTTTTGTTTTTTCCTCCAATTCCTCATACCAGTGAAGAGAGATAAATCTGTTTATGTAGGGTTGGTTTTGCCAATGTTTTCTAAGGGTTTTTCATCCTTACCCAACAACATTTCTGGGCTTTGGGGCTGTTCCTTCTGTAGGTCCATTTTTGCCCAGTGACCTGGCAACAGATGCTGAACGGTATGTAACGACATGTCCTGCTTTGCAGTCAGATCCATATTCCTACACAGGAGCACCTCTACCTCCCGTGGCTTATTCATTCAGTCTTTAAGACTCCTTTGCGAAATTTTTTTCAGCTTAAGATACGATGAAGTTCAGCTGGCATCTCGCCTCTGATTAGATCACCACAAAGAAACAGAGGAATAGCACAGTAAGTTACATGCCTGAGCACAAGCTACAAACTTCCACCCTTACTAAAGGGACTAAACCGGTTCTGAAAAGGAACAGACACGAGTTGTGTCTTTGATGGGAGCCCAGTGTAAATCTTGTGTCATTTTGTTTTGAACCAAAACACACTCTGGACTTTGAGCTTTATTTTTGTTTACATTTATCTCATCAAATCCCTCTCCCCACAAATTTCTGAAGTACCTGAGGAAAGTCTGTATTAAAAAAAGCTTATGAATTAGTTATCAATATGGATTGATGAGCACTTGCATACACAAACCCTACATCTTTTACTATAGCAAAGCTACCTGTAACTTGGTTTTTTTGCTGTTTTGCCTCTGACTTCTTAAATTAATACCTTCTTGACTAGGAGTTTCCTTCATTAGCGAGAATTTAACTTTTCATTTTAAATAAGCAATTCAGAAATGAAGCAGGGCTACATGATTTCTTCATGCCAACGATTGTGGCAGTTCTACAGGTGTAACCCAGCTATTTTGGTAAGCATTCATCCACAATGCTTTTCCCTCAAGTGTCAAAATGTTGATACAGCCTCAACCTGATCCAGGCGTATGTAGCTTTTCAAGATGAAAGGGCAAAAGATGTGTCTCTCAAATATCCTGCAAGTTAGAGAATACTGGACATCACCACCACAAGGTAGGTATTCATGTAAAAAGGAATTGCTATTCTATCTCAAAGTGCACCTTTTGTTTTTTGTTAAAAAAAAAATAATCTTCAGAGCAGGAGTGGAAAAAATTATGTTTTTCTTTTTTCCTCCCTGTCAGCTTTGCTGCAGTGAAAAATTTCCACATAGCTTTGCTTATAGTTCTCCTGGCTAACAGCCACAGTTTAATCTATAAAATAACTGACAGGACCAACAGGCATGTTTGTCTCCTTCCATAGGATTTAAACAGCAGAGAGTTTAAACAGCAGATACTCCATTAAAATGAATTCATTTCATATCTATTCAGACCTTACAAGCCTTGGCTTAAAAGCCAAATCCATTTGATTCTCTAAGACTCCTTTACGTTTGCCACTCACCATGATGAAAGGCGACGCACACACTGTGCATCATAGCACTGAGTGATAAGAAAAGCAGCTTCAGACTCCTTATCAAAATACATATTGAATGAAGGATGGTCCTGCTGCAGATAGACGTTCCTTTTCAAGCCCATCTAAATTTTGCACATCATAGGTATTGTTTTGCATTTTCCTGGCATCATCTATTAAAGGATTTCAGTACCTGATGAATCAATGTTCCCAATAGCCCCCCGGGTGGAAGCGAGTACCACAAGGAGGACGGGTTGAACCATGTTACAAAATCACTGCAGCGCTCACACCCACGGCAGAAAGGCAAATAGGGAACCAAAGAAATGTCCCCGCAGCACGCACAGGAGACACGGATCTCCTTTTCCCAGGGCTGATCCGGGCTATCGGCTTGCACACGGCTCTGAGCCTGGCCAGCTGAGGACAGTACTAGGGACACGTAGCAAAACCACCCAAACTGGGGTCTGAGGGAGCACTGGATGTCCTTTCTTCTCTTGCTCCCCTAGGGATTGTAAAGCAGCCGATACAAAGACAATATCACAACCTCAGCCCTGGCTTACCTGCCCTTGTTTAGCTAGTACACGTTGCTTAAGTCCTAGCACCTCTCACCGTTGTGCCCAGCAGCCAGCAACTCATAAAGGTCCATCACTGACTCTACCCCACTTTCTTACCTCTGAACTACCATTTCCAGTCTCTGAAAAAGGTTCCTAGATGTTCTCAGGCTCTCACTTCAGCAGAGTTTAATCAAGGATTATCCATGCAAGTTGAACTTTGGGAGACTGGAGGCACTTTTCTCTCCAGAACCCAACTGTCCATCAGTCAGGTCAATAGCTCTAAGCAGCAACTTGCTCCCGAGCACTTTTCCTTCTGTTGACAAGTAATACCACACGCTCCTCATGTAAGTGAGAAATGATTATTTGATTTAGGACGCTCTCAAATTATAGGCAGTCCACAGTTATTTTAAGTGTATGTTGCATCTTTTTCTCAATGAAGATTAATGTTATTCTTGCCGCGGGGTTATGTAAGAAGGAAACATTTGTGCAACAGCAATTTTTAACACTTTCCCCAGATTGATTTATGTGTTTGTTTTCAACTTTTTGGGCACCCATAAATGATGTCTTTAGTCTTCAGAGGGAATATTGACATCCAGTAATTTATGACTGGCTAAAAGCAAGTGTGTTGAGGGAAGATTATTTGTCTCTTGACCATAACTGAGTGGGCTAGATTGAATAAATGAGTTTGCATAAACTAAGCTGAGCGTAAAGATTTGAAGTCAATATGTAAAGCAAGCAAAAAAAACCCCAAACCTAAAAGCCAAACAGTGGGTTAAAACCAAAGATTAAACCTGCCTGGGTGCTACAGGTACATAGGAGAAGTCATGCGCATAGGAAGTCAGTTACTGAAATAAAGTATTGATTTTCTGCTGAAAGAACTGTAAGTATAAAAGGACAATTAATTTCTAAATGAAAGTAGCGGTCATATTATTGCTCTCTGGATATAGAAAGCAGCTCATCTGTCTATATCTATCTACAGCATTTGACACTGTGCTCAGAGGCAGTGAGTTTTTAATCGAAACTAGATTGTTAAGAATATTAGAGTATGATTAAGCGTCCGGACTCTTTTATAGATCTCAACTTCAAATTGAAGGCGAGTTCATCTGACACACACACAAAATACATTCCTGAAGCAGCACTTCAGCTTCCTTCCTGGCCATTCACCTCTACTCCCTTGCCCGAGCAACACCCTGTCCCGCTGAGTCCCCTCACCTGGGATTCGGGGTCATCTTTGGCTTCTTGTTCTCTCCAGCCTTCACATCCTACATCTTAAAACTCCTTTCCATGCCAACATCTCAGAGTAACCACCCCTTCAGGCATCCTGAAAACAATCAGGCAGGCTTTTACCATCTCACAGCTTTAATTAGTACAACCTCCTCTCCTCCGGCTTTGACAAATGTCTCAGCCTACCACTGCTCCAAATAGTACTGCAGACATCAGATCCTGCTCCTTCCTTCAGAGCTTCCCCCAGACACATGTGAGCCACTTCCCCTTTCAAGGGCCACAACGGCCCCTCCCCAGCTCTTCCCACCATCTATCTCCATTACCAAAAGGCCAATCCACGCTTCCCTTTGGCCCACGTTCCAGCATCCGTCACTTGGTCAGCACCCAAATCCCCTTCAAAGATGGGAGAGGAGCCCTGCAGAGGCTGTCTGCAAAGTAAACCTCACTGTCCTGCTGGTATTCACGGGGTTGGGTCATCGGCATTGGGTCCCCAACCATTACTTGTCTCACCATGTGCCCTTCAAGCCAAATATTGTCTTTTCTTCACACTTAGACTGTAAGTTCCCTGGAAGAGTTGCTGTCATTTTGGTCCATGCTCACAGAGACCTTAGCATGGTAGATATGGTCCGTGGCAAAGTCCTGATGCCCGTATAGCAATGAATAAAAGTAAGGTTTTAAGCAATCTTTCTACGAGTGGGTGAGTGGTGCTGCTGAGCAGGAGTCAGGGCTGTCCACTGCGGTTACCGGTACCACACGTGTTTGAGTGCCAGGTCCAGCCCCTCACTCTCAGGCCTCATTAGCGCTGTAAGCATGAAGGGTCACCAGACACCGAGTTCCCCAAGAAGAGAAACAAATTTTCTTACCCTTCGGCTGACTGTGGTGGTGGGGCAGGGCTTGAGGAGATCTAAGTTGTGCCAGGGGAGGTTTAGATTGGATGTAAGGAAAAATTTCTTTACTGAAAGAGTGGTGAAACATTGGAAGAGGCTGCCCAGGGAAGTGGTGGAGTCCCCATCCCTGGAGGTATTTAAAAGACGAGTAGATGAGGCGCTTAGGGACATGGTTTAGTGGGCATGGTGGTGTTGGGTCGACGGTTGGACTTGGTGATCTTAGAGGTCTTTTCCAACCTCAATGATTCTATGATTCTATGATTCTATACAAAAGTGTCCTGGACTCTGCGCCGTAAAAAACTTCAGCGAGTTAGCAAAATTGAGTGGGGAAATGGGTTTGTCATCCAGCAAGTTTTACGGGTTTGTCTGATTGAGATTATTTTGTGTGCACGTAAAAAAGAATATCATCCCAAATCAGACTGAAAAAAATCCAAATAATTAGTGGTTTTTAAGTCCTGGTATATAGGGTTCAGATCAGTCAAGCAACTGAAATGTTTCACTTCAATTCTGGCCATTTTTGTAGAAAAAGGTAAAAAAATCCAAAAACTAACTAAACATGCAGACTCCTGAGCAGGATCAATTCAGACCTGGTTGATTTTTCACTATAAATTAAAAATGGCTTTTTTGCTTGTTTAAGAAGAAATAAGGATATGACAACTTTGGGCTCAAACGTTGCTCTTTGTATCATAAATGTCCTTCCAGGAAATGTCTGACAAATAAATCCATCTTGCACATGACTGTATCCGATTGCCTCAGGCTGTTACTGGAGTGATTCTCAACCGCTTAATGAATCCGTAACGCCCACATCCTGCGTGATGAGCAACGGTGAATTATTATTATTATTATTTTTTCCAGAACACACGGTGAGGAGAACTGCTTCCAGGTCTGGGTGGACACAAACCTGAGTGGAGCCTGAACGCCATTAAAGCCACACTGACTAACGAAACTTTTAAAATATGACTGCAGTCAGGATTTTAACTCCACAATGCTGCTATGCTGGGATGTGACAGGCTTCCTACCCAGGTCTGGAAGGTAAGGATCTGCCTGCATTTATGAAATCGCATAGTTTCCCATCCCTCCCCTCCCTGCACCTCTATTGTTTTGGGAAAGAAGTACAGAAGAAAAAAAAGAAAAATCATGTTTTGGAATATATCCTATGGGTTGAGATGACTGGAAACATGATTAACCAGCATAGGAACTGGCATGGTTTAGACCAACTCTCTGCAATGTATGTGGTATGTTGTTGCCTTATATTTAAAGTGACAGTGTCAAAATTGTCAGGTTTGGGGAAAAAAAAACCCCCATGTCTTTTGAAGTACTTGCATAGGTAAGAATGATTGCAAAATTCAGCCACACTGACGAGCACAAGCGTTACACAGAGCCTGTAACAGAGCTGGTATGCTAAAGAGGATGCCAACGTATCTCTGTCTGCTTGTGTACATAAGGTCATAAAAAAATGACTATATCCTCTCTTCTATGGCAATCCCTCATGAAAAGAGCACTGGGAAAACCAAAACAAACAGCAGAGCAAAGAAAAAAATGCTCAGGACAGATCCTTCGTTGAGGTACCCAAGTTCTTCGTCCCCAGGCCATGGTCCCTGACCGTTGTTGCGCACGACTGCCAGGCTGCAGGGTCTCCTGACTGCAACAATGGTCAGACAAGAACAAGCTGGGGGGACCAGGGCATCCAAACCAGACGATGCCGACCCCTCTGAAGAGCTACAGCTGCTGCCTGGTCCTGGCCCTCTGCAATCCACAAGGAACCAAGTGCACAGAGTCACTTTTGGTGCTGAATTACAGTGCCCACCACAAGCCAGCACAGCTCTGTCCCTGGGATGAGGCTGCCTGCAGCACCCACCTATTCTCAGAGGAGTTAGAGGGGGAGAGATTGTACTGAAACACCTGGGGATTTACAGAAAAGCATACATTCAGGACTGCTAAACTGCCTAATAGTTTCAACCAGGGATTGCCCTTCTTCATCTGTTGGCTTTGTTTAAACCAAATTATGTTTTCAACAAATCTGAAGAAATTAAAAAAATACAATTCTACAGCTAAGTGCTGACAAGCTGGGGGAAAAAAAAAATCATTTGCTACAATTCAGCTATTCAGAGAAAACTTGATCATTCAGGTATGAACCCTTATAATTATTTCTGCTAATTTTTTTTTCTTCCCCCCCCACACACACACATGCGCTGTCAACATCGGCTGTGCTGGTAAATAAA
>NW_008795035.1:5550598-5576765 GCF_000699145.1 Aptenodytes forsteri
CACCGGGCTTTGCTGTTAAAAAAAAAAAAAAAACCCACCCCACCAGCCTGTAGCCAGAGCGAGAGTTACCTTCAATAGCACTGATGGATTTCACAAGCCAGACTGGGATCCGCAAGACCATTCTGCTAACATACACAGCACATCCTCCCGTGGCCGAGACAGATGGTAGGCTGTGCAAGCAGGGTCTCCTTCAGCGTGGACACAACTCTACTTCAACCTGTAAGACACTTCCATACCCCCCTCCAAGCCTGGCTGTACTGCTGGGCGCCAAGGAAATGAAAGGGGAGGTTGAGGCACTGGCGAAGGAATTGGAAAACAAGCAGAACAAGTTGCTCAGCTATTACAGAGGTGGAAGACCACAAGTACCTGGCAGACAGCGGGGAGCAGCATGTAGCTGCTGTACCCTCGCTCATGTATGTAAGCACGTCATCACCATGCAGCAGCCCCAGCGGTCTGTGCTGGGAGACACGAGGCATGTTGGATATACACGTGGGAACCAGCTTGTTCCCTCCCTGGGCACTGGTGTATCCGCAGGCAGATCCCTATCTGCAGCAGTGCTAAAGGGTTTTTAAGAAAAAATAATCAAACAGCACGTCCGCAGTAAAACCAGGGAGCTGACTTTCTCAGGAGGAACCAGCCCTGGTGAACATGTGCAAGTTAACTCCTTTCACATCTGGGGACCATCTCTTGCTGGTCCCCAGATGTCTGATCTAGAACAGCGGTATGTTCCAGCAATAACAACTTATTCTGGAGACAACTGCCTCAGACAAAACCCCGTTCCAGCACCTAGATCTGTTCAGCGCTAATAACTGTCTTGACGCTGCCAAGCTGGCTGAAACGCAATTGCAATAAGTAACAGCGCGGAACACCACCAAATGCCTTCTGACACCTAATCCGCCATGGAACTTGGATGAGCACAATCATTATGTTGGTGCAGCTCTGACAAGCTGGATCTGCAGAGGAGGTTTCCCCTCCTCTGACAATGCTAGTGCATGGACAGATTCAGTTGAGCAGTCAAGCTGTGAGCGAGGAGAGCAACTTGGAAAGCCAGGCCCTTCTGGCCAGCCCCAAGAAATATGTTGTCCATCACTAATGACTTAACGCAGAACAGCAGTCACAGCACAGAAACTTTTCAGGTTTACAAGAGCAGCAGAAGGAAGCCATCATTTGTACAAGCTCAAGAATACAGCTTTTTGGAAACAATATTTATATCCCCACTGAAAATGCTGACTTTTTGGCACAACACATCAACTTAAACCTGAAACCGTTAGATTCAAGCTGTCCTTAGTCTCCTGCGTGAACTACAGCTCAGATGCCATACGCTTTCACTCTGCTCCTTGGGTAAAGCTTTCTGCCTGGCATATCCTTTCCATAACATGCTTTTCCCTTCTGGTAGGAGAGGGGGCTGCATGACAGCTCAGCTGTTTCATAGGAAACGTCGTCCAGGCACGGTTCTGTGGGCAGAGGCAAGCAGAAGGACGTGACACTTGAACCACAACTCCCATGGGATTGTGTGATATCATTTTGAAGAAAAAAAAATCTCCAAGGCATGAATCTCTACTTGGAAGCTCAGATAAACATCGTCCAGCCACGGTCCTGTGGGCAGAGGCAAGCAGAAGGACGCGACACTTGAACCACAACTCCCATGGGATTGTGTGATATCATTTTGAAGAAAAAAAAATCTCCAAGGCATGAATCTCTACTTGGAAGCTCAGATCATTTTCTGAGTAAATGATTCATCTTTTAGAAGAAAGTACATTTGATTGAAAATGCAGTTTTTAATCAAAGATCAGTACTGATGGAAATTACCAGGAGGTAATACTCTGATACTCTGCAGGAGGTAACTTAGTGTGGAATAACGCCACATGGTACAATAGCCAGAATATCAGGAGAAAAAAATCAAATCCATCCTTGTTGGACCTTCACAAGAGTACTTGGGGAAGGACTGGGCTACATTAGTAGTTTTGATAATATTTTTTTTCTTCTGCTCCACAAAAAAAAAGTATCCACACTTAATACTCAGCCTTGCTGACAGTCTTGACTCTTTTTCACCAAATGACGTTATAAACTGTAATTTAAGATCTCTTGGCTGGTGAAATAGAGTTGTAATAGAGTCTTCTGGGAATATAGACCTCTGATCAGGCCAGGAGAGCATTACAAGTCTGACCCCACTCCTCAGAGATTTCTTCATGAGCCCAAACTTGCTGGTCCATCCTAAGGATGTGACTGGTAAATACGTGCGATGTCTGCTCGGTTTCATTCACTTTGCGTCATCAGCTTCTCTTTCACCTCCCTGCTTCAGGACCGGCTGTCACAGTAATTTCTGTGCTTTCAGGAAATTAAAAAAATCTGCTGTCTTTGTGCTTAAAATAGACTAGAGGGCCCAGCTGATTTATACTTGCCTTGTAGGATCTAGGAGGTGGGGAGATTGGAAAACAACTTGAAAAGGAGTAAATTATGAGACCAAGAAGGAACTGTGAACTATTAAAATAAAAGGTCCTCAGTTCACCCTCAGAAAAATTCTCAGGGCACAAGAGTTCCGGAGTCACTGGGACAGCCACTCACAGCTGGCACAGCACGATGCTGCAAGAACGCGATGCTCCAGCCAGATGTGAACGGCTACTGAAATAGCCCTGCCAGCAGCATCAGCTCACTGGAAATGTCACCGGGCAAACTTGGCTGTGTAGATACAACCTGTACCTGGGATTTCCTCACTGCATTAATGTAGTTATAGAGAGCAACTGGACCATTTGACACCCAAGTTTCACCCAGCTCTCCCTATATCTTCTTATCAATATCTTCTCTTTCCCATCTCTCTTCTCCAAATGAAGCAGGGATCGGTTCTCAGGTTGATTATTGCATTTGATGGGAATGACCTTTGTTGTTGCTGTTTGTTTTAAAGAGGCATTCCATAGCCCTGCTCCTTTACAGCAGTAACCCTCAACACTTCTACCTCTTTCCTGGACCAAAGGTGGATGTCAAGAAGTTTCCCCCACCCCTGGGCAGTGACTCAGTTCCATGAGTCAGGTCAGTTCCTCCCCTTCAGCAGCATCATACAAAGCAATTTGTGTTAGCAGCTAACGAACTATCCAGAGGCAAACTTGCAGAGGCAGAAGGGAGTCAACCTCTGCTGAAGTCATTTTGGTTATAGTTCAGATGATGAGGTCAGAAGAAACCTTCAGCTATGCAGACATCTGCATTGAATAAGATAATCCTTGTGCTAATCACAATCACCTGTACCTCTCTGGGTGATAAAACATCCACTTAAAAATGATACTACTCCTAGAAGTCTTCTATTGCCTAGAGAACCTATGAGTACCAGAGATTAAATGTTATGGAAAATAAGTACGCATAATTTTCACTTTGCTTTGTGCCAGTGAGAGACAGGGCATGTTTGGACAGAGAGGAAAATTGGGATGGAAACAGTCTGCTCTGCCATTTGTCTGCTCTTTCACACTAGCAGAGAAGAGAAAATATTTTTATGATTAGGAAATGCTGAGACAAGAACAGTGTCTGTACCTCTTTTAAGAGATGATATTTCAAGAGGATACTGTTCATTCACCACTGCTTCTCTTTTCTTTGTTAACATCTCTTTTTATTGTCTAATATTTTAGCAAGAAGCATTCAAGGGCTAAATTAAGGTGGAGATGCGGTTTCTCCTGTTCACAGCGCTCACAGTTACCTGAGCTATGACATTTCCAGCAGGTTTATTTCCCTACAAGAATATATCACAGAGATTTTTCTGTTTCCAGTTCTACCCCCAAGTTTCCCCATACTCAGGAGCAGCAATCACTTGTGTCTGACACCATGTTTGTTTTGCAGGTGGTTGATGATGTTAGGAGTAAATATAAACCCAGATGAAGAGCGGCACAAGCAATGGAGGGACCAACCCCAGAGCCCGTGTACGTTGATGTGGACAAGGGACTGACGTTAGCATGTTTCGTCTTCCTCTGCCTCTTCTTGATCGTGATGATTATTCGCTGTGCAAAAGTCATCATGGACCCTTACAGTGCCATCCCTACGTCTACATGGGAGGAGCAGCATCTAGATGACTGAAAGGACTTCACTAGACAGAGCCATAAAATGGCTCCAGGAGGCCTTTTTCCCACCAGGAAGGCTAACACACAAACAGCCATTTTCAGATATGCAGGGCAACAGCAATATCTCTAAGAGCACATAGTGTAAATCAGCAAGCCATTCTGGCAGCACAGTTTAATACTATGCAGCAACCCTTATTTTACTGAAAACAGTTATGATTGTAACTCAAGTAGCAAAAGACTCCCTGGACTTTTCCTAATATAACTCTTCGTCTAGCACAGTTTGCCCTTCCCTCAATATCTCCCACAAATCCAGGGTAACCATCAGAATTTGGAAAAGCAACAAGAACATTTTGTCTTTCCTGGAAACAGATTGCTTCAAATATCTTCCTCAGTCATTATATCTCTGTCTTGAAAAAGGCCCAGATTTTATAATTTTGTATCCTAGAGCATCGCTAAGTAGAAGCGCTAAAGCACCCCTGGTTAAGTAGGGTTATATGAGCAGATTCATTCTCGACTCACTTGGTTCCGCGTACACGCTCCCTACCACACTGCAGTCATATTTCCAGTGATCAGGATGCAGAAGCACTCAGACTATGGTTCCCAAGGGGGTCATGGCCTACTGTTGACCCTGTAGCATCACCTCGCTCTATCCTACTCATGCAAACACCAAGCATTTTATCATCTGCCACAGGTCCATGGATTAGCCAGGTGTGTCAGACCGCTTACGGTGAGGTTGGTAGCCACCAGAAGTCCATGGAGCAGAGCTCGGACACTGCTGGTTTCAAGTACATAGAACTCGCTGTGATTTTCAAAGGGTGATTCCACATGCAACTTCATCCATCTTTTGTTTCAGGTGCACTTCAGTGGGATGACACACAAATAGAATGACAAAGACAATAAGGAGACATTGCTCCTAGCTTTGTCACTCAGACGGACTCCTCAGCATAACAGTTACAGTAACATACGACAATACGCATTCTACCTCGGGGAAATTCAGCACCTCTAAAAGAAGAATTTTTCCACAAGTTTGTAAGGTGAATAGCGGTACATTTCCTTCTCTCAATTCATTAAGACAGCCATTATGCAAGAAGGCATAAGTGAACAGGGAAGCCTTAGAAATTTATTATTTACCTTTTGAAGAGTGAGGATTGAGGGATTCTCATGTCCTCTACCCCCCAAATTCTAAGCTTTGCTCACAGCTGCCTTTTTTTTAGTGACATATTTGGCTTAAGGGATTGTAAGGAGTTGGTGAAGCAATACGGAGTAGGTGCCAGAACCACAACAAGCATCATGAGCAGACAAGACTTGAAAGCACAAATCTGCAAGAAGGGCGTTTCACTATTTCTCCTCTTCCTTACCATCCTACCTGACCTCTAGGTTCTTGCCATAAGGCGATGCACCGTGGGTGAGAAAGGTGGAGCCAAAGGTTGGGACAAGGAATCGGGATGTAGACTTTATAGGTTACTATTCTCAGCTCTGACAGATTTGTTTGACGATCACACAAGTCACATCTTCACGTGCCTCAGCCTACTCATCAGTGAAATGGCTACAAAAATATTAACTTGTCTCACATTGTTTTGTCTGTCTCATAATACCAGGAAGCACTTGGAGAGCCTTAGATAGGGATACAGAAATAAGGTATTGATTTACAATTCTTCCTTGTGAAACTAATGGGGAAGATCTGAATCTTGGTAAACAGCGAGGGAAGTTCTCCCCAGTCAGAGGACTTGGCCAGACCTCCGTTCACTCCCTCATTAAGATTGTAGCATTTTGAGTCATGCCAAATGGCACCTGGCTTTGTTACATATTCCACTGATTTCTAAGGACAGTCTGGATGTAAGGTGCTCAGCACTGTGATTACAGAGTTCCCAAAATAGCAGGCTACGAGGCCCGTGGAGATTTTTGCATGGATCTTTTGCATGGCACAATTTTTGCTAATCCTTGTTGTAGGAGATCCTGTTCAGGAGGCAGGAGATTTGAGGACTGGCTTTAATCCTGCTGTTCTCTACCAAGAGACCTCCACTGCTTCAATTACCCACTGCAGATAGCTCATCAGGCTGTTATTTAGCCTCAGTTTCTGCTAGCCAATTAATCACCAGTAACAGGACTTCTTCAAGCGTGAATGTTAATGTTCACCCTATTTTGAGCAAACGCATTGGTCTCCCTTATTCATGAGTGTGTTTACCTGTACTGTAGGAATGGATGCCCTAGCTCGAAGGAGATTGCGAACCCATTTTTTGTCAGCAGATCTCATATCCCACCTTGATACTAGTGGAGCTACTTACAGAATAAACAAAAAAAACCAAAATACATCTATTTCCAGGCTAGAGATGCTTTCAAGTTTGCCAGTCACCTGGCTGCGTTCACAGCTGATGCAGAGCAAGACCAGAGCTTGTCATCGCTCCTCCCAATGCCAATACTCCACTCAGTCTTTATCTGCATGCAGAACCCTCTGGCTTTGTCACGTGTCGCTGATAAGCCCCTGTTCAGCTAAGGGCTTACGCACGTGCTTAAGTTTAAGCCTCTGAGCAGGCTGCCTGATGACGCAGAGACCAGGGTCAGTCATGTGCTGTCCTTGGCAAGGCAGGGACAGCAACGCACAGCCCTCGCAGGAGCAAAGCCTGTGTGAGAACAAAGGGTTATGAATGCTGGGGAAGCAAATTAACACGTTTGCTTTGCAAGAATGTTTGCCACTTCTTTTTTTTTTTTTCTCCTGTTTGTCCAGCTGTACAAACCATTTTATGGATTTTCCTGAAGATCCTAAAGGAAAGATCCCCATGGGTAGCTCTATTTTCTAATAAAAAGGTACTTATCTTCCTGGCATAGCCTGTCAAGTCCATCCTTCTGTTGACAAAAAAAGTCTCCATAAGCATCTACATATTCGTGTCCAACCTTTTCACATGACTGTGTAAAAGTCAATGCAATTGTTTTTATATAGATAATGTAAATGCATTCTAATTTCTGCCTTCCCCCACTGGTTACAATCACACCACCTCACCACTCTAACCAAAAGCAATACTAAACATCATGCTGAAAGCAGAAATTTTATCCTCCTTGCATTCGGAGTCGGGACTTGCCCACCCGAGGTGCATCGTTGCAGCTCCCACCCGATGCCGACCCCACGAGCCCTGTCGGCAAAGCTGCGCTCACGGCCAGTGGAAGGTCTGTTTTAGCAGGGGCTGCATCGCTGGGCTTGATAGTAATTTCAGCTGCATGCAACAAGTGCCTCTGCTAGTTATGGTTCTTTTTTAATCATTATGCCATACTACCAGCAATTGCACTCAGAGGAAATAATTCAAACTTGTTGCAAATGTATTTATCTAAAGCAATAAACAGCTTCAACATGGAAAGTCTTCTTGTCTCTGTTGTGGTTCACTTCTGGTTGCCAGGATCTCTTAAAAACCACCCACAACACAACAATGTGATTTTCAAGAAAGAAACAGATTCCCGACAACCTCCCTTGGGGGGTGGGGGTGAGAGTAGAAGACTGCTCCCTGTGTAGCAACACCACTGCAGACTCTCAGGAGCTCAGGACAGAGCTGATGGAGCTCCAAGTGTTCCTGTGGCTCTGCTGGGAGGTCAGCCCCTCCAAAGTGGTTATTTCAGGTTATTCGCCTGGTCAGGAAGAGCACCGAGCTGAGCAGAGCTTCAGTTCAGCGAGGGACTGCGGAATGCTGTATTTCAGCAATTTAGTAACAAATTGCATACCAAAAGAAATAGAGCCACTGAGACCGGAGTCCCTCCCACTAGCAACTGAAAATGAAGAGCGTGGAGCATCTGTGGGATCTCTTCGAAGAAGCCACAGCATATGGAATATGCTGAGTAAAAAGCGCCCAGGGAACTCCTCTTCTTGAAAGAGATGAGGAGACAAATTGCTAATTCTTTCATCTTGTAAGAGGATTCTGGTGCCTGAAAGCCGGGCACTTTATATCTGCTTGTCCCTGCAGTGAGTCCTCCAGCAGAAGGACCTTTGTGCCTGAAACCCAGTTTGCTGCAAAGACAAGACCCCGCTGATAAATCATTAACCATGTCCCAGTCATGGTTAATGGATTAAAGACTACCTCAAAGCAGAGGCTGGAGTCTTTACACTGTTTTCAGAGCAGCTACTATGGCTAATACAAGAGTAGACCTGAACTGAAGCAACCAGTGGCTGAATTTGGGCAGACGCCTTGGAGAATTGTGAGCATAAAGGTTTTTCTGAAAGAAACAGGGACTGATGCTAGCCAGGGAACCGTGCGAGCGACGCTGCTGCAGCCTGTGCCGTCCAAAGGTGTCCCCAGCTTGCTGGGTCGTTACAGGTCTCAGTGGGTAACTTCAACCCACATTACTAGAGCTCAGAAGTCAAGTCAACACAGGACTTAGGCAGGGAAAACGCTGTGCTCAGACTCCGGCAATCTCCATGGCACACATAGGGAGGGTGGTGAGGACAGCAGACCTCAGGTATTTAACTGGTTCACTTCAGAAGCCGGTGCCAGTGCTCCAGAAAACAGAGGGAGCGTATGAGAGATGAAGGCAGTGACTTTTCAAGACAGCCCGAGATTAAACTTCCATGGAGCAAGACTGATGCTGGTCCCCTGTGCTACCTGCAGCTTGCATGCAGTCCCCTACTAACGCTCAGCAATAACTGAGCCTACAAAGCCTCAAGCTTCTCCACCCGGAGAGACCCAAGGACAGCAGTGACACCATGACCTGCATGTGGACTGGGCATTACTGCTGGGGCAAGGAGCCGGCCCAAAGGAACAGCCACCCCTGCAGTTTTGCATCTTTGGGGGTCAACATGGCGATGCGTGGAGTGACACCCATGCACCAGCTTCCCTGCTTCGTACCCAGCTCAGTCCTGGTCCATGGTGATGCTGGATGTGCACCAGCTATTGGCACAGCAGCACCATTGCAATGGCTTCAGCTGAGCTGCCCATGGTGTGAAAATCCTGCTAAACACAGGCTGGAAAATTTAAATTCACCTTCTCTCCCCTTCCTTACCCTCTCTGTCTCTGACCTTGTCAACCCAGATTTGCCAGGCTTCAAACGACTTGTCTTGTTCTGTGGTTTTACATCTCAGGTGACTTGATTTAAATAAAGGATATTAAATCCCCAATTTTAACCATGTCTTAATGCTGCAATGGGAATTCTTGATTTCAGTCAACATTCTTTTGCATTTGCCCTTTATTTTTTTAATAACTGTTTTCGTTAAAAATGGTTGATACCCTTTAGCCACTACTTCTTCTTGCTAACCAGGAGGAAAACACTGCTCACACGTAAATTTTTAAAGCAAGACACAGTTTAAGATTCTGGTTGCACTTATTCTCAGGGTTCAATTCAATCCACAACGGTGTTAGGAAATGTTGAATGATACACTTCTTAGTCACAAAGCCTCGTGTTTTGTACTGGGGCTTGGCCAGGCAGCTCCCGGAGGAAAATCAGAAATCAATCAAAAATACTAAAATTGCATTAAGTGTGCTGAAGCCATAAGGAAAGCAAAGTTTTTTGAAACGTGTTTTATATTTAAGACTAATTGGATTTCTCAAGCAGCACCCGTATTGCCTCTGCAGAACACATGAAGTGCCTGGTAGGGGCAAGCAGGCAGCAGAGCTGGGCACCCCATCAGCCCCCGAGGCAAACCCCAGAGCCACCCCTGGAGCAGGGTCCTGGGACACGGCAGCTCCAGGGCATCCATCGCTCTGCAGGGCAGTGGAGCTACCGACCGCAGGTCCCGAGCCCTGAAGCACATCTGCCCTGGACCCAGCACACAGCGAGGAAGGGACAAGAAACCCTCCCTGCGCTTGCAGCTCCCAACCAGTCCCTTAATATTCATTGACAAAGGTGTTGATCCTACAAGCTGACCCACTGGGTGCTCAGCTGCCACCAGGGACTGCTGCTCCTGCAGCATTTCCCTTACATATTAACTGTGTCTACCCCAGCTCTGTTACAGCTGCCAATTAGGCAATATGGAGCAAACGGAGTAAAAATTAGAAAGCACGGGTCTGTAACTAAAACTTCATGGAAAACCAAACGCACGTGCAACAGAGAAAGCGTTGAGGTGAAGATGTTCTTGGGAATGAGGGGACACGAGAAGGAGGAACAGCTCACAGCAGATTTGTATGGGGCAGCGTGGTGCCAGTAATTCAGCATGTCCCTTGTGTATTTCCAAAGCCTTCAATCAATTTTAAAATTCCAGAAATGACCTCTTTCTTTCTCACTAAGCAGCAGCTCCGTGGGCATCCTGACCAGAAGCAGCAACCAAGCCTGAGAAATGGCCTCCTGCCTTACTGCTTAAAGCCCAAACCAATGTGAATATCACCTACGAGCTCTGTCCCTCTTAACAAAGTCAATACCTTGACCCTGAACAGCTACTGAAAGATCGTTTTACTTTGAGTTATTGCTGCCTGGTTAATGAAGGAATTATGAATATTGCTGACCCAAACGTTTTCATCAGAACTGATTTTTTTTCCATGATATCTCTTCCATTTCTAATTAAAATTTCTGCAGAAAACTATTTTTGGTGAAGAATGCCAGCATTTCACACAGAAAATCCATTGTTTCCTTTAAATTCTGAAATATGCTTTAGGGTTTTATTCCGTGCTTTTCTTTTGACACTTAATTATACCAACAGCGCCATTATAAATTATACCCAGCTTTTTCATGACGCACCAACCAGATGATGCTTTGATCTATAAGAAAATATGTCTCAAACAGTATCAAACAGAGGCTGCCCTTAGTTTTCTTACCAGCAAAATAACAAAACCAGACGAAATATTATAATATATATAAGGCAGTACAACACAGAAGCACCTCCTGCATCCCTCCAAGACCTTTCATCCAACATCTCAGCATTACTCACACCAAGGATCGCTGCGCTCCAGCACGGGGCACTACTGGGAACTGCTGATCTCCGTTGAGCGTGAAACACCCAGCCAGCAAGAAGGATGCTCCAGGCAAACATAAGAGCTGTGATTTCCATTTAGACGCACATTTCCATTTCCTCTGGTCAGGAAAGCAGCGCCTCTCTTCCCACACAACGTTGCATGACTCTGAACGAGGCCTCCCAGGTGGCTGACACAGCAGAAAGGTTTTATTTTTCCTCCAGGCTTCTGAAGATCCAAAGAGGAATTTCTTCTCCTACATGCAGGTCACAAACCTGGTGCTATGACAGGGCAGAGGAAAAGGAGCTCTGGGTTTGATTTTCTTTTTCATTTTTGCTGGAAGCCCGGTTATAAGCAAACTAAGGAAAACAGATTTAAATCAAATTAAAATTAACAACGTCTAGAAGCAGAGAGAGCCATGCTCAAACCTAATTGCAGCAAAAGCTTCCAGAAGTGGAGGGGAAGCTCATCATAGAGAGGGTCAACCCAATTGAAATGGCACTTCAGAAATAAACTTTTCTAAGTACCAGGTCTGCACGCTGAACTGAAAGCGCCCAAGCTGAAGCACCCTCCATGCTCTAAGAGCCTCATCCTTTCACCCCTGTTCAGCTTCACCCCTACCCTGTAGACACCTTCCCCCAAAACCAGAAGAGAGCTCCGTGACCTTCAATTTAAAGGCCAAGGGTGCAAAGTGGTCACAGCTGCCCCAGTGGAGGTGGAGCAAGCGGGGGGTGCCCAGAGCACCTGGGTGTTTCCCAAAACTTGCGTCAGAGGCTGCTGCCTCCCCAGGCAGCGGGTGCTGCTGTGGCCGTAGTGCTGCTAGCCCTAGGCAAAAGCGATGCTATTTTAAGGACAGCACTGCACATTGCAGTATAGATATACCCTTCATTGGCCCCTTGACACAGGGTACCCTGGCAGGGATGAGAATCAGCGGTGCTGGTGGCTCCAGGCTCGCTGTGACGGGTGAGGGCAGCCCAGCTATGGCCCCCCCTTCTCCCCAGTGCCCACCCGAACGAAGGCCACTACCTTCTCCTGGGGGTGAAAAGAAAGCGGCCTTGGGCACAAAAAAAAGTTTCTCTCCTTTCTTGGCATCTCCTGGCTTTTTGGCCCCCATCCGTGCAGCAGGCGGCAGGAGTCTCTGAGCTCTGTCCTGAGCGAGGTTTTGGACTTTCTCCAGCTCACCTCTGAAACCTGCTCTCAGAGCTGTATCTGAGCTCCTTTCCAGAAAAATCTCCACCTTCTGGGAACCTGGGACTTCTCCAGATGTCCCCAGGCTAGAGAAGCTCAACTCTGTCACCTTGGGGTCACAGGGGGGGACCTTACTACCTCCCACCCATCCCCATCATGGTGCAGGGGTGCGTGGCCAGACACTGGGGGTTGTGGCCCCGGGATGGAAAGTGTGGCCACAGCAGATGCAAAGCCACCCTCCTTCCTCAGGGCTGGGGCTGCGGGTGGCAGCCTGGCTCTGGGTCGGGAGCCAGCTTGGGGGGGATTTGTGGCTGGGTGCCTCTGTCCTGCCAGGGTTTGGTTTGCAGCAGGGCTCTCAGCACCACTGATCCTTCCTGCCTGTCCGAGCAAGGAGCCCGATTTCCACTTGTTGGCATCAATTGCAGCATCAGGTTGGCTCTCTGGGAGACAAACCCATTGCCCGTGTACAGGACTCGCCCCTACCTTGCACAAAGCTAGGGAAAAGCACTATGGATTTAACAGTTTCTATAAGCATTCCTGCACCCAGAAAGCATTGACACCGCGGTCCTTCCTGGCTGCAAAATGTCTTGCGTCAAGGTCAAAACCCATGACTAATAACATACTGCCCCGACACCAGCTCTTGTCTCTCTGTGGGTGCACCCCTCTCCTCAGACATTGCAATTCCAACACATCAGATACGGCAAGGTGACACGTGGATGTTGCTTCTGCGGAGAAATTTCTCCGCTGGATAAATGCTTTCTGCGTCCTCCTGCTGCTGCCAGGTGTAAAGCCAGGCTGTGCTCAGAGGAACCACATGGGTTGTTTCTAAATCCAAGAGGGAAGGTATCAACTTCTGGTTGTCCTTTGAGGTCAAAAGAGAGCACAAAGCATCCTGTAAACTGACAACCGAGTCAGAGTACATTAACTAAATATCTGCCTGTTAGTTCAGCTCCGAGTTTCCACAAAAGCCTGAAGGGGAAATAGCTTTTCCTTGATAAAAAAACAATGAACCACTGTTTTCCTGGCCAGGTCATCCCTCCTGGTGATAGTGGAATGTCTTAGGCTAAAAATGTAAATTGATTTGGGGATGATTCTCCAAGTATCATTCTTTAAAGGGACTATTATTATTGCACACTGGAAGAGAGCCCATTTCAGTGAACATGCCCCATTAGCAGTAATTTATCTGCACTGCCACGTTTTGTCATTAATCTTCATTTCAAATTCATTTTTTTCTCCTGCGTGGCCAAGAGGTTCACATTCCTGATCAGCACCGGCTGCTCCCCAGGATGACATCAAATACCCGCATGGCCCACACCAGCAAAACTACACAGCGGGCCTCGGGAGGAGCAACGGGGCAGCCACGGGAAAGCGGCAGCCTACGCTCATCCTGCTGTCGCTGCACGAAGCCGGCAGCCTCATCAGGCTCTTCACTTTGAGGACCAAGCAAATATTTAACAAGTTCCCCTTGCACTGTACCAGAGTTCATTATCCGGTCTCCCGAGCTCCTTCAGTCAGTAATATCCTCTAATTGATGTGTTTTGGCACTCGGCCATGGAGTTAAATTGATTTGCAGACCAGCGGGAGACGGCAGATGCCCTTTACACTTGAGAAAAGTGGCATGTGGCTTTGTTTACTGCCTGCTGCACGGGGATGCCACGGCAAGAGATGCCTCTCAGGAGTGCAGGAAGGGGGTCCGCCTCCTCGCTGTCCTCTTACCGCGGCCCCTGTTAGGTGACAAGATGCGGCTGCCACCGGTGAGCACCCGGGGATCACTCCAGCCGTGAACTTCACCCTCCCTCCCTAACCCCAGGGAAGCTGGGATGAGAGAAATGGGGAATTCCCTCCTCTCAAACCAGGGCACAACGCATCTCCACGCTCTCTTTTGAGGGGTGCCCCGACGCCGACTCCCAGCTCAGGGCTGGCGTCGATCTTTGTTCTGGGGCACGGAGACTTGCCTCTGCTTGTGCAAGGGCAGGAGGAGTAGGGACACCCCCCTGCTCCCGGGGCAAGGGGAGGGCGGCAGCTGCAGGTTGCAGCCTGCTGGGGTTTATTTCCAGGAACTCGTGGGCGCTGCAGCGTGAGGGTTGAACTCCAAAGCCTGTACAGGTTTTCTTGAAAGTATTTTCATATAAGTTTACTTGAAAGCCTCTTTTTATAATTATGAAAAAACCTATTAATACAGTAGAAGAGTTAAGGATCTCACTTCCCATTTCAATCATTTTATTCTTATTCCAAGAATTTTAAGCTAGCGTTGAAATCCTTTTCCTATTGCACCAGAGAGCCACATTCATCTTTAAGATATTTATTGATAATTAAAAATAATAAGATTCCAATCACCCATATAAAAATAATAAATCTGAATAAAGCAGCATGACTGTTGGAGGCAGGGAGAGAGATCCTCCTCCTCGGACGTCCCCTTACTCCAGTCATCATGGATCCGACAAGGCTGGAAGGATTTTTCCCGAGCACTGGCCGAATCCCACACGGAAGCCGTTGCCCTGGCAGTAACCTAGGGCCAGAAAACAACAGACAGCTTGTTCTGTAAGGACAGCAGGATTTTACCAGGAGTAAACATGAATAAAGGCATAAAGAGACCAAAAATGAGTGGAAACATTTCAGAAATGCAATGAGGGGTAAAAAAAGAACACCTGGAGGAGTTCAAGTAGCCCAGGAATACAAAAAAAAAAAGAACACCTGGAAGAGTTCAAGTAGCCCAGGAATACAAAAAAAGAAAAAAGAAGCACAAAATGTTAAATGCAGCAATATGCAAGTTCAGTGAATATGATCAAAGAGCAAACGTCTTGTTTGATGTGCAATATTTCTGGTTTTAAACCTAACCTGCAGCATCATCAATCTAACTGGCAAGCTGATTTGCTGCCTGGCCCAGCCTTGCAATTAATAAAGTAAATCTGCATTCTCTGTCTGGGGCATTAGGACTGCTCTTGGGACATCGGGATGCTTATAGCCAGAAAGATGATCATTAAACCCCCTCAAACAGCAGGACCTACCCTTGCAGAATCTGTTTCGCTCGCTAAAATCAAGTAGTTTAGTTCCGTGAGAAACTCAGCATCTGACTCAAAATACTCATTTATCCTCTATTATATAAACAGGCTTTGAAGGTCTGCTGACTGCTGCTGAAGTTACCGGCCTGTGACAACACCTCTAACTACGGGACGATTCAATCTCTCCCTACTCCTGCGCGATGGGAGAGACGACATTAGGACGGAGATGCCGCAAGCGCCTCTTGCCACCGCGGGCCAGCCGAGCTGCTCCAGAAACAGCATCCATTAGCAAAGCTGCAGATGAAGGAGGGGAGGGGACACAGCCAGGGGCTTATGGCCCATCTGGGAAGACCGTTCTGGGAAGAAACAGCTGAGGAGACCTACTGTAGCTCTCCGCTACAACAGCTGATCAACGGAAGGACACAAGTGGCATATGTTGTATTTTAAAGGTTGATTTCATAGTTAGAGATGGATTTTCCTAAAATAATGGAATACATCACCTTCCCTGCGTGTGATAAAAAACCAGCTGCCTTCAAGAAGCCAAGAGGGAACTGAACAGAACAGACCTTAACCCTAATTCCCACCCTTAGCACGGATCAGTGGAAACCTCCTCCGAGGAAGAGGAGGATGGGTGGGCTCAGGCTGCAGGGCAGCCGGAGTTATTGCGGCACGAAGACGGACCCTGCCAGCTCTAACCCACAGTGCAGCTCTCACAGCCAGGCTGACACGAAGCTTTTCCAAGGACAGCAGTGTCTGTAAGTGCTTGCATAACAGCCTGCCCACAGACACCATCCCAGCATCTGCCGGGTAATCCTCATTCGTAAGCAATACTTGAGCAAGACACTTGCTTTAAGGCTCAGCTCCATTTCCAGTTGTCTCATTAGGCTTCATTGCCAGCTTTCCTTCGAGCGCCGGCTTATTATTTCAGTCCAGTTTAGTTATCCGTGCTGTCAACTATGATTTAGAGCAGTACCAAGGAGCAACACATTTAACAAAGCAGGCTCTGTGCTGCCAGCAGCACTGGCCTGAGCAGAGTGCCAAGGAGCTACAGACAGATTTCTGCAGCTGGCTGCAGGACACCGTCAGCAAACCTTCCCTTGCAATGGTCCCTCCCCGAGACGTGCTTCTTGGGAAAAATATATTTCTCTCATTTTATGTGTTAGGGCTCTGAAATAGCTCCCGCAAGGGGAGCGAGAACACAAAGTTGAAATAGGAGACTAGACACTATGGGTTGGGCACTTGGCACGAGCGAATGGCACAGCCTCGGGAGAGGATGCAATCGCGCTAGCTCTGCCTCAGGGGTGCCTTAAGACACTGGACCTGCCATACGTCACTGAATAGGAGCAGATCCCAAACTGTCCCAGCAGACAGCCCCAGCAGCACCTGGCTCTCGCGAATGGCGCGATGCCCTGATCGCTACAATCACAAACTGTTGACAGTGTAAAATAGCACAGCAGGCCGATTAACACGAGACTGTCCCACTGGGGCAACGGTGCCTTCGTCCAGGTTGACAACAATGCCACCGTGCCATCTTTAAAGATTAAAGACGCTAAGGATTTAAACTGTTTAAGAAACACAGCTTGTTCTGGGCATGAAGAACAGCATGGGTCACAGTCTAGTCCCATTTGTCCCTCAGCTGGCCACCTTGTGCCAGCAGCTCCCAAACTGCAAGGTGCTCATTGCCAATAAGGATGTCAGCACGTAACTCCAAAGGGATGTTCATAATACCCTACTGTACCCTAATTTAGGGTTCCTGGCATAGTTACTGAAGGGAGATCTGCAACTCTGGAAGGCAATTGCTGGAGGAGTGTCCCTCTGCACGGAATGCATAGGGAGCCTATGGAGAGCAGCATCAGATGCCTACACATTGCAGCATGAGTAGTCGCTGGGTTGTTGGGAGGCTGAAGGATGTCAGAGGTATTGGGGACTCCTCGGTTTCATCATCTACGGCTCTCTCCAGTACATCTCAATCGCCAGTTGTCTCAGCATCTTCTTCTGCAAAACTGGCAGCGCCTCACAGAAACGTGATTTTCAAAGCTATTGCGCAGGCTGCCGGACAGGAGGCACTGGGGCTCTGGCTGCTGCACTGCCAAAACCGCTTATAGAGCTATCACTGGCAGACTGGAACACACCCATATATATATATATTATTATTATTTTTCATCACAGAAGCAGAAGTTTTGTTAAAAAAGTTGCTTTTGTTAAAAAGCTTTCTGAAAAAAATGAGAAATTTTAGACTATTTTGGCAAAAATCCTAAAAGTCCTGGTTGGAGTAAGCAGGCACGGGTATGTGAACACCTACTAGCATCACACCGTCATGTCCTTCAGGTTGCTGCATAGGCATTAGTCACTCACATTTTGTCTGCCCTAAGTCACATTTGTAAGTGTTTTCTCGTCGCTTGAGCCATTTTGTTCTCCGTGCAGGCTATTTCTGACCACATCGGCATGATGGAGTTGCTCAGAGCCAAGTGTGGCACTGGCTGGGTCTCATCTGATGCTGCGCAACATCCCACAAGATATTCTCTAAGAATTCAGTAGGCGACGTAGCAAAGACATACACAGGCTTGATTCAAAAGTTTCTCATGGCTGTGCTTGCCAAATATTTGCCACCTCAAAGTCGTAAAGGTGTTGACAAGATGAGAGGAAAGGAAAAAATAGATTTGTTTTGCACTAGTCTTTGGATTAAAAAGGAGTAGGAGTGGGATTTAGATCACAAAACACCGTGGTAGATTTTAATTCATAAAACCCTTAGTTTATCAAGATGAAAATTAAAACCATGGCCCAGCATGAAACAGCTCTCAAGCACAGCCCTTTTCAGAAGGGAGCTGGTCAGCTGTTCTAGCAGGCTTCACGCTGTTTCCCACACATTTGATTTGCAACACACTTCATTGAATATGCCTATGCTACAAATGAAATATTATTTGCAAAATAACTTTTTTCAGCATTCGCCAAGCTCTGCTCCACGTGCAAACTTGGACTGTGGTGGCAACAATACCTCAACTCCTTCTAGTCCCAGGATATTTTCGCCCATAAAGGCAAACCTACCTCCACCGTCCCCTTAGGACTCACGCACAGGCATAGCAAGATCATTAAGTACTTAGCAAAGCAAATGATCTAGTCCAGAAAGCATTTATTGCAGGGAAATTACTATCCACCTGCTTTTGCCTCCTGACAGGTAGGATGGAAACAACCGTGCTTGCGTGGCAGGTATGTACAGAATAGGCCACGTCCCCGCCAGGCACTTACGCTACTGGGATCAATCTATGGAAACGTGTCCCTGGTGCGGTGTAAGAGCTGTTGTTCGGCCGTTACCTGTCAAAATGATTTCATCTCCATCCTGCAGGAATTTACGAGACTGTCCACTGCCAAGAGGGATTTCTTTTGTCCCGTTCCAGGACAGCTCCAGCATGGAGCCGAAGCTCTCCGGCTCCTGCAGCAAGAGTTCATAAACAAATAATCAACTTCTTAGTATCTGTCCTGCTGTTAAGCTACTTGCTGCTGGAAGCAGACACACAAGTACATTAGCTCTACAGAACAGAGTTTTGCTGTTGATTTAATTCATTGATACGTTGGCTTGCTTTCCTGCCTTTGCATTTTAATCGCTTGCCTCGCTATAAGCGGCCATGCTTACAGCCATTATCTGGTGTGTTTCTCACAGTGCTTAACCCTGGGAAAGTAGTTTGGGCCTGCTACACCAAGAATGGAAACAAATCGAGGGCACTTCTGCAAATCCAGTGCTTTTATGTAGTCACGTTTCAGATTTTTATTTACATTTTGTTCTTCAGAAGAGCAAAGCTGGCAAATGTTTGTAAGTCTTTGACATCAATCTGCGGTACAGTAGCTTGAAGGAAGCAAAAAGCACTTCAGAAACGCTCAAAATGGAAGTATAGGTATCCCAACTTGGAAACATCTTACCTGAGGCCGTCTTTCAGACAGCACGAACAGGATTTATATTTGATGTTTCAGAAAGTGCAAGTTACCCATATATTGCAACAACTGTCCATACGGCAGTTCAAGGGGGATAACAGCTTGTGAAGTTAGCTCCAAATACGTAGTATTAGAGAAACTAAAAGTTATACCCACGCACCTTTTACCTTCTTCCCAGAAATAAAAAAAGCTGCATTTCATAGAGCGCAAATGGGCCATGTGGATGCTTGTGCACAGAGATTATTTTGCATCTGCAGTAAAATAGTTCTTAGGGAAAGGAGTACAGGAGAGATTAAAAAACAAAAACCAACAACAACAAAAAACCCGCCACTGCTCAGTGCGGTTTTGGGGCTACCAAAGCATCAGCCCAAAGTGCCTAGGAAAGAACTGCAGATATTTTCATGGCTGCTCAAATCAAACAGGGCTTCGACCCAAAGCCCTGCTCAGTCGGTTTTGGATTGCTGACCGGTTCTCAGTGACTGTCATTATTTAAACACTTACGGGTCCACTGATTGTGCCGGAGGCCAGGAGATCTCCAGGTCTGAGGTTGCACCCGTTGATCGAATGATGAGCCAGCTGCTGTTTCATGGTCCAGTACATGTGCTGGAGGAAGGAGGAAGAGGAGCCTAAAGCAATGAAGGACAAACCTCCGGCGTGCCGTTAGGCTATGCAGAACGTACTACATTCTCTGAATGATGCTGGTAAAACTGTCCCTGAAGAAAAGTTTCCTTATTTAATCAGGAACTTTCAGCAGCCTAAAAGCAACCTCCACAGTTACTTAGTGCTGCATTCTCAGTAGTTACTGGGGCCTGGCTGATTGCTTTCTAAATGATGACCAGGAGCTCCTATGTACATATAAAATACATACTTCAACATGCAATTTAGTCCCTTAAAATTTCTCTTCTTTCAGCTGGATGTCATTTCTCTTCTTCTTCTTCTTTAAGGCCAGCACCGCTGACCCAGGATCCACGATTAGGTCCAGTATTTTATAGAATACTTTATAGAAAAATCTCCTTATTACTGATTTGCTGACTACTCATTTACTGATTAAGGTAATTACTATGCAAAGAACCAAATGTGAATATAAAATTGATTGAGAAATTCTGCAGCTGGTACTGCAGAATCAGCCTGTAGAGGCAGAGCCACCACGCTGCCCGCAGAGGGGCCGGGGCAGACCCGGGCTCGGAGCAGTGTCGCAGCAGCGAATCTGCATCTAAATCACCAGCTGCAACTGCAAAGCTGTATTGCACCTCGGCACGGCAAGAGGCAATTCCCTTTGCCTGCGAGTCCTCTGCTCCCACCGCTCCCTGCCAAATGAGCGCGCCACTTACGATGCTCCAAGCACCCTAAACCGAGCAGCGGAAAGAGCTGCCCCCTTCTTCAGTGCTCGAGCATTCAGGTGTTTCCATCTCAGTAGGGATGAACTATCACCACCCTCCACTCTTTTCCCTCTGTCCCCTACACACACACACGCACCGGGTCTGATCTTCAGCTCATGCAAAAATCAGTGTTTGAAATTGCCTAAGGCTGGAGCTGATGGCATCAGACAAATAAAAGATACTGGAGTCTTACCTTGAAATTGGATCTGCATATAGTAGTTGGCATGCTCATTCCTTCTCCTGCAGAAAATTAAAAATAAGAAACAGGGAAGCAATTTGTTTGTGTTGGATGAATGATAATGATGTCGGAGTCTTTTGATTTTACAGTGATAAAAGAAGTCTCCATCCATCTGTAATCCCTAGCAATAAACAAGTAATAACATTTTCTATCGATATGAAGGCCAGCATTTCATAGAAGACAAGTGTGTGGATGGCACCGGGGTAGCATCAAGCTGCCCATTTCCTACTCTCTGCTCTACTACAGGAGCAACACCTGGACCTACAGGTCAGCAGGGCCACGAGCTGGGGGCCCGAGCTGGGTTAACATCTGAATCCCACATACGTCTGCTCTTTCCATGCCCTGCTTACCCCTGCCCATGCAGGCAGACCCCACGGGGACCCTCCTCATCGTAAGCTGATCATCTGGGAGGCATTCCCTCCCTGACACATTGCTGCATGGCCAACAGGGAGCATGAAGAGCTTTGCCTCTTTCTCTGACAGAGGCAATCCGGGCAAAGATGGAAAAGGAGGACCGCAGAGCCAAGAGCGAATTGTCTGAAATACGTGGTGGTTCTGCATTCCTTAATTGGCAATTTCAGCTTTATAACCCACTCAGCATTGCCGTACCTTTAATAGCAACAAAGAGCTTGATGTCAAAAGTGTAGGGTTCTTTATCCTGAAGGTAGGGCAGCGGCTTGGGATCCTAAAAGCATATAAAAGGCACCACAGTCTAAACAAACAGAAAGGAAAAATTCCACGAGCCATCCCAGTGTCTCTTCGTTTAACCAGCCTGTGCTGCACACCCCATGTACTTCACCATTGTTAGTGCTCAGATTATCGCTTTCCTTGCTCTCATGCGCACGCTTTTAAAGATCTTTCTGAACAGATGTGATAGCCATATAATCCGATTCCTTTTTCTGCACGTGGGCTCCAAAAGCCCTCTCCATCATTACGGCGTGGATGTTAATCCAAAACAAACACAGTGCTAGCACACCTTTGCTCTGGGCCTGCACAGAGAAGATGGTGAGTTCTCTCTGCAAGACTCCTCATTATCTTTTTCAATTTTAACTAAACATCTACATAATGCAGACAACTGGAAATGCCTGAACAAAGTGTTTTGGCTTGAGTCCACTCTCTCTCCTCTGCTTGCTGGATGCTAAGTGCTACCAAACGCTAACAAGAAGCTCTCTGATCAGTTTATTTTCCAGGTGTTTTATAGGAGAAGATTTTTCTGCCCTGCTCAAGCAGGCGGGATGACAGCTCAGGGCACCACGTGCCAGCACCAGTGACATCAATGAGCATTTGAACTCAGAGGGCCCAAGGTGCCTTCATATGTTTGGAAGCAGGATCACACTCGTAAACTCAATGCTTGGCATTGATACGGCTCAGTGATTTCTACTGATGGGACCTACCAGTTCTGCTGAGACTTTTCTAGCTCTGCTTTTCCTTTATCTCAACCCTTTCTCTTGCTAACCTGGACAGGGTTTGGCAACACGAATGGCATGAGAGCTTCCATGGTAACAACCCAAGGAGAGATGGTTGTGCCAAAGCTCTTGCTCAGGAACGGACCCAGAGGAACGTATTCCCATTTCTGGATGTCGCGGGCTAGGAAGAGAAAATTCAAAGCAATGCTGTTAAACATATCCTAGGAGTTGTGCAGCCATCACACCCGTGAGAGAGTAACACGGATTGGAAATGTTATCACCACCCTTTTCTGGCCATTGTGCCCAAATCCTGATTTAAATCCATCCCTTTCAGACCCTCAAAACAGTTTTCTTGGACCAGCCAGATTAGGAAGAAAAGTCAGCAATAATTAAAACAAGTCAGGCCATCCCCATATAACCAGTATTTTTATCCCCAGTTTAGTTAATGCTTTTACACCCAACTGATGGTCCGTGCCAGTCGTAGGGCCAATTTCAACTAGTTAAATCTCTGCAAAGACTGAGGGATTTGTGATTGCCAAATCCTTTTCCTACTCCTGACACTGAAATCAATCCTCTGTTGGAATCGCCATCCTTAGGGCTGCTGCTCCACCCCTGCCCAGAAGAAACTAGAATGATATTAGCTCTTTCATAAGTAAATAAATCTTAATTAGGCAGCAATTTCTGGTTCTACTGATTGATCGAAGATGGATTGAGATAGAGCCTGAGAAATGCAGACTGCATTTCATTTTCATCCCTTTCAACCGCACCCCGTGGTTTGAATGATCACTATTCTACTATTAAAGTACATAATTTATCCCTATCTAAGGTTTCCCGTGATGCTGTAACCCCCTCTCCAGGCAGGCTCCCCCAGCACCGATTACCGCTCCAGTCGTTCATAAGGACCATCCCAAAGATGTGCTCCTGGGCTCTGCTGATAGGAATTGGCTCCCCATACTTGTTTCCAGGACCTACAAAGAACGCCTGAAATTGAAAAGCAAAATGTTGATTAAGGAAGTTTTTGAAGCTAAAAATCTTTACTGCACAGAGGGTTACACGCACAGGCAACAGAGGTTGGGCAGGATGGGATTTTTGCGTCATTTCCCGTAGACAATTAGACAAATTCCCATGGCCTACTCCCTCTTTCTTCCCCTCCATGAAGCTGGCAGGCTTGAAACACGTAAGAGCGCTGTGTTGCTAAGAGACAGTCATTAAACAAGGGCATGACGTTGTCAAAATGCAGGAGCAAAAATGGTCCCTCCTAATTACAATCCGGATGCAGAACAGGTTTGCCCACCGAAGTGACTCTGTTTGCTGCAGACGGTGAACAGGAAAGAGTTTAAAGTCGTCCGAGGGGATGCCGAACGCGGCTGGAGCCTGTCACGACAGTGGGGAAGAGGAGGCAGGTGGAGAAACGTGCCCGCTAAGTAGAACAGGTCATGAACTGGGTGCCTGCGCTTGCTCCCTTAGAAAATGTACAGCCCGAGCGGGTGGCAGGGAATTCTACAGGGAATCTCAGTTGTCTCTTTCTGCCAACAACATGGAAGTTTTTTCTTCCAAAGCCTTCCTCAGTCTAAATCCGCTCTCACAGCAGCCAGCGGTAAAACTCAGGCTGCAAAGCAGAGGCAGGGCAGCACTTTGTGTACCCCACTTTATGGGACTGCCTCCCACTGTACAGCATTGATCTGCAAAGCGTACAGCATTAACGGCTTTCAGTTCATTATTAGTACCATTTCCCTTAATATTAGACTTCTTCCATGGGTTTGTTTTGTTTTTAAAGGGAAGAGATGGGGAATAAATCATATAAAAGTTATATGAATCTTATAAATCATAATGAACAATCCTATAAAACTCTCCCTTCTGGACCACACTAAGCCACAAGAAGATGCACCTTGCAAGGATGTTTTGTTACAACACCCACAGCACAGCTTTCATCTCTCCGGCCAGAAGGATGAGGAGTTTGAATTGCCCTCCCAAGAACTCACGGCTCCCTCTGCTCTAGACTCAAGGTGCAGACAGCCTGTACTTCCAAAATCCCCAGCGTCCATTAAAAGATCCTGGCTGCAGTGCAGAGGTACCTGCTAACCAGATAACGGGCTGTGGTGGCTGATAAAAAGAATTACGCCTGCCTGCTTCCAGACTGCTGCACTAGGGCTCAGATTCGGCCAGACGAGCTGCTTCCAGCCTGAAAGCTGCATTAGCAAACCACTCAATGAGCTAATGCACCCTGCAACTCGTCAGAAGGGAAGGTTTCCTCCACAGAAATCTTTATTGCCCGCTGCGCAGACTGCTCAGAGGGAAACGCAGGAATGGACCTTCCGAGACATTCATTTTAGAAGCAGCTAAGCCTACCTTTTCTTCCCTGTTTCTATTTTAATGTTTTTCAAGTGGTAGGGAAAAAAAAGCCCCATCTTACCATTTCTAACTCGATATCCAGACGCTTACAAGCACCAAACGCTGGAGGTTTATCTGTGGGTAGGAGAAAGAGTATTTTACGACAGGGAGGCAGGTAGGGAAATAAAAGGAACAGCCAGAAGAAACAGAGCAGCTGATGCCGCCTGGCATGCAAACACAAGAGGGACTTAACGCAGGGCTTTCTCTTGCCCTGATCCCAGGCTGGGCTTTAGACAAGGCACCCCAGACCCTTCCTCTCCACCACTCTATGATGTGGAGGAAAAACAAAAGAAATAAGAAGCCACATTAAAAGCCTACCATGGACTCACCATTGTCAGGTCTCATTTGCCCCACAGGTCTCCGGATGGGCGTCCCAGACACCACAACGGACGATGCCCGGCCGTGATAACCCACAGGTAAGTGCAGCCTTGTGAAAGAGCATCACAGAGCGCAGGTTGGCTGTGTAACCATCGCCATCCAGAGCAGCTTTTTGGGGTGGAAGCACCACAGGGGTGCGAGGTACGAGGAGAGAGCTCTGCATAGATGGGCGCGGACATTTGCACCTTACTTGCTCTGATATAAAGACGTGAGCGAACTATAATCCAAAGCCAGGTAGCAGTCTTAATGCACTTCTGTGCCACTGCTCCACTTAATTCCTTGGAGATTAAACCCTGCTTTCTTGTCACTCAGCAAAAAACAATTTCTTAGATAGATCTGTCTTTGAACCAGAGGGCTGCATCATAATTGGTGCGGCTGCTGCAACGAAATGCAGTGCAGACTCGGCTAAGGGTGGGGAAATGTAGTTTTCAGTTCTGGTATTGAACTCTTGACAGTACAGATTCTCATCTGCTAGGAACTGAAGTCAGTATTTTCCTGAAAGACTACTCAGATCTTTAAAAAAATTATACATATGTACAGATAAGCATGCAAAATAATGCTGCACCAGAGAAAAACCCGAACTACCCACCAGTTAGGCATCAAAGCGTTCTCCTTCCCCCTGAACATGATCCCAACGTTTGTGGCATGTTGGCGTGAAGAATAGAAGTCAGTGTAATCTCCTGCATGAAAAGAAACCCATAAAATAGGGATCACTGGTAGGAAAGTCCCTCATCTGCTGGGGCTAAAGCACATCATACGCTGCTGGCAATGAAAAGAGCAGAAAAGGAGACAGCAAGAGCGTTAAGCAGAGGCACGTAGCAACATTTAATATTATTAGCTTGGGGATGTAATTAATAGCATAAAGGTGGCGATTAACAGTTCAGCTATAAATTATGCAGCCAAAACTGGCCTTTTATTTGAAGCCTCCAACAGAGAAGAGGGGGGGAAAGCACAAGGACATAAAGCAGCAGCCGGCTTTCCAGAGGCAAGCCAAGTCCCGCTGCTCTTTTCGTCTTGCCGGTGGTACCCAGCTGGAGGGAATCGGCTCATGCTCAGGACATCTGCTGCCCTCTGCTGCCATCCCCGGCAAACAGCAGATTCATGGGAAATCGGAGGGTTTGGGGAAAAAAAAAAACCCTCAACTTGGGAGGGTGCATTTAGAATCATAGAATCATTGAGGTTGGAAAAGACCTCTAAGATCACCGAGTCCAACCGTCAACCCAACACCACCATGCCCACTAAACCATGTCCCTAAGCGCCTCATCTACACGTCTTTTAAATACCTCCAGGGATGGGGACTCCACCACTTCCCTGGGCAGCCTGTTCCAATGTTTCACCACTCTTTCAGTAAAGAAATTT
>NW_008795035.1:5576899-5581291 GCF_000699145.1 Aptenodytes forsteri
ACATCCAATCTAAACCTCCCCTGCCGCAACTTGAGGCCATTTCCTCTCGTCCTATCACTTGTTACTTGGGAGAAAAGAACAACACCCACCTCGCTACAACCTCCTTTCAGGTAGTTGTAGAGAGCGATGACATTATGTTAGGTTGTTTTGCAAGCCCAGTAAGTTATCTTGCAGCCCCAGCAGGGGATACAGCCAGTGCTTGCTCTCAGGACAAGCACGAACCGTGCCCAGGACGGAGCTGAACATCAGTATAGGGGAAACCTAAATAACTGGCAGCTGCGGGATACAGCCAACGTCGTACTGCCAGGGCAGCGCTCTCGCTCACAGCACTCATGAGTGCTAGGAGCCAGCAATTTATTGACAAGTCATATTCAACCTGAAACTATTTGCAGGAAGGTATCACATCTATGGAAACTCGTCACGGTTCCTCTGGGCCCGGCTAGACTTTGTCCCAAACCAGGGCTGTGCCCCGCGGGAGCCAAGTGCCCAGCGGGAACAGGACTTGGCCGGGAAATGGGCAAGTTCATGTCCCTGCTCCTGTGAAGGTCACGACCCTTGAGTGATTTGGATCAAGTCGGTTTGGGTCCAAATATAAATTTCTGCTAAAAAAAGGAAAATGTTTGTATATCTATATGGATACACTCACTCCAAAGCAGTCCATGGCCTCATGGGAGCGGAGGTAAGATCTGGGATGCAGAGTAATAGTCTGGGAGTGGAGACTCATACTTGTTTATGAGGCTATGCCGGAGTATCCGCCTTGCAAAACTTTGGAAGATCTGAATTATTTTCTGATGGCAAATGGGGAAAACGTTGGTAACGGAACAAGTATTTCTTCCCTGGCTCTAGTCACAAAGGCCTTTGGTGATGCCAATCTGATGACAAGAGTTGGCCTTTGGTGATGCCAGTCTGATGACAACAGTTATGAGGCACCAGACAACCCTGATTTAGTGAAAATTGCATCCAGGAATTTTCTGGCTGCTATTGAGCTTCCCCAGGCTTTTATTCTTGTGCCACAGACAGCACCTACCTTTCATTATGTACAATAATCTACTTCTGGCTCCTGCAAAACCCATTCCCTGTCACAGTTATGATCTGTTTGTCTGAGCAAGCTGGAAATAAAGCAGCTTCTCCAGGCGGGAGCAAAGGGCAGTGCTGAGCAGCCCTCGGCTGCGGGAGGCTCACCGATGTGGGCTGGCAGGTGCATTGTCGCAGAAGCTTGAGGTACAAATGCTCTGAAATGAAAAATGACGACTTCAGCTCTCAGAAAACTTGCAGCTCTCACCTGTAAGTGGTTTGTAAGCGTGTAAGAGGCTGACTCTCTCCCCTAGCTCCTTCCTTAATTTATTTTGCAAAGCCTTGCAGCAAAAAAACGTTGCAGAAAAACTAAGATGACTGCACAAGCTGCTGTTACTGGGATGGTTACGACCGAAAGGAGCATCCGTCAGGGTGCGAGCGGGAAGGGAGGCACACCCGAGGCGAGCTGGCTGGTTTCCCAAGGGGCACAGAGAAACACCCCATGCCCATGCGCACAGCTGAGCAAGCCACCGCTGCCTCTGCTGCCTGGAAAGGATGATTTTACGGGACGTAGCTCTCGGGATGCCCGATTCAAACTGCTGGGCCTGCTCGGGGAAGGTCCCTGTGTCAAGCAGCGGTTCAACCCCTCTCCTGCACACGTGTGCCTAAATCACCCCAGCAAGGCAGGGAGGAACGGCTCCTGCTTGCTGCCGGGGCAGGCGCTTGCAGCGTTTAAAGCATCACTCCAGACAAATAAGGTGGTGTGTGATTAATGGACACACACGTTTTCCATCAGCGCAGCACGGAGCAGAGCACAGTCCTCCCCTCCCACTCCTACACCAGTGTGCTGCCCTGTATCTGAAGCCAATTTGTGACAACAGATTCTGTTTTAGTAAAGTCAGGTGGTTTCTGAGGAGCAATTGGAGGGGTCTCCCCACACCAGAAGATGCTCCAGGCGGGACAGGCAGGGCAGTGCTGGGGGAGGTGGGAGAGGTGGAGACCCTTGCAGCCACGTCTTCATCGAAGGCCGTGGTGGAGGGGATGTGGTCAGAGAGCCAGCCTGGCCCCACGCCTGCCCAGGCAGCCCAGCTCAGCCCTCCACAGCACCAGTGTGCTGCCCTGTATCTGAAGCCAATTTGCGACAACAGATTCGGTTTTAGCAAAGTCAGGTGGGTTCTGAGGGACAATGGGAGGGGTCCCCCCACACCAGAAGATGCTCCACGTGGGATGGGCAGGGCAGTGCTGGGGGAGGTGGGAGAGGTGGAGACCCTTGCAGCCACGTCTTCATCGAAGGCCGTGGTGGAGGGGATGTGGTCAGAGAGCCAGCCTGGCCCCATGCCTGCCCAGGCAGCCCAGCTCAGCCCTCCACAGAGAGGCAGCAGGTCTGGGCACACCCCAGGGCAGAGCTCGGTGTTCCCAGGCGGAGGGTGACACCCCGGATCGGCGGGCAGTTAAAGGATTAATCAGAGACATAACTAAGAGAAGGAAGCTCTCAATACGCTCAAACTAATTAATTAATTCCCATGTAGGTGGCCACGTTCAGACCTTTGATTTTGGTGCCTTGGATCACCAAGTGATCCAGGTGATACAGGGCACAGCTGAAAGGTCACCGCGCGCCGCAGCCACTCTCCGCTCCCTCACCTTCTCCGCAGCTCCGCGTTGTCCCTCAGGGCCGGCTCGCCGGCTGACAGCAGCTTCTGGAGAAAAGCCCTCGCCTCCGTCCACGCCGCCCGGCCCAGCCCCATGAAGGCGTTCAGGGTAGGCTGACAAGGCGACACGGAGAGGTGGGGCGGCAGATAAAAGACCACGTTTTGCTTAACCTCTGCATGCGTGGAAGATGTCCTGCACTTTCATCCCGGGGTTGAACGCCTGCGGGCCGGGGTTACGCGGCGGTGGCTGCCCAGATTGCCCATCCTCCCTGTTCGTAACTGCCTGCGCTCCCGTCCTCCCACCACAAGTCCTCTGAAGCAGGACCTGCTGCACGTTTGCAACATGCCTGTCCTAACACACTACTTCAGACCTTAGCGGCTTTGGTATCTCAACTAGTTATAACCAGAGATCGTTTCTATTTACCTTTACCCTTAACACAACCTCGCTGTCAATAAAATCCCATCCGATTCCTTCCCATGAAGTGTTGAAGGCACAAGCGGGGTTGAAGTAATGTTTAGGCTTTGTGTCAGCCCCCTGCATTGCCAAAGTCTGATGAAGCTTTCAGCAACAATGTCCTTTGGACCCCCGATGCCTCTGCTCTCCTTGCTATCGCAGGTGTGACGAGTTTTCCCTGTAAGCAGAGCCCACCTGACGACCCATTTCCAGTTCATGTTCATTATCTCACCACAAGTTGCTAAAATCCCTTATGGAATATTTCTAAAATGTGCGTGGAAATTAGAACAACAGACTCTGATAAATACCTGGTCAAAGACATGCTGATGTTTGGCAAGAGCTGGTCCATTGAACAGATGTTTAATGACACTCAGATCCAAAATCTGGTCTCCAATCGCTACCCCGAGCCTGTGCCTGGGCTGCAAAGCAGCGAGAAGAGGTGGGGAAGAGAAGAAAAGTTTATGCTTGTACCCACGAATCTTCCACAGCGGGCATGGGGGAAGACAGTGACCACAGAGAGTTTTATCCATCAGGGACAAGGGTCTCATACCACAGCAACTGACCATTAAAAGCTAGTCGATGAGACTGGCTGCTGGAAAACGTTAAGACCTAGAGGCAGAGCATCACTGCAGACTCCCTGCAGACCTTGAGGGGTGGGAGAGAGCCTTCTCCTCATCCTCATCTTTGGGGGGAAGGATAGGACAACAAGCAGAGGTTTCTTTCCCTGCCCCCTTTCTCCCAGAAGTATTTGCCCACCCTCATTAATGACAAGCATTGCAGAATAAGCCCATACATCTGAAATACGCTGTGAAGTAGGAAAATGCTATTCCTCCTTCCACAGGCAGGGAACTGAAGCATAGACACGCTATGGGCAGGATCGATCTCATCCCCGTAACCACATAATTGGAGAGAGAAATAGGCATTTCTGCGCCACCGTTCCTCCCCAGAAGACGAAGGGTGCTCTGGACTCCACTGACGACACCGGGAACGCAGCGCATCTTGCTCAGCCACGTTATTTCTGTACCACGTCGAATGAGGCCGCCCTGCACAACCCATCCTCACGCCACGCAAGGAGCCCACGACTCGCATGCAAACCCTAGTCTAGATCCTCGCTACAGGAACAGCTTCCCACACGTACTGTAGATTGTGGCTGCATTCGCCGGACAGATGCAACCCAAGACACAAAGACCCTGTTCATCCACCGCAGCTCTCGCAGGGCCGGCGCCAAGCGCGTGCGGAGCCGGCGGCGACGGCGGGGGAGCAGCACGGACGATC
>NW_008795035.1:5581546-5618581 GCF_000699145.1 Aptenodytes forsteri
GTCGGCGGCGGGGGGAGGTGGTGTGTTACAAAAATGCTGCAGCGTTCAAAGACAAATTTCAATTATTCGTGTCTTTAGGCAAATAAAGACAAACTAGCTACAGTCGTTATGAAAACCAGCTCACCAAATGGGAATAACCATCTATGAAAATCCATGCTATTAAACCTATTTTTTAACCTTTAATTTCTAAGCCAGTTTCCAAATGCGATAATAAGTATTTATTCAGCAAACATTCCTGCAGAAAAAACTAAAGGTCATATCAGGTTAATTTGTAACTGGGATAGTCAGGAATGACATCAACTGCTTTAGCTTAATATCATTAAAACTTTGGGCTACCTTTAGAATACTATTTTTCTAAATAATTTCCGTAAGTCCTTGCCTGTCTTTTCATAGGGCTTGAGTGAAGAGAACAGTTACTGGAGAAGGCAGAAAAATAATCCAAACTTGCTAGATAAGAACACACACATCTAGGAAGAGATTAAACAGACCATCTCGGTTTCATCTTTGGAAAATACCACATCAGAAAACACCATCTTCCAGCTTAAATTCTTTTTTTTTTAAACCCGCATGGATAAGCCGAGACAGCAGAAACCAGGAGATAATCATGAAGTTTCCGTGAGCAATGATAAATCAATCCTCCACTTCTTCCTTCCGAGATGCGGCTCTTGGCTCGTTTCCCTTTCTCCGGGAGGACACATCTCCAGGGCTCCATCCCCTCAGGCACTCGGAGGTGTGAGGTTCAGCCCAGCTGGGCTCAGTTCTCATGAAAATGGGAACTGGGAGCTACCTCCTCGGAAGAAAGGTTGAATCGCGTTTTCTTATGCGATCATAAAATATAAGGCCTGAAGCTGGCTCAGTCCATAGCCCTTGGGCACAGCTTTAAACGTAACACGCTTTTACATGTTTAATGCACCGTTGCATAAATGTATGCCCAATAAAACACAACGGGTCAGCTGCAAAGACAGAAATGAAACACACATTTTGTGCCCTGGTTTAATGCTTTTGCAGCCACCAAACAAACTCACCAAGAGCAGGCTCTTAACAGACCGGGAGACAACACTCGCTTGCAAATGCGGTGTTTTCAATTCAGCCTTCGCTTTTCCCTTACGTCAGTTCACGTTGTGCAAGAGGGACTGGGCGCTATAGAATTAACAGTAGATTAAAATAAATATTTAACGTGGCTTCTTAAGGGTGACGGTGTGATTACACTCAGTCACAAAGAAAATGAAGGCTCGAGTTAAAAAAAAAAAAAAAAGCGCGAACTGTGCCGTGCCTCTACTGAGAGAGCGAAAGGATCAAACGCAGATTTAATGATTTCACAAAACCAGCCAAAACCACACAAAGACTACTGTATGTATTAGCCAAAGTACTTCTCATAAGTATTAACACTTTTCATTTCTTTTGTGCAATTTTGAAGAAGCCAATTAAAAAAAAATAAGGGATGAGTTAAAAAAAAAAAAAAAAGCGCGAACTGTGCCGTGCCTCTACTGAGAGAGTGAAAGGATCAAACGCAGATTTAATGATTTCACAAAACCAGCCAAAACCACACAAAGACTACTGTATGTATTAGCCAAAGTACTTCTCATAAGTATTAACACTTTTCATTTCTTTTGTGCAATTTTGAAGAAGCTGTCATCAAAATAACCACATTAAGAAGAAAGACAGTGCGGCAGCTACAGTTTTGCTGTCGAGTCAGGAAGCCCGTGCAAGCGTCTCAGGCTGGGAAGTTTTCCTTTATCCCAGGTTGCCAGGAATTTCTGTTCTTATTCATAGCCTCGGAACAGTTACACCACCCCAAGGACAAAGTTTGCTGTTACTCACCTCCTCCTTAGTGGAGAAAACCCCGTAGGGGAGATTTTGGAGAGGAAAATCTGAGTCCTTGTCTACCTGGATGAAAGACATGCTAAACACCGAGCAGTCCCTGCTTACGGACGAGAGCCCCCACCTCCCGGGCTGCTACGCGCCTTGCCTAGGAGGAAGGTCCTCTCCAGATGTTGTAACCCAGAGCACAAGAAGCACCAAATCCCACCCTCCGTCCTCAGCCCCAAACCAATCGCCGACCCATCTCCATCCCACCCCTCTGCCTGCTCCCTCTGGCAGCGGTTAATTAGTGCCAGAGGTTTGCATGAGTCAGCAGCTGTAACTGTTCCCGGCGAGGTAGAAGCCGGTGGAGAAACAGGCTCTTCCTGCTCAATAAACCCTCCCATGAAACTGGGGCCTTCTTTCAACAGGTACGTCGCTGCGGGTGGGGGATCCGAGCAGACAGCTCTAAGACCAGAGGTAACTCCGCTCATTTACCTTCTGAGGGGTCGCTTACCTGCCGGAGCGATGGTGAAATGATCGCGCCCACGCTGAGCGGTTCTTCCACCAGGAGCTCAGCAACCTTTGGCAAGTTGCACAACGCGCACCTGAAACCGCACTTTGCGTGCTTTTTAGTTGTGTAACGCTGCACCTGACCGAGTCCTTCCATTTTCCCCAGAGAGTTCCAGCAGCTCAAAAACAGAGATATGCGTGCAACCAACCATAAAGAGCAGGGAGGCCGGCCTTTCTGCTCCCAGCCCCAGCTTTCTCCCACCTGCAGGAGAACATTCACCCATATTCAGGAAAAGTAGGAACCAACGAGGGAACGTCCTTGAAATTAGAACTAAATAGCAAAGACCACCCCTTTTCAATAAAAATGGTTAGAGGCTTGCGACTGCCAAAGAACTGGTTTCCTGCTCAACTTTTTTTTTTTTTGGCAGAAAAGACTCATTAGAAGAAATGCAGCAAGCTGTAGAGCCAGATATTCAGTGTAAGATGACACACCACCATTGACGACAGCCCATCTGTGACAGCTCTTCGCTAGTGGAGACGCGAGCTGACATGGTGCCTTTTGAAAGGGATTCTTATTTAAATAACACAATGCCTAGCACAAACTTCTGTAAAATTTCCTGTAAAACCCCTGTACCTAAGGTACAACTCCACTCCACTGATTGTTGGAAGCATTTTTAACGCAGTGGTTTCATGCCAAGGTTGTAGGACTTGGGTGTATAACCTGCTCATTCCAAAAACGAAACAAAAACATCTTGAAAGCGTGTTTCAAATACACACTGTGCATCTTGAGAAGACAGATTCACTCAAGTGCTGTGTAGTGCTGCGAACGTGCTGGTATTAATTAGAATGTTCATCTGCTAATCTCAAGCTGATGCCACAAAATAGAAAGCTTCACTAGTTACCCAGATTGAGAAGAAGATCAACCACCGCGATAACACAGAGCCAATGCCAAAGCAAACAAAGATCGCACGCAATTCTCGAGTGTCAGGGAAAGGTGGATTTCCAGTCCAAACGCAAGTTTACGTATCAGGACCATATACTCTCTCAGTATTCTTAACTCTGAGAAATATGCACAAGCCAGGCCAAAGGAGGTTTATCGGATTGCTTTGAGAACGATACGTGTGGAAGCAGAATTGCCCGCTGCTGATCTGCCTCGCTGTCGGTACTGCACAGCGTCGCAAGGCAGGTTTCCTCTTGGTGCAGTCACGTTTCCTACCGTACAATCGAGGGCCAGAAGAGTTGTCGCTTCAGAATGGGCAGTGGTTAATCTGAATTCCAAAGGCAGTCGCTTTTCTTGTACCTTTTCTTCCTTCAGTCTCTCAGACAGCAGAAAAGACAAACAGGATTGGCTTTCCCCCCATTGAGAGATCTACAGCGTCTCCTCTCTAAGACTTACCACTGTCAGATGAAAGGCAGATTGGAGGGGAGGGCACGTAGGGGAGAGAAAAAGACACTTTTCCTAAAAGGAGGAGAGAGACCAGAAATAGGGAAGAGGGAGGAGTCAAACTGAGAAGAGAAGGATTGGGGAATGGGGAAGTAGCAGCAAAGAAGAAAGCAAACTGAGGAACACCCACGGAAGAGAAGACGCTGCTGCTCCTCCACGCTCGGTGCTGTGTAAGAGGAAGTTTAGCAAATGCTTTGAGGAAATACAGGATCTCTGACCCATAAAGAGGCAGACCATTACCGAAACTTGCCAGAAAGAGTTATATTTATTCCCTCTTTTACTATAAAAACCATGTGCTTCATAGATTGCAGTTAAGCCATTTTTGCAAGCACAAGATACTTCACATTTATTATTGGGTCTTGCAAACTACTTTCCATAGCTATCTGATAGAGAAAGCTCCTTCTGCTGCATAGTGTTTATATGCTAAATGTAGTGCTTTATCTACTAATTGCCAGCCATAGCTTTTAAAGAGCATTCAGAATTTTAAAGGATGTAGCCAGCTTTGATTAAAAATTTAACATTTTAAATAAAACCATGCAATCTCATTTATTTCACAAATGCTTGAAAGCAGCAGCAAGTCACCAAGTGAAATTTCAACCGCAGATCAGTACCATCTGGAGAGGAATTAGTTCTGTTAGTGAGTGGACTGTTAAGTTTGGTGATAAGTAGCACAGGCTGAAGTTACCATGGTACTACGTAAACCACTCAAGCTTGAAGTTGTATGGATGACCAGGGTGGTTGAACGGTTGAGGCACAGACTCTGATCTGACAAGACAGGCAGTCTTAATTAAAAGAAAGTTACTGAGCACCCTCACAAGATAAAAGAATAATTCCTCCTACCCCCAAATGGGGATCACTTACAAGCCTGTAGATCCACTAAGGAGTGCGCAGAAGGTGGTTGTGGCAGTGTTCAATGTTGAAGTCTACGGATTTCAAAACCTCAGAATTAAGGACATCTCACTGGAGAAACTGTCTCAAGAACCATTCTCTCACCTAACTTCAAAGAAGTCTGTGCAGTGCTGCCTGTCAGATACTGGATCACAAACCCCGCAGCTGTATTTCCCAGAACCAGAGAATCACACGCGTGGGTCCACAGCCTCGTCACTGGCCGCATCTGTTTTACCTGTAGGTCTGCCCCCAACTTAAGTACATTGTCACAAACGACCCCAACTCCTGCACGAGTGACACGCTGCACAGGAAGCACGGAGAACTCCCTGCGCAGAACGTATCAACGCACAAGGTAGAAAGCTTCTGGAAATTGTAGTCTTTCTGATAGTTATAGGTGGAAAGGTAAACAAGAATAAATCAGAAGTTAGCTGGCATTGGGATAGGGACGGTTTCTGTGGATAAATACAGTAAGTATATATTATATTGTAAGTAAAATAACCACCAATGGAAGGTCCCCATGAAAATAAAGCAAGAGAAATCCAAATTACAGATGCCAGTGACAGCCACAGGGGCTCAAATTTTTTTAAATTTTATTTAATCAAAGTTAAGACGTGGATAAACATAAATACAGCACAGATACTTCAGATCATTCTTCATATTTGTGTACAGACAGACTGATGGATGTAATCCCAATGAAACCTGCAGTCAGTGAAGTGCATACAGCCTTCCCCCCACACACACACAAAAACAAAAAAAACAATTTAAAAAAAAACAACACGCAGACAACCTCAGCACACACTCTCATTACAAATGATTCATACATAAATAGGTAGAGGGTGCAAACAAGCTAATATGCGAACATGTATAACCTCTCGTTAATGGGAAAAAAACCAGAAGCAGCCATAATGATTAAAATACATTCAGTTACTGATAACTAGTTGTGCCATACAAGGCATTATCAAAAAAAAAAGGAAATTGTGCTGCAGAGAAAAGCTATATACAACAAGAAAATAAACTGCAAAGTTAACGCATGCATGTTTTATCCTGGAAAAGCACAGCCCTCCAATATTTTCTCCACGTTTGTTATAAAAGCCCTCTGCACTCAACTAAAATTAAAATGATCTTAAAGGATAATACTTGTAAAGTTTACTTAAGTCTTCAGCCACAGAAAACTGCAATGAAAATAAATGTTCAGAGTCATTTTCAAAACAAAAAACAAAAACAAAAAATCTATTCATCTGATGACATGCATGATTAAAAGGTCTAGGCAAGATACACTGCTCTACATTCCTGATGACTAAGGAAAAAAGCTCAAGTCAATTTAATCTGCAGATGGTCAGAGGATTTTGTATTCCAGCAGAAGCAGCAGTTCAGATCTTCTGGATCTTTTCCCCAACAACTACAGGATTCTCTTTTCTGATTTTCTCAGCAGCATCGGCTTTGTAATTGTAAGAGCAACTGTGTACATCTGAATAACGGTGCATACCACAGTAAACGTTTCCACACCGACACTCAAACCCTGTGGACAGAAATATTAGCTTAGACATTTCAACATTCTTAATTATACTGGTTTGTTTTAAATCCTGAATGTGTTCACTCACTAGCAATAAATCTCAGTCACCAGTGTCAATCAGCCAAAGAGCCCCTGCTGCAGAAAGCATAAGAATCACAAATAATACATTTTTAAGCAATTACAGTAAGATTTGTCTTGACCATTCCTTCCTACCACATGAAACACTAGCACAAAACGCATTCTTAGAGACCTCCTGCTCTTTCTCTTTGTTTATGAATCTTCACCCCGCAGAACTCAAGTTTTCTTAGGCCCTTTCACTGAACCACCGCAAAGCTGGTTAGTGAACAGCAGCAAACTATCATCCAATTCCTCAGCTAAGCAGACTTCCAAAGGGAAGTATTTGGAATTACAAATTTCACTTAAAGACAGGAAGCTGAAAAATAAAATAATACATAAATGACTAAATCTAGTAAGAGCTAAGCTGAAAGCACCTTTGGCCAAGTTTTATTTCAAATCAACAACATGGAGATGACCATGCCCCATTTCCCCCTTAAGAGAAGAACCTCTCAAAGGCCCAAAGCCTAAACAAGTCTCTCTAAGAAAAGTGAAATCAGAATTTCTTACCAGTAAGTCCAACCTTCTTCCTGCACATGAAACAGCGATTCTTTTTCTGCTTTGGTTTGTCAAGCGACTTGTCTTGTTCTTCAGGTGTAGGCTCTGCGTTCTCTGACACTGAAGCTAACATTAAAAGTTAGTAAGAACAACGGAAAAAAACGTCTGTGTCTCTCCCCTTCCTCTAAGTCATATGATAATCTAAAGCCCACGTTGTAAATCTAGGTTCTGGGGTTAGCCATTTTGCTGCAGCTTCCACGTCTGAAGCGTAACAGACTCAGTAGTGGTACTGGAACTCCCTCCTTCTGGACCTTCAATCTCATTTAATTAGAGAATTCACTGAATGCTCATACAAAGTTCACAGTACAAAAACACCATAAAGAAACAGAATAATCAAAAGTTAGGTTTAAGAGTAAGATTCAGTGCTGTCAGATTTAGGAAGAGAATCCAACGCCAAGTGTTTCCCCACCAGTGTAACTAGTCCGGTTCCTAAAATTTGCTTGTAAGAAGCACTGTATTTATTCAGATCAGTTGAGTAAAACACTCCCTTTTAAATACTGAATCAACATTGTTTTTGCCGAAGGTTGCAGTACTGAGGCCACACAAAATGCAGTGTTTCAGAACAATCTCTACCACTGTGACGCTGCTGCTCTTGCACACCTGGAAAAAGCCTACACAGGGGCTAGTCACTACTGGGGTGAGCCACCATTAGCTCACACGGACTTACAGGGAAGAAGTACGCTATCCTGAAACCCAGAAGGAAGGAGGTAAACACCTCATTTTAAAGACACTTTTGCTAAGACAACTTTCAACCTACTTTCATACTCTCTCACATCTGAAAGAGACAGGTTACAGGTTGAGTGGGAGAATATAAACAAGTAATGGTAGTATTTGCCTGACCCAGGTAAAAATAGAAATTGGCTGGTTTTCCTCAAGTATTTGCACATTCCTTACGTTACAAAGCAGAAATAGAAACCAAAAAACCCAACTTCATTTCATTTCAAGAAGGGCTAAGAGCCAATCTCTGCCTACCAGCCATTGCTAGATCACAGCAGGACAAGTCTCCAGTGAGCAAGGTACACAGAAGCTAGGAGTATTTGCAAAGAGGCAAAGAACGAAAGCAAGCTCCTAAGGTACACAGAAGCTAGGAGTATTTGCAGCAAAGAGGCAAAGAACGAAAGCAAGCTCCAGCTGGGAGGGGCGTCAATGGAAGCAGAGCTAGAACCAATGCTGTAAAGAAGGGAATACAACAGCAAGCCCAGACATTTGTCAGGGAAAAAGCTGCAGGCATCTCTGCGCAGCTGGACTTTTGTTAGGCGGAGACTGTCAGATGCAGTTCTGTGCTAGTTCTGTGCCAGCCAACTGCTATTCTGCATAACAATTCTGGTGGGGTTTTTTTCCTGTGCTGCTATTCTGATGATTTTTTTTTTTTTAAAAGGAAAGGGCACTTTCCACTTTTGCAATATATCAAAACATTGTAGTCTGTACCAAGCAACATCAACAGGTAGCAAAATACCTGACCACCAGCAAAGACTTTGCCCGAGTGGACAGTATGTTCCAAAGGTTAAGCTAGCAAAGATAGTCAGACTGTTATACATGGCTTATTAAATCCTTTAAAAATCACTATCTATGCTACAAGCAGACCTTTTCTTTGTCCTGAAATTTGTAAGAATTGATAGTTTGCGAAAAAGGTTCAATGGCTTTAAATGGCATGTTTCTGAGCGGACAGGTAATATCCAAAGGTTTGCAAGAGAAGAGTCAAAAGCAGTAAGGATTAAAAGATGCTAGAGAAGTATCAAAAGTGGTAAGACTTACTCAAATGAACTCTTGCAGTGTTCTACAGAACAGACATTGCAGTGTTTATTAATTCGTTAAGAAAGCTTCATGCCATGAATTAGCGTTTAGCAGCTAACATTCTCAAGTTTGCACTTCCTGCTGTAGCAAAACCCAGTTACCTCAATCTAAGTTTTACTAAAAGCCTCTGTAACTATTAGCCAAATTTAGGAAAAACTGGCACTGTTCCCTGCATAACAAGGCTCTCTAATACATACATACTTACATTTTCTTTGTGCATATGGCCCTCGCATTAAAAAGGTTTAAAAATATTTAAGGGCTGCTGCTCACTGTAGAACTGAGTGGGAAGATTCTTCTACTGCTGCCACAAGTCACTTTGTATCTACTATAGTAACCATAAATTTTAGATCTCAGTTTGCTTTCGCATAGAAGCCAGAGATTTGACTCAAAATCCTCTATGATGATCGTGAATATCCCAACCACTAAGCCACCTTTAGATGACAAAGTGCCAGCGTTTAGTGCTCCGTCTATGAAGGCAATAGAAAAAAAGCCAGGTAAAATGCAATACGACCCAGCTTGGAGCTCACAGGAAACATGCTGCAGCCACTCCCAGCTGCTGTACTTTGTCTGGATTCCAGGATGCTGCTGCCTGCTTTGCTTGAACCCATCCCCTCCCTTCCCCCAGCCCCAGCTCTACCTTTAGCTGGAGAACAGAAGCACTGGCAGCACCAGTACAAGCTGCCAACTAACCAAAAAGGAATAAAGCATGAACTCATTTTTCTGGAGCTGACAAGTTGGGCTGGCCGCTAGAAGTTCCCTGTTGTACAGAGCACGTTCTTAGCTGATCAAAACAAGCAGAGTCTGGATTTCCTCCAAAAGGCAGAAGCAAACTGCTTTGCTTGTGCCAACCCTGCTTGAACTCCGGTGTACTCTGACAGACCGTGAAAATGGCATCCGTGAGATCAAGCACACTCCAGCCCTTGCATCTCTGCAGGCACACCACAGAACTCCGTGAATTTGCTGCAAGACTCCTGACACCTCATCTGTTCTCTCCTCTCTCCCTACTCTGGACATTTTATGTTTATCACCCCTGTATTACCAGGCAGAGTTCTCAAAGAAAAAGGTTCCTCATTCCCACAGGAAGAGTGTAACAGCTACTTTTACCTCTTAAGTGCATCTGACCAGACCTAGGAAGAAGAACACCCAACTCTTCCAGAGGAATGAAATGTGAAGTTAATCCTAGGCAGAAGATCCCTACTTCCTAACATTGTAACACTAAGCTGAAATCATCAGCCTAAAACACACTGTTTCAGTGTTAGAAGAGGCACATTAAATAAATTAAATAAAAGCACACTTACCTACAGAATTTAGTTTTAATTCTTTCTTGTGAATGTTTCCTCTCTCCCTGGAGCATTCATCCAGTAAATCAGGATATCCTACATTATCTTCTACAACTGTATCATAATCACACTCTACCTCTGAGCCCCTGGTACTGTCACAAAAAATCGGAAGTATCCATCAATTCCTTTCCAGTTCTGTCTACTGAGCTAGCTCTGATAAAGTCCACTGAAGTTGATGCCGTTAGTTCAACAGCATTCACCTTAGGTCCAGGTTATTTCTATATAAAGTTCTGTAGCAACTTAGTTGTTTTAATATTTTAACTTAGTCAGCAATGACTGAGTTTTTAAACTGTTTCACCTCACAAAAATCCTAGATGAGTGCAAAACCAGGTGACTTCATTGAAAAGAACAGCCATGCACCTTTTAGCTAGTTAGCTAGCTAAATCTTAGTTAGTATTTTGATTTTTCAAAATACTAACCACACCATATTACACGACTGATTGCATTTTGCAATGCTAATATATGGACTTCTCCAATTTAGCAATGAGTTCAAAAATCAGAGCTGCTGTTTTGGTTCTCCGAAGTTTTCAGCCTCAAAGAGGCTAAAAGCTCACCTGTTAATATGATTTATACTTCTAGCCCCACGTTCTGGAGTTGTAAGAGCTCCATAATGTATGTGGTGGGACTGCTCCTGCCTTCCATGACAAGTTTCACTTACCTTTAAAAACCTCCCTGAAGTATAAAGCATGAATTCTAACCTGGACGGTTTCAAACTCATTAATCCTAGAGAAGCAAAGCACCTCTTTACCCGCTTGCAGGCTTGCCCGGAGGCAGCACTGTTAATCCCCTGGCTAACAAATCAGAAATCCTGACTGGCTAATCCTAACAGGGCCGTAATGTTGACCAAGAGGTACAACAGTCCATGCGGCAATCTAAAATGAGTTGGAGAGATGCTCAAAATAGAAGAAAGCTGCTACAAAAGCTGGATTGTACCTTAATGCATTTCATTTTAGGTCATCGCTAATGGTATATTCATGGTATTTAAGAACATTAAACTTAAAAAATACTATCTATTAGCCACTATCTAGTGTCTGGGTTTTTTGCAGTGTTCAGTACCTATAAGCATTATGACGCAGTCACTAAGTGTAAAATCTAGATTTACTAACATATTCTATAGTTTTCCTCTATTTCTTTTGCAATGCATAAATCCAGTGGAGACAAACAAATTTGACCTGCTCTTTGGGATTTTTATCCCTTTGTAGTTCTAGCTTGTCTGCAAACAGCAAGGACTGTGCGCGCATAGCTCAAGTCCCATTTATCTGTCTGCTTTAAAAAATAATAATAGTAATCTAAGAAAGCCTAACCATTCACCCAATCTTTCATTCATTGTTACTGTAGCCTAGTAAATTTTGTTAAACAGCAAGTCAAGGGGGCCTCATCTACAACAGCTAACTTACGATATAAGTAGCATGAAACAATTTGCTCCAGAACAGACATTCCAATGAAGCAAGATTTTTATCAGAATAAATACTGAACAAATGATCAAAGCAGACATAATTTCTTTTTTCCTCCCCTACATCAACAGAAGTAGCATTATAAGCTCTTCAGTCTGGGACCAACTCCCACAGTTCTGTGACTTTTTTCTCTTTTAAATGCTACAAAGCCAGACAATACTAAGTAACTTTGATTCACATATTTCTATTACATTCTTGTCAGCAGCCTGAAATTCAAATTCTGGATGATGTGGGGAAAAAAACTAAAACAAAACAAAAAACTTTAGGATGCACAATTGTGACAACAATTCAATGAAATCCACTTAGCATCCATTATAAGCTGCTTTCTTTACAAACTTACACTTTCAAAGCAAAATACTTTAAAACTGGAAACACTACATTTGCTATGATTTTCAGTTAAGGGATAGCACAGAAGCAACTCCTCAGAAAATGAGGCTGACCCTGCCACAGCGAGTTATAAATAGGGATTGTAATTTAGAACTGCAATTACATGGTGGTGGTGTTCCTAGTTTAGGAATCACTATGGTACAAAGAAAAGGACACAGGACACAGCTGAGTACTCGAAACACCTGATATAGGTTAATCCTTGAAATACATACTGTAAAATGCAAATATGCCTCTGAAATCAAAGCTTCTACTTGAGAAACCTATCTTATCTTCTCATAGGGAGAATTAGCTTTAGAGGTAGAGAATTAGAAGGAGCATAAATTTATCCAAATGGGTAAGAAGAGAGACGTTCCTCTGAAAACTTGCTGGGAAAAGCCTTTTCACAGGCCCAAGTCACCTCACAGTACAAGCATCAAAGATTATTTTAAAATAAAGCACTCCCCCCACCTCCCAATGAAAAGACAGTAGATGCTGCAAACCCAGAGTTTCAACTTACAGCTAAACCAAGCAAGTAAGATACGTATGTAAACAGAGAGACTAATTCAGGCACTGGATGGAAGATGAAGAATCATGAGACCAAGAAGAAGAAGAAGAAAAAAAAAGACAGGGTAGTAGGAAGATCGGCTTACAGAAGTTGCCTTTATATTCTCTGATATATGCCACATCCATATCGGCGTAAACCTGCAGTGCAATATTCATGTGCCTGACTGAGACGTTCTACTTCTGAGGTTCCCAGAAAGGGATGTACCTGCATGGGAGCTGGGTTACAGCTGGGTTCCCCATACTGCGGAACAGGGATGAAAGTGGAGCCACACGTGTATTACTCAGAGGTGTACCAACTAAAAATCTAGCTTGCAAACCTACCTCTGCTGTGCAAACATATAGAACTTAAGTATAAGCCTTTTCAGCACTTGCTCTTCTCTCAAGCTGGGTAAGGCCAGACATCGTTGATCGGTATTAAGAGCTTGCCTTACCCGCATTGTCAAAACTTAGGCAACACGAGCTCTCAGCTCTGGAAAACAAACTAAATAGCAGGTATTAGAACATATGTCTAGAATGTATCTTTTTAGGAGTAAATATGTTTCTAATAATTGACATCTCAAAGGCTAGTACAAAATGGCATTAGCACTAAAACCTTTTCTCTGAGTTTTACAACTACTGTTTGTGACACCAAGGAGGTGGCCTTACTCAGCGCAGTAGCTAAATAATGACTCCTCTATTCCACCCTACAAAAAGGGAGACCTCAGGTTTAGACAAGAATCTGAAAAGTACAACTTTGATACCAGAGATACAATGAACGAACTCATATTTAGCATCTTTAAGTGGAATTACATGTTGCATCTGTGGAAAACCTAAACTCCTATATTTAGACTAGTCTACAGAAACCTAACTCTACCCACTAAAGCCTTAGCTGTGTCAGCAGAAGTAAAGGCAGAATACTTACTGACTTACCTTTAAATACTTTTTATAATGTCTACGGATTACAAGTCTGAGCAAATTTTGTATACTATCTGGCATTTTTGCATTTTCCTAAGAAATACTATTAAAAACACTTTAGTTTTAATCTCTGCAAGCCTGCACATAAAAAGAAAAAAAAAATCAAAGAGAAAAACTTTACATTGTACCAGCAATAAGGATTTTAGGCCAATATAGTTAAAATCACCCACTCAGCCATTTTCCTTCAAGCAACCAGTTTGTGGTTTGGTAATTTTATATTTGATAAAGTGAATTTGAGTGGGTCAAAATATTACACCACTACAGTTCACAGGTGAAAGGTTCTTTTATAGGTGTTTCATGTTTATACAAGATACTAACATTGTTCTTACAATAGCTATGTCATAATACCCTCTATCACAAATATGCTCATAAAGTTCTGTGATATTTGCTGCAAATGACTACTCTGAGAAGTAACAGATACTCAAAACTCTACTTACATGTAATAGCTGTGGCATAAAGACAGAACAGTCGATTGATTTACGATGTGCATTTCCAACCCCAATTAACACACTTGTTACGGCAGATACTGAAATCGCCAGTAAAACACAAGAGTTTTCAGTTTAAGACTTGCCTTTTAAGAAAAGAAAGTTTATCCTCATTTTGCCTTCTGATTTCACAGAATATTTGTGTTTGAGAATAAGCCATCTCTTGAACAGGAGTATATTAACAACAGTCAAAACTTTAAAAACATTTTTTGTAAGTTCTGTCTCTGAAAACTAGGCACCAACCTTGCAAATCTTCTCTCTCAGGTACTGTTTTGTCCGCAGCCGTACTATCCGGTTGGGATGATGCTACAGATTCTGTTAAAAGTGACTGACTTGACACAGGGCTGGGGGCAAGAAAAAAGTTATGATTTTTATGAGGCATGTCCATGTTCTATAGAGCATTCCTGAAAGAAATACATTAGAGTACATCTTGCTAAAAGAGCATGCCAAAACTTTTCACTCTGAAGTTGTTTCTGTAACCATTTAAAAACATCAGTGTCTAAGAATACTGGACAATCTGAATTGATGCAGAAGTTAAACATTTTTGCATTCAGATCGAATGCAATAAACCAGTTCAACTATAAAAAGGGAAAAAAAGTATTTTGGGGTAGTTTGGCATACCATCCTTCCACACAGAAGTAACAATGCAACATTCAATATGCAAGGATTTTTATAACATAAATCAGCAAGACAATTGTAGAGGAGCTACTTTTGGTGTTCTAGTGAAACGAACAAGAAAACTGCAGCATGTCAATGTTTCCAGTAATAAAGCATCTGCAGCTGTACCTAGAACCCCTTAGATTTTCACAGTGTAAAGTGGTGCTGGCCAAACTTCCCGACCCTGTCAGCCATACTGCTAAAAATCACATAATGACTGAAAACTCACAGATTAATACCCTGGACGGTTACGGGATAGAGATTCAATATTAGCAGTGACTTGCAGCCAAGCTGCTCATCCAGCAGCTCTACTATGGAACAAGACAGCTGAAATCCCAAGCGAGAGGTAGCACTACCCCATTTGCCCAACTTGTTTCTCCCTTTCCACTTAGGGATTTACTCTGAATCCAAGAAATTGGATTATCCAGCAGCCCATGAACCAGCAAAGCCCTACCAGTAGTCCGTGACACAACCAGGGCATTGGAGTCACAATTTTAATTGCCAAGAATTGCATGTAGGTCTTGAACTGCAGGTTTGGTCACCTACAAAAGGGCATTGTCCATTTACTAGACGTTCCCTCAGAGTATCATAACTCTGAGGTATTACCAGAGACTGAAGTTGAATCCCTGCTTTTATTTTGGAAAAAAGAACAAGTGACACTGATTTTTTGATGTGCAAGTCTAAAAGCTACCATCCACCCATTTCTCCTGTAACCAGTAATCAAGCTAGTGATCAAAGAGATATTTTTTTTCTCCTCTGTCATGGTATTATAAAGGTTGTGTGAGAAAACAAACCCAAGGCACCGTAATTGGTTCACCTCTGTGCATTGACCTGGATGATTTTTTTTTTTTTTTAACACATACCAGAAGAGTTGTGTCAGGGTAAGGTATCTATTTTCTACCCCAAATAGAAATCCCAGAATGGAAAGACCAAATATAGCATCAAACATGGCACCTAGCTCTCAGTTCATATGCAGGATCCAAGCATGAGATAACACCTCCTATAAAAAGCTAAGGAGCAGAAAACACAGTCTGAACAGAACCAGCCAACAATAACTGATGAAATCACCCTCGGCCTGTGTTTTACTACATTGTGATTTTTAAAGGAAAGTTGGAACAAATATTACTGCAAGTTAGCTTCCATAGTATAACACACTAACATTTTTCACTCAAAAAATTTCCAGAGCACTTAAGTTGCTGTTGGTTGTCTCATTCTAAACTGAAATGCAGCCACTAAATATAAACAAATATTTAGCTTTCACAAATGGAGAGCACTTAGTAAGTCTGAATGATTTACAAGAGGACGCTATGTCTCCTTGAATAATCCAGTTGGAAATTACTTGCTTAATAAGAAATCAGTTCAGTAGCACAACTTGTACTAAGATTCAGGTATCTTTCCCCTGTTCTAGTATGCTCCACTCTTCACAAAGCAACTAGTTTGTTAACACGTTATCATACGTTTATTTAGGAGAGCTCTAGTAAACAGCTTTCTGCCATTTTACAAAATCCTCATATTTCTATGACGAAAAGAGCTCTCCTTTGGTAAATGTACAACCAACTGCACATTGTGGAGTCAGAAGACTAGCCAGACAAATCTCTGTAGAACAGCATGAAGCTGGCAATGCTCCTATTTGAGGCTAAATTCTAAAGAGGAATTTGCATTTGAATGCAAGATGTAGCTAACAGATCAGCTACTATTTACTGTGAGATCCCATGCTTTAAAGTTAGCAGTTAAATCTTACACGTTTTCCTAATCCAGGTCCTAGCATTTAATTATGCAGTATCAGTACACTTCATTTAATCATCTTGATACAGATTTTTTTATGTAAAAACACAGAACAACAGACAGGAACAGCTTACCTTGGCTGCATAGATGGAGTCGATGTAGAATCTAAAGTTGACTGAGTTTCCTGGGCGCTGCCTTCTGTGCACTGAACCGGTAAGGACTCAGTTATACTACTGACAGAAGTTGCTGGAAGGAAGACACTAATGTAAAATGTGTTACACTACTTCCTGGGATTACAAAAGTTATACAATGCAATTATTCTTCGACCCCCATGACACCAGACAGGAAAGTAATTGAATCTCAGCCTGTATCGTAATGAAACATAATTTTACAAACAGTAATTCTGTTTGGCCATATTTCGATCACGTTCCAGCCCCAGGCCCCCAGAAGTTACACAGCACAAAATTTTGAAGCTGGAGCTTTAAAATAGTTACCATTTTCTGCTAATTAAAGCATCCACAAACAGCTTTCTCAGCATAAACTGCAGTATTCTGACATGATATGCTTGGGTTTTGTTTAAAAAACCAAGATGAATTTGTGAGAAACTGTAGTGTAGCATCCCAATGCCAACTTAGGATCCATTCTGAAGTTGTAGAACCTAGATCCCCAGATTTCAACGGAAGCTATCGCTTCAGTTTTAGAAGTCAAGTTTAATATTAAAGTCAAGGAGGGAAGTCTTCAAGAGTGCGCCATGAGAATCCTTGCTGTCAGTATTCAGCCAAGCCAGAAGAGACATTTTAGAAGCTTCAGGGAAGCACTCCCTATCCCTCCTTCCCCCAGCAGAACATGTTGAAGTTGAAAACACTGGGGTGAACAGAGCAGAGAAAGGGTTCTTCCTTCTGAGGGCACTACCATTAATTTAAAGGGGGAAGAGCCCTCTAGCTTTTTCTAGAGCGTGAATGTAGGAAGACAGCACTTATTTCCAATGGGAAATCTGCTTTGTAGGAAATACCGCAGTACATGGGGCACTGGGCCAAAAAGAACAAGAAGCATCTCTACCTGAAGTTAGGAGAAACAATTCTTAAAAAGCATCTACAGGTTAATCCTTTGGTATCAGGCTGCAGAAATTAAATACCTGTATTTTATATGCTTTTCACAAACATTCCCCAAGCTAAATGTTATCTCTACTGTCAGTAATTTCAGGAAAAATATGTTGGTATGGTATTTTTTCTGCATTTTTATATCTTCAAATTGGAAACACTCAGATTAATACAAAAGGTATCAGCAAGAGTCTACTTCTGAGCAGATTAATCACAGTGTGATTATATTATGAGCGTTTCATCCAAGCTCATTCCATAAGGCAAGATACTTGAATAAAATGGTTTGCGCTAATGCTCCTATACTTTTAGTATTTGGACATGATCAGGAAGCAAGCTGCTGTCTACTGTGTCATTTTGAGTTGTTCAAACACACGTATGTCAGCATTACTTACCAGGAGGGCTAATTCTACCATTACTGTTCTGCCTTTGAAGGTGTTCTTTGTAGCACACTGAACACATGCCATTTGTACGAGGATTCCCATAAAATCCGCAACCAGTGGAACAAAGCATAGGCACTTGGCTACGGTTAGTTTCTTGAGCCATTTTCCCTTCTTCTATAAACCTGAAATTGATACATAAAACCCAGTATTTAGAGGCCTGAGAAAACCTTCTTTTACAGTTGACATTTGAAAATCTGAGTTTCCTATAGCTCAGCAAAAAGATCTTCTAGAAAAGCTGCCTCGCAGGTAACTCAATGCCCTTTCCTAAAAAGTCTATCAAGTCTGCCCAATAATACAAATACAGTCATATGTATGCTTTGCATGACCCCTACATGCAGACCCTTTCAGCCCCACCATTTTATGGTCAATATATAGCCCACAAAGAAAAGTCATTTAGAAAATATTGGAAGTATTACTGCTTCTAGCAGTAAGTTAAGGGGAGGCAGAAGAGGGGGACACCTATGCTGAACTCTTCTTGAAACTTGAACACCTGATACTGTGAATGAGAACTATAAAATGAAAGACAAACATGGTAACACATGCTTACTTACTGCATAATTATAATTAACAATAGTCACATGAATTCACAAGTTACTGTTTAGTCACTGTGTCATTAGTGAAAGACAACACGACTGCTTACCACAAAGCTCATATTATGATTTTTCACATGCAAAAAGAAAATCACCCTTTCAGTCAACACTAGACTAGGTACACATACCTCCTACATATCAGTTTTGTGTGAAAATATACTAAAAATGAAAAATAAGAGAAATAAAGGCAACTCATTAACATAGTTAAGATTTAGTTTTCATAAACACTATATAATTTGTATTTTTTGTCCCTGGCTTGTAAAGATCTGTAAACCTTCTTAGTACAAGAAAATTACAACAAATGACCATTTTCCACAGTGTTCTGAGCCTCCTAACTATTCTCAAATGGTCTAACTTGTAAATCAGTTATTGACATCTGTCACTCAGTGAGATGAAATTAATTTTCCATTTTTTGCCCCCCTCCATAAATATATTCTTGCCCTTTTTTGTATCAGTTTTGAAAGACAAAAAACCCCTTCTCATTAAGAAACTAAGTATCTCAAGGTATCCATTATTTCAATCAAGATCAACTTAGGTCTTGCATTTTATACTTCCTGATTAAAAATTAGGCTGAAGCATGGATAATTTTAATTCTTGCAAGTCAAACCAAAGATAAGCAGTATTACTGAAAAAAAAAGTAAAAAAAAAAATCAATCTTTCAAGTAACATCAGTATATATTTCAAAAGCAAAGAAAATAAAATCCAGAGGAGAACGGGTTTCAGGGTATTTGAATACTTCACCAATTGCCAAGTTATAAAACTAGATTAAACCACAGTAAGAAGTACACCAGGGTAAAAAGATTTCCTTTCACATAAGATGTATTTGAAGCCAAATACAAACAAGTTTCCCATTATTTTGTTTTTAGACAAATATCCTCATCTCCTCTCACACCCACATCCATTGCATTTTGGTTTTATTTCCCCAAAGCATATGAAATTGATGCCTCAAAAGGTTTGCAACCCAGAGGTTTGCTAACAGCAACACAGAAACAACAGTCAAGTCTTCTGTTCACAGTAATAATGTACTCCACCGTAAGGATGAGAAAGTATTCAAGATAAGACAAGGAAGATGTACAGGCAGGAAGACAAAAAAAAATCTGATAGTATCCTATTCAGCTTCAACCTGCAATTAAGCTTATTTCAGCTGTTTGACTGCACTCCCCCACCCCAATATAGAAGCATTTGCTTTCGACATACAAAGCCCCCATTGACCTCAAACGACAGCTAAATTTGATTTTGCTGAAGTACTGTACTTGTAGCTGAAAGAGCACTTTCATTCCTGCCTTTCTCCAGACAGCCCTTTAGAATGAAACTGCAAGTAGCACATGTGGGAATTCAGTTCTTATGCTGGGCCCAACATTCAGTGAAGCCATGTCAGGAGAGCGTAAATGAACACGAGTTTTCTGTGCTTTGGTAACTCAAACCAATTTAAAGATGAAACCTTACACAAGTCACTCTTGGCATAGAATGTTTAAGATTGAAAGACTAATTAAAAAAACACTTTGGACAGAATATTTCAAGGGCTAATAGAGATTCGATGTCACAATACAAGTATTAACCCTTTTAATTTTAGACAGCAGCACGTTAAGAGAACCCTACTACACTAACTTTCAAAATTTACCATGATTGCCTTTCTGTTCAATAGTTAGCTTCAAGCAGCACGCAGGAACTCAATAACAGCACTGGTTACTACTAATTTTCTTATTCCCCATCACAACCATTGCTGAAGGGAGTAGGTGCTAATGCAATCACAGCATAACAATTTCTAATGTGGACATAAAAAAAAGTCTGCTCCAATTCAATAAACAAATTGTGAAAGGTGCACAAAGATGCCCAGAAGAAAAACAAGAAAAGCTGGACTGAGTTCCAGCTAAGCCAGTTCCCGAGTTCATTAACCAGTGGATCCTGCCACCAGCCAAAGCACAAGCCACTGGCATGAGGCTCCAGAACACTTAAATCTCCAAGGGGAAGTGCCAGGGATTCTTCTGAAGAGTTTTAATAAAAGCCACAGGAAGCGGAAGATCCTTCATTGGTTGCTAATATTTGGGGAATAAAATGGAGAAGAGATAGCATCAAACTTGCTCCAATTCATAAACAAATTGTGAAAGGTGCACAAAGATGCCCAGAAGAAAAACAAGAAAAGCTGGACTGAGTTCCAGCTAAGCCAGTTCCCGAGTTCATTAACCAGTGGATCCTGCCACCAGCCAAAGCACAAGCCACTGGCATGAGGCTCCAGAACACTTAAATCTCCAAGGGGAAGTGCCAGGGATTCTTCTGAAGAGTTTTAATAAAAGCCACAGGAAGCGGAAGATCCTTCATTGGTTGCTAATATTTGGGGAATAAAATGGAGAAGAGATAGCATCAAACTTATGCAATGCTATGAAGTCAAATGAGAAAGAAGTTGAACCAATACAATAGCTTGTTGCATTCAAAAGGGGGCAATCACATACAATCCCGCTCACCAGCTCATCAGTGCTCAGCTGGACCCTCACTGACCCAATTAGTTCCCTGAGCCACCAAAAAAACCCACCAGGAAAAAAGCGTCATCATCACCATAGAAAATTTTCTGACAGTTCAGTGAGCTCAATCAGTTCACACACAAAAAGAAAAAAAAGCACAACACACAGGGGAAAAACTCTGGAACTGATGTGAGGGATGACATGCGACCACGAGGGACAACACACATTTTAGCAGCCTGTAAGCTGCTGAGATGATTGCACTGATCCATCTGAACCCTAAAGCCACAGAATGCCAAACCAGTATAATAAGCTCTTGCTCCCCAGCTTTTCACTCCCCCTCCCTCAGTGCTCACATGCACTGAAATGAATCAAGGAAGCGGTCAAACTTAGAAAACCAACCACTCCATCTTTTGCCAATTAGTTTTAACATAGACTGGTTTCTGAGCTTGTGTTTGTCATGTATGCTGTTTGGGCATGAGAGGGTCTAGCTGAAGACATGTGTGGAACCACTTGTTTCAGCAGCAGAGCAGGCTTAAAGCATTAGGAGAACCACTAGCCAAAAACAGGCATTGAAAATATAAGGGAATAGAGATCCAGGTGCTGATGGTACCTGCCACTGCACTTCAGACATGCCTCTCCTGTACACATCCACTACTGCACGAGGGCAAAGGCCAAGATGACACAGCACTGTACCTCAGGGACTTTTCTTCCTCACCACTAGGGCCCAAGTCAAACAGCCGCAAGCAGAGCAGCCGGACTCTGTCCCCATCTCAAACATGAACAGCAAGAGATCACTGAACAGATGTTTTGGGGGGGAGAGAAGATGTCCTGTCACCCCAGTTCTTGGCTCAACTTCAGATAATTTGTTTCAAAACTGTCCATAATTCCTCATGCAGGAAGATCCATAGTATCACTGAGCCCAACCATCATGTAAGCCAGTAATGGTGGGCTGTCACTGAAATTGCAGCCTTGGAAGCGCTCTGAAAGGGGTGAGCCAGCTCCCGCAGCCCTGGTCCCTGCTGCACACCCCCGCCCCTTCCTCAAGTCAGATCAGTTCATCCATCCAATAGAAAAAACAAATATTTATTCTGGTGGACTGGAGAGCTTGCTGATCTGACAGAAGATCAACTCTAGAGAACTGACATACAGTGCAAAGGAAGTGACAAGGCTAAAAATAGGACGACCCTTTTTAGGGGCAGCTAGCCCTTGCTGAGCATCAAGCCTACTGTAAAATATATACCCCAAGTACATACCCTATCCATACTTTCAAAACTGGTCTCCTAGCATGGCTTCAGTATAAAACTTGAAGCAACTTCATAGCTGAAGTGACAGCAACGTCTTGGGATCGACATGGCTACATATATGTCCCACTCGGTTTGAGGTGTCACCAAACAAACGTGGAGCTTGTAAAGCTGCTGGAAATACCTCTGGGCTCTGCCTGTTCCCCCCAAGCTGTGCTTGCACAACATTCATAGGGTCATCCTGTTACTCTGAATGCAGAATTGATTCATCTTAAAAAAAAACCCAACTAAACACTTTACAATATTTTAAGCATGTTCCCTGCTTTGCTTTACAGTATAGTTGTATAACCAGTTGTACGAGCACTAATGAGAAGGAAGCATACTAGAGGGAAGGGCAAGAGCCTTAAACAACCACCCCTCAACGCAACCCCAGAACATCCACTTCATTGAAGATTATGGAATAAACTTTTTGTATTAGCTAAAAATTGCTAAGCTTAAGCTGAAATTACCTCTGATAATTTTCTTCTCAAAAATCTTTATTGCCACTAGAAGCATGGTAGCACACAGCTCTGCAGGCTAAGTCCTTCTTTTCCTACAAATTTGGTGCTTAAAGTCTACCCATTCCTGTTACTCCTGTCATACAGGGACAGCTTCATGCATCTATAAGGCCTGCTTACTGCTGCTGCTGCAGGTCCTACCATTCCCCACTCACCAGTGCACATCCTCAGAGAGTAAGTTATTCTCTATACCAAGCAAAAACCCATAATAAATCATGTAAAGGACATTCCTGATTATAAAATGTATAGAGCGAAGCTGTAGAAACACTAAAGCAAGGCAAGTCTTTTGGACATCAGGTTCTCTGGGAAGAGAGCTGCCTCTCCCAATACTCTGCAAAGCAAGTAACAAAATACTTGTGTACATCCCTTCCCCACAGAGCAGGCACCGCGATAGTGGTCTTCCCCCCCCCCCCCTCTTTTTTTCCCCTTTTTTTTTATTTTCCCCTTTTAATTAAAATGTTTATATGCTACTAGTTTCAAATAACTGATACCCTAGCTTTATAGGCTTCAAACGTTAATCAGTAAGATCAGAGAGAGCAGCATTTAGCAGGATTAAAACACACAATGTTTAGGAATAATCTCCCCCCCTCTCTACAAGAAAAAAAAATTCCACACAGAAGCCAGCCTTCTCTTCATCTGTCTTCCCCAAAGAAAAAGGTCTCTTGAATTCTAGTGGTCCTCATACTTCAAGCTGTGATAAAGTGAGCAGATCCTCACATCCGCTACCCCAGCTGAAGTACAGTCTTGTGTTCTGCAAACACTCCTAAAATTCGTGACTGGTATGGGAAGGATCCCTCCCAAACACTAATGCTGAAGCAGGAGAGACCACCCAAACAGCATTCTGCTTCAGCTGCAGTACCAAACCAGACACAGTTTGAACCATACTGATGCCAGCTTTGAAAAATGCTTCTCAAACAGAAAGCAGAGCATTTCGTGTAAGCTACTCTCTTCACTGTCAAAGATCAACACACTGACAGATTTAAGCTGACACTCACCTCAAAGGAGGAATCCAATTTTTAACAAGTGATTAAAATATTCCCTCCTCTATCATAATCACCTTTATAATGAAGCAGTTCAGCACTGATTTAAGTAGCACCAGTACTAATGGTCATTCTCCCTTTGTGCTAATGAAGCAAGGAAGAAACTGCAAAAATGGTCATTTGTGCTGCTTAACATATAAAGCTTCATCCCAGGCACAAATAAAAGCAAGATATGAAGTTGTATAGACAAAAATACATTTCATTTTAGAGCATGTACGGTACAGATATCCGATACCACCTGTATCACCTTATGAAGAGGCACATTGGTACAAAAAACAATAAATAGGAAATGCATTCCTCTACAGGCTTATCAAAACAAACGGCAAATAAAGGCCTAAGAGCAGAGCTCTGTTGAATCTTGCTGCAGAAGTTACCAAAGCACTGGCTGTGTTCAAGGATACCACTTCATAGCAGAATTTGCAGAGACACAGCTGCTCAGGTGTCCTGCTGGAAGCAGGACACTACTCAGGGTATAAAGCACTAGACTCACAAATTAACAGCAAGTTACAGAGCGGTCCTGTTTTCTTTTACTCCGTTGCTCTCTCCCAAAAGGCCCCAATTTACATTCACTGAGCAGTCATTTGTAGCTGCTTTAAGGCATTACCATGTCCCAGCAACTTGCTATGGAGCCAAGAAGAACTGGCAGATTTGAATAGGGGCCTCAGTCATCACAGTTCAGCCCGGCTTGCTGGTTGCAGTCAGACATGTCATTTCATCTACAGCTCACCCTGGCTAAAACACTACAGCTGGTTCAGATTTGCCAGCATAGCTACATGTGTAGTTACACTCTGACCCAGTTTCATCAGAATGCTTTGAGTTAAAAAAGTGAATATGGTTAAGGACCAACTATGCAAGCAGATCTGTAAGGGCAGTGACCTCTTTGTTCCTGTAGCAGCAGAACACACAGCTGCTGCATTTTTCAAAACACAGGAGTTATCCAACTTCCTCAGCAGCAAGAGATCCTTGCATTTTAAAGCTTTCAATTCATTCCAGTAGGCCTCCAGTTTTCTTCTGCCTCACAACCAAATACAGTTTTAAGTTGCAATTTGAAGTACTGAAGTAGAATTTATATAATGACTTAATACCGGAAACGAAATATTCAAACTAGTGACCAAAGACTTACATAAGATGTTCTCTCAAATCATTTGACAAGTCATCCAATATCTACTTATGTTCCGGTCTATTCCTGTTGAACAGCTTTTTATTTTTGTTTCATGCATAGACTTATTTTAGGCTAAAATCAAGCACTTACATTAGACATTCCTAGCAGAAACTTTACAAAAAGATGGAAAGAGTTACAGAAGTCTTTTCTCCAGTTCTAATTCTAAGTAGTCAGCAAATTTAAATCCATCAGTACAGGAACTAAAATATAAATGAAATTCTGACCCTCAAGAAAGCCACATTCCCTGTACAGTCTAAATCCCAGATTTAAGATGACAGGTCTAAATCCCAGATTTAAGATGACAGAAAGACTGTGAAAGAATCACACTAGTAGAAAAAAAGAGCCACACATATGAGAGAGAGTGCAATCTCAGAAGTGGCAGAGGGACAGAAAAGAGAGTTCAGGTCTTAGGAAGGGAAGGAACATTACTAACTTTCATAGCTAATCTGAGCCAGAATATCATACTAGCAATGTTACATCATTATACAACCCAGGAACACTTGGTATAGACAAAGCCTTTAGTGTTAAAGTGTGTGTATTGCTAACTACAGCTGTCTGCTCTTGTACTCAAGGTTATGCGAGGAACAAGGGAACATTTCTCTACAACCTCTTCACTCTTACTAGGCAAGAACAAAGACGCACAGATTCTATACTGGTATCAAGATCACTGATAACAAGGATTCAGCTTTCTATGCTTGTCTGCGTACACTATTAATAGATGTTACTTTGAAACTGTAATTACTATTTGTGGCCACGCTGAACATTTGCAAAGTACGGATGACTAGAACCAAAGATTAACTGCTGTAAAACAGGGTACCTCGGAAACTGTCATTCACCTCATGCAAATGCACCAAATTACTTGCAATGACCACTTAAATTCTACAAACAAAAACCAGAAGTATAAGCAAGTTTTTCTTATTTAATTTCCAAACTTTTTAGTGTAGTCACCATACCAAATAAAGGGGCAATTCCATGAAGTTCACTACTCTACTGAAGATTAATCCTAAAAAAAAAAAAATAATGAGCAATGTAACAGATACATTTTATTGACTAGTAGGAGGAATCACATTTTGTTCACATGGGATTTCAAAGAGGCAGAGTACAGACAAAAGGAGTTTCATGGAAGTGTTGGGATTCCAAAACGCTACCACACAGAGCTACCGGCTTTCACTACACGATGGTAGGGTTTTTGCAGAATGACCACCACTTTATGCTGGAGCATCTGGTAACCGCTGCAGCACCTAAAAGACCAAATGCAGCACTCTGTATAAAGCCTTCAAGAATCTTCCTCCTATTTATCATGTATTTCAATCTGAGCCTAAAGCAGCAAAATACAACTCAAGATGCCAAGGATTGCCCTTGTTAGTACATTTAAGCATGTACATTTGGACTTCTTAGTTGTTCAAGACTAACACTGCAGCACCACTAGAATTAGGCCCTTGCATATGACAGTATCCAAGTTTTGTGAAATTCAAAAGAAACATCATTTTTTCTCTGGCTTAGAAAACTTAATAGCCTCTTATTTACTTCTTATTCCCCAGCGGTACAATACATTTGTAGGCAACACCAGTTAATCCAGGAAACTCCAGCCCAGAGAAGTACAGAGATGCTTTCAGAAAGAACACTGCTAGCATGTTCTAAGTTTCTGTCTCTTCAGTGATGACTATCAGAAAATCTAGCTGACAAAGCTGCCTTTTTGGAGAGGTCAACCTGAATGCAAGTGAAAAAAAACAAAACAAACCCCCCGCAACACACCACAAGAGTCACTTCTTGGGTTCAAGACAAAAACCAGCAGATAACCCTTGGAGCTGGACACGCTTGTTTACAGCAAGGCACAACAGGGACCTTCAATAAAGATAACTAGTTAAACATTAAAAGCACTGAGAACACCACAGTAACTATAGTTGTTCTGTACAAAGTAAAGACAATTTCTGAGTGAATTACAGACCAAGAAAAGCGAACATGAGAAAAGAGCATGTCACATGTTTCGGGAAGCTGTTTTTGTACTGGTATCTCTGGGAGAGTCACGGTGAGAGAAGTCCAAGAGGCGTATCTGAGGAACATGGAGAGGACACTGGCCAGCTGCCCCACTGGTGATGCTGTCCTACCCAAAGCACTGTACATCCATACACAAGCCAGATGAGACACCAAAGCGTTTTTCTCCCAAAATGTGAGGTTGTACTTACTCAGTTTAGCGTACCCAGATCACCCAAGATTTAAGGCTAGAGGCAGACAGGCTCAGCAGGTCCATTTTTGGAAGGCGTCTGTCTCTATGACAAGACTGCCACAGAAACCTGACATGAAGTTACACTTGTGATAGAACATGCAACTACTAATAAAAGAGCATACTTTTAGGTAGTGCTTGCTCTGGCGTCTCTGCTCAAGAAGAGTAAAAATTCAGGAGTTACACCCATTGGAAAAATCAAACCATCTCAGTAATTGCTTGTCAGCAGTCTGCTATGTCAACTCGCACAAACCACAGTTTCCATCACGTGTGGCTGAACCGGTGTTGAGCTGCACTAGTTGCAGATGCTGCTTGAGGAGCCCTTTTCTTTCCTCTAGAGTTTGTGCTATCTCATAGCCGTGCTTTGGCATTAAGGTGCCTAAGCCAAAGACTGCAGGAATCCTCAAGTTGCTCTCCATATTTCTATATAGCCCTATAAATTTAGGGTTTACTTGTAATCTGTCATATTACAGAAATGCCTTCTTTTAAAATGTCCTATAAAAGGTAAGAAAGCTACTCTGAAACAGACAAGACAAGGCTACATTCTGCTTTCTTTGGCATCATACACTGAAGTCAGCCATTTCAGAAATCAGAGGTTGTGTAAAATTAGAATCAGAAGATTCTAAAATTCTCTACATTCCCTTAAGATACCAGGCCAAAGCGTAAGGGATGCAGAAGGAGGGCAACTCCATAAACTATCTTTGATGCTGTATTTTAAAACAGGTTTCGCTTTACAAACTGATGAAAAATAATCTGTAAGAAGGATTCAAACACTTACAAGATTACCCACATAATTACTGAAAGAATAGATACAGATTCAGTAATCGCTTCTTTTGAGCTTCAGTGAATAAGTAATCTTCTCTCAATACAGCCTAAGTTTCACTTATTTTAAGCATATCAAACCCAGAAGAGATAAAAGCCGCTTTAACACGAGTTCCTAAAATAAACAGCTTCTTGTTAACAAAACACCTGTTGCTGAGAACTGACAGCAAGCACAAAACACATTATAATTTGTTTTTGTAAACAGCACTATGTAGAATTTTAATTAGCTTATAATGCTACAGTTCTACATGGGCTTAATGCTAAGGGAGGTCCTGCTGTAATATCAGGGTTCCTAGCTGTTAATAAATAAAACTATCATCATCATCATTTCTGGCTAGGGCATCTTGAATTCAACTTAACTTCCAAGAACATTGTGATTATCATGCATGATGTGTTGCTCTATTTAGAATTATGCACTATGTCTAATTTAAGTGTTCAAAATTACACAATACCCTTACTGTGGTTTGATGGGGAACTCAACCTAAAGCTAAAGCCTGACCAAACAAAGAGGGTATTTAAGGACAAGTTTTCGGCAGAAGAGGTATAAGTATGATGTTCCCTGTGGCAAAGCTGCATTCCCCATCTTTTGCAACACACTTAAATTTAGCCAAGGGACTCAAAGGTGCTACTTTGTTTTAACCCTAATGCTATTCTAGGGGCTTTTGTTGCAGCTGGGTTTACCCCCCCCCCCCCCCCTTAATTATTATTTCAATCATTGGGGGGAAGCTAGTACATGATCCCAAACAAGTTACTGGATGTCTACATACTAAAAACTATCACCCTGCACAAAGCATAGGAAAAGCTAGGTTACATGATCCCAAACAAGTTACTGGATGTCTACATACTAAAACCTATCACCCTGCACAAAGCATAGGAAAATACTATACAGTTGACCAGCAGCCACCATGCTGGGCAACTGATATTTATCCATCACTTCAATACACTGTCAAGTTTCACTGAAGATATGAATATACCAACTGGTCTCACTATGAAGTTTTCCATCTTTCCTTAGTTTCCTCTCCACTCAGTCACCTTACACTGCCTGAAACACCGCAACGTGTAAACGTCCAAGCGCAACCAATATACATACATCCAATATATATTTATACACAACCAATGCAATGGTTTCACGATACAGATAGCTTGGGGCTTTAGATACTTCTGCTGCAGTGTTGCTGGGCCAGGAATTGATCTACCTTGAAGACTTCATTCTTCAAAAGCTTGGATTGGTTCTCGTATCTGGTTTATGGTGCAGCTCTACAGCCCTGTGCCAGAAGAGTCAAGGTGAACAGTGTGCTGCAGGAGGAAGGTGAAACTACCTATTTAGGATTAGAACTCTAAGGCATAGCCTCACTCACAGTATAAGCCAAGGAAAAATGCACGCATCACCAAGAGGTCAGAGTGAAAATTAAGTAAGAGTTGCCTTGTGTCAGCCTTAACTACCCAAGATAGTGTCAGATTAATAGATAAGGGGCTAAGGAATGATCAGAAATTTGCAGTGTGAGACACTCTCCTTTCTGAAGGTTTCCAGAACTACACCACTTGCTCAGAAGGAGAGGTCATTACACTGTTTAGGAAAAGCTTAAAAACTATTGGAAGAAACTTGATTGAGAACAACTGGCATTTTTCCCACTGCCATCATGGAACAGAAAATAGGGGGGTTTTTTATACTTCTTTCCTAAGCCGATACAGAACAGACTGCACGTATTTCAGTTTCTCAACTGACGAGAAAGCCAGAGCTGACAGCTTTTGAGTAAAAGTCTGCATTGCAAACATTATGCTTTAATCACCAGGGCATCCTTTTTACCCACTAATACTCCAGGTACAACTCTGTAAACTACCTTTTTGATAACCAAGTTTGCTATTCATTCTGTTTTCAGACAAGATTCAGCTATGCGAGCATGCATTTCTAGTACAATGTCTCCCCCACTTACTGTCCAGAACACTTAGATCAGCAAGTTAAGAGCACAATAGCCTAAAAATAGCATGGCTGGATGCCACTGTCTCCCCATTTATTACGATGGTACCTTTGTACAGAGTTCTTTCTACAATTCTACACAGAAAAATACAGCCATAAATGGCTTTAAGGGAGGGACTTGTTTCCAAAAGGGCCAAGCTGTTAAGTAGTGCCATGGGATTCCCCCTTTTTCCTCAAGCCACATAAACAGAAATTTGCATTTTTAGAAGCATTTTGAACAATAACTCTAAGTACATCTGACTTCTCTTTTTACCCTCTTGCCATAGTGATTGTATTCTGCCAGAGAACAGATCAACACATGACAGAATAACAGCACTTTCTAGAGAAAGGAAAATTCATGCTATAAAGGAGAAGTAGATAAACATAGAACATGCAAGCCAGATCTCTCTCCAATTATTTTGCTTGGCATATTAAAGCCTGTATCACACTTTAGAATGGATGAAGAGGGAACAAAATCTGCTCACAAGATACTGAACTTCAACTGTCAGCAAGGTGTGGCTTTCTATCATGACGCTCATTCCCTTCCATTCACAAACACCGGCCAACAGGGCTTCTATCAGGAAACAATGGAAAACGAGTACAATATATTCCCTTTTATTATGGTATAAGGTCAGAAACAAGAGGGAGATCAGCAAGACCGGTGCCCTTCAGCTTGACTTAAAGACACATTCACAACCACCGCAGCTTCATCTGCTGCATTACACTAGGCTAATTCCACAAGTACCACATCCTTGCTGTGGCTTGAAAAACAAAAGCCCAATGCCCTAACACTGTCTCCTAGAAATCTCTTCTGTTTCACACTCCTTTTGTGAGGACAAAAACCCCCACACTACTGTTGAAGAATATTTGTATCCCTTACATTAAAAAAATCACTAATTTTAACCCATAACCCTGGGTTTCAAGAGAAGACTTTCCTGTTTTAACAACTAACTTGATGCTGCTTAAGTAAACCCAGCAACACTGCAACGTGCATTTTACACTGTATATGCCACCCTGTCTAAGTTCACCAGATTGAGCTATCAGGCCATACAAAGAAGTTTCAAGAAATTCTTCATCTCAGGCCTTGACAGTCTGAGAAATTAAGGTGTCAGAGCTGCAGCAAGGACAGAGGCATTTCTCAACAGAGCAGACTGGTATTTCAAGCATTCTGATTGTGCAGTGGGGGATCTGAGGTAGAAGATAGAAGGATAAGTAGGTAGCAACTAATCAGGGATTTATTTATATACAGAATGACTAGGTATAAGTTTAAGACCATGGGTCATAGTCTCATTATGACTTTGCAGAATAACAAGCTAATTCTTGCAGTAGGAGAGACCATAGGCAACAGTCAAAAATTTCATAGACACCAAGTTAGAGAAAAGCAAATGCAGGAAGGCAACACAATCAACTAAGTGACCGCAGTGTGAAATTAGATTTTTTTGTTGTTGTTTTAAAAAAAAAAATTTTAAAGCCAGTCAATTACTCCCCTGCTACGCATAGGTGTTTTAAATCACAATCAAAGCACTAAATCAAGTTTGACTACTTATTAAGAAGGCAAAAAATTCATGCACAGCCACCAGGCCAGTCTACAACAAATCAAATCCTCCTTGATCTCAGCACTAGTCCCAGCCCCTGCATGGTTTGTCACACTCAGCTGACAATTTGTTATGTAACTAATAATACACTTACCTTGACCTATTGTTACTAATGCTGCCTTCCTCCTCTCCCAGGATACTTTAAACAAACCCCATGAAAATACGCTGATATTCAAAACAATCCTATTGAGCAATTCTAAAGTCTCTTCCCTAAAAAGTGTTCCAGGTAAGTCCTTCCATACTGCCACAATTACTTTTTTCTTTTTTGCAAGTTAGTAATCAAATGTTTTTGATATCCTAAAACACTAGAATTATTACTTTCCTAGCTACTTTTCACCAGGACAATAACATTTGTTTGATAACTAATTCTAATTAATACCTACAAAATCACTTTATTCAAGGACTTAACACCAATATCCAACAGTACATCATACCGGCATAATATTTGTATAGCATAATCCCAACACAAGAAGTCTGGTGAAGTTCCCTTAGAAAACTCTCCTGTATCAGCAACAAAAGCTACCTTGTAAGCTTCTTACCTGATCCTGAAGGAGCTAGGCAGGAAGAACAATCTCCAACCGTTTCAGTTTAACACTCAAAACACAGCCACTTCTTTTGCCCCTACCTTGATAATGGTGCAGATTCCAACGCAAGGTCGTCCTGTTGTACTGAAAACATTCTGCTACGTAACATTACATTGCATTAAGGCCTTGATTCTGCATACGATTTTCGAAAAACATCTTAAATTCATACAGAGGGTAGTAGAGAAACAATTTTATCCTTCTTTGCAGTCTCATACCCCCCCTGCCACCCCATCCTCAAAAACAGGATGATCAACTCATTAAATGTTTTCTTCTGACAGTCTAACTCAAAGATAGCCTTTTGTATAAAAAGGTATGAATATGTCCAATTTAGGTACAGAAATTCTACATTTTTGCCTGCAGAATCGGTGGTTCTCTCCCTTACCTCTCACCTCCAAATATAATTTAAAACCTTAAGTGGAAAATATCTGCCTTCCCCATGCAATATTCTGCTTTCATCAGCCCAATTATATTCAATGGCACACGCACAAAAACCGTCTAGCCTCCTGCCTTGTTCAAGCTAATAGTGAAAACTTCAGCCCTTGTTTAAAGAAACTACATCGAATGCAACACGTTTAAACAAGCTGAAAGCACCGCACTTCTGTCCTCAAAAGTACTGCTATTAAGCTCCCACTCCAATTTGATTATTAAGTTTATATTTGTTTCCCTAATCCTTCACACAGATAAAAATGCATTAGCATTATGAATCACAGGACACACCAGTGCAGCGTTGTCTTAAACCCTGGGCTAGTTAAACTGTTCAGGTGGTTGCCGGGGCCTGCCAAGTCAGCCACACTGTTTATAGTTTAGTTCTCCAGATACAGGATTATTACGTTTCAGACTGACAAATATCGTATCCTGAAGGTTAGAGTCCTGTGATACAAATACATCCTGACAGGGCAGAATGGCTGAGCAGGGCTGGTCTTCAGCATGAAGGCAGTTTCGGCTTCTGCAAGACTGCTGAACCATTAAGGTAAAGGAAGAGCTGTGTGTTTAATAAAACTGCTGCTGAAAAAGGAGCTATTTTTAGGAAATACTCAAACGCGAGTGTTCATTTGTCTAAGTAATACTCAAAAGATTGTCTTAAGTTGATCTAAATGGAGCAGAAGATGGATCAAGTTAGGATTTAACTCAGTTTCTCTCAATGCATAATTTAATAGCCAAAAAAAGTTACTTTTCAAATAAAAAAACCCTCAGTTTCTGTCAACAACTGGAGAATGAGCATGAAAACACAACTTGATCGAGGAGAAACGATTTTTGCACTGTCAAAGCTTTGTTTTTGCTAATCTCTGTTTAGCTCAAAAGCCCTATAAACACAGCTGGAAGAAGGGATCTGTTAAAAATATATCACCCCACCCCTTCAATTAAGGGCTGAGAAGCTTATGACACATCTGAGACATCCAACAAGAACAGGGAAGAAGGACTTAATGTTCCTGATATTCTAAAGGTAAAAAAAAAAATAAGCAGGTTTAAAAATCCCAAACGTTTCATGCCTCTGTTAAATGGATTTTAAATCAAGAACAGATCCAAGCTATTTTTATTCCTTTGTAGGTCATGTGTAATTAACTGCTTATTTTCACAAAACCTTATTACAGCGTAAACATCACTGGCCAGATCATCTGCCCCACCCAGACCGAGCTCCACACCACAGGAGGCCAACCATCTCCGTGAAGAGTCCTTGTATCTGCATGAAAGGGCTGTCCTTCCAGTACCAAATCTTCCCTGCAACAGCACGGCTGTAACGATCAACAGCTCCTCAGCTCACCCCTTCACCACATCTTTCCTAGAAACCGCAAGCAAACTAGTTAACAGGCCTAACCCCACGTCTAATACTATGGGCAGGTGTCTCTTTTTGGATATAGCTGAAACTCTCTAAGATGACATTATTCCTCTCCCCCACTTCCTTCTGCCTTGGGCGCAGAGCAGTTAGCAGAAATGATCACTAAACCACTTGGGAAACAGGGGGAGGAAGAGGAGGGGGAAAGAGCCAGTTGGGTTGGCTCGAACCACTAATTTAAAACAATTTAAGCTAGCCTAGTTGACTTTGCCTCCAGTGCTCGCACACCCCACTCTGCTGGAAGAGCGGCAGGAGGCCCCTGGGCGTAGCAGAGGGCACTCAACAAGCAGGGATCTGAAGCCCACGTCACTGTTTGCAGGATGGACGTCTGCCCTCCCTAAGGCTCCGGACATGTTTTACAGAGATCATCCCACGGGAGGCGTGCAGCCTTCTCTAAATAGTATTAAACAGAACCAGAGTGCGGGGTTACCATCCCGGCACGTGGTGGGGCCACCCACTTCACGACACTGCAAAGTGCCACCAGCAGTCGGTGGACTGTAGAGCACAGATCCCCTTTGCCACATAAGCAGGGGAGATAAAATTTGGTCCCACATTTTGTACATGGGTTTACAATCACTTCTAAGAATCTCTTATTCACATCAGAGATGTCTATTCCATCCTGGCACAAGAAGCAGACACACAAATCCCACAGCACACAACACATTCACAGTGTTTAAGATCTGCAGATGGAGCATGTGCAGGAGAAGGTTTTATGAACAAGAAGTGCTGGAACAACCAATCGTCGTGCGGGGACAACACAGGTCCTGCCAGCAACGGCTTTGAGTGCAGGCAAGAAACATTTGCTGTAGCCTGAATACAGAAGTTGTACAGCTGTGCCAGCAAAGTGGTATGTTTATCCTTTAGGGCAGATTTGCTTTCTACAAACAGCCTGCGTTAGAATTGTATACATGTGAGAGAGTTGAGCATTTCACTCCTGTGTTGAAGAAATCGGGAAAACTGGTCCCAGATAATATATCTTTCCCAACTAAGTTGGGGGGCAGAGGGGAGCCGAGAGGAACGGCTACTCAGTCATCAAGCGATATGAACCAAGTTGCCTCATGTATTCAGCTTTTTTCCTGTTCTAAGCAAAACCAGCTTTTAGCTAAACATAGTATTTAATAGCACACAAATACTTAAGTTTGCTTCCTTTCGTTTAAGCAAGTCTAATACACATACTCACAATACAAGTTTATAGAAATTATAGCAAACTATACTATTCTTCTTGCCCTCACCTCAGACACCTGATCTAGCCACTCAGTCTAGGCCCAGCATCACTTGTAAGTTAAGAAGCGAATCAAAATCCAGGTATTTAAACACTTACATATCCCGGTCTTAAATATCTCCCCTGATACATGAGATCTGGCCCACCTCTCAGCTAAAAGACCATATATAGTCACTGCTCATCCTAAAGTAGTATTTCCAGGGTTTAAACACAATCTAGAACATTAAGAAATGCTATAAACAGATAAAAACAGATAGCAAGAGTGAATTAGTAATTCAGACCTATAAGCCACTGGAGCATGGCAAGATGCCAGCGTGTCAAGACACTCTGACGTATTTAAAAGTAATCCTTTCCCAGCATTTTGGAGGAAAACAAAACGGCTCAATGTAAAACTGAAAGAACGAGGTATACTTTAATAACCACACTTGTTTACATTCAGTAAAGGTCTAAGCAATTGCTTTCCACTGTCATTTGGAAGATTGTTGCTCAATTTTCACATCCATTCCCCTATCATCTTGACTAATCATACAAAACCCACCCATCAAGCTCCTTAGGCTCAACAAGTATTAGGGCCATGAGTATTTCTTTCCAATTCCCAGGAGCAGCTCTATATAGACACAGGCGTTTTTATAAAAAACAGGAAATATTTAGGGAAGTAAGAAAATATATTCACCATTCTGAAAGCATTGTTCTGTACGTGGCCTCATCTAACATACTTGTCAAAGATACAGTACGGATGACAATTAAAAGAAAGTCTTTATTCTCATTAGAAACTCCCTGCTTCCTGACTCTCCACTTCCTGCTCTCCTCCCTCTCACCCTATCCCATGCCACCCATGGCAAATCGTACTTTTCCTGTTCCTGAAGACCTTTCAGATGCAGAAAGTGTCACTAAAAATACCATATATGATAAACCTGGTACAGAAACCGAAGATAATCTTCCCTCAAAGAAAACAACTGCTATCATCAGGCAATACAGGATTCAAAGGGGATTCTGATCAATTCCAATGAAAAAATACCTCTCCCCCCCCCCCCCCTTTTTTTTTTTGGCTGGAAGGGTAATAGCAGCAACACAGGGCAATAACACTTAAATTTTCCTGCCTGTGTTTGTAATCAGATCTCTGACAGACCCAGGCACTCTGCAAAACTGATTAAAAAATAAGAGAAAAATTGCAATGTTTTACATATCTTTGTTCTAAATGCTAAAGACCTGCGAGACATTCATCTCATCAAGAACAAATATACAGACAACAGCACAGCAGTCTTCAGTGATAGAACAAAAGACAATTTAAGACAAATGACTTAGAGCAAATGCTATCACTGAATAAGCCCATAGCAGCTGTCATAATTAGTTAGCTCAAATCTCATCAGAATCAGAGAAGTTAGAGTTAAAAATCGAGCTCTCTTCCTGTAACATTGTGTAACTCCAAAACAGCAGCATTATCCTCGCTATTTTAGAATTCACATTTCTCCATAAGATAAGGTGGAACGACTCGATCCTTCCACGCAAAAAAACCCGGGGCAAGCCAACAGATGACAAAAGAAACTCGATCAAGTTTGAGCCTCTCAACACCTTATTTCCTGTCTAAAGAGCCCTTTTGTTCTGCTTCCCTGCATAAATGTTAATATTCTGCCATCATTAGAAAACGAAACAATGAAAAAAAGCCCCACGCACGTGAACTTCACCGCCCCAGAGGGCGAAATAACGCCACACGACGCGATTAGAACCGGAAAATTCCTACCAACAAAATCTCCACAATTTTCTGTTTGCTTCACCCCAGATTAACTTCACTTGAAGCTGTACTTCGGCGCAACCTAGCCTGGACGCGGAGCCCCGCCTCCCCCGCCCCTATTGGCCGAGGCGAGGGAGCCCCGCCCCGCCAGCCAGGCTCCGCTCCCCGGTTGGCGGAGCGGCGTATCCATTATTTAAAGAACTTTTCCTTGCTAGCAGGTTAGGCTGGGCAGGTTAGAACACCCTGGGCAAGCTGGTTCTTAAAGGGACAGGACCCCGCTCCCGGCTGTGACAAACCACCACCTTTG
>NW_008795035.1:5618624-5624858 GCF_000699145.1 Aptenodytes forsteri
CGGCAGGGGGCGGCCAGCCCCCCCCCGGCGGCCCCTCCGCGCCTCCCGGCGGCCCCCGTCCCCGCGGGGCACCCACCCCCACCCAGCGCACCGCTCTCCAGCCGGACGGGTCGAGGGTGGAGAAGAGGAGAGCATCCCAGCGGGCTGGAACCACTGCTCCCGCCGCAGTTACACAACCGCCGCTCGCTCTGCTTACCGGAGAACATCAGGTGCGGGGTTCGAGCCCATCCACTCTCCAGGAGCGGCTGGAGCTACCCCGGGAAGCCGGGCACGCCGTATAAATTAGCAACCCCGGCTAAAAATAGGTTGGGTTGCCAGTTCCGAAGGCTCCTCTACCAAAGCAAAGCGTGAGTCAGCAGAAGAGGAGCCCGGCAGGAAGCGCCCGTCTCCCTCTCACAAGGTACCATGGCTTCTGCCAGAAACTTTTCGTGCACGTTCAGGCTTCGCTTGACTGAAGAAATTTGCAAGACGCTGTTCACGTTCTGAATCAACAGCGTTTCTCACAGCGCAGCTTCCTCTTCACACGAGGCAAAAACCTGTCGCTTAGATTAAAAGTGTTTCTTTTTCCTCAATGTAAACACTGATGCGGTTCCCTACCCATCTATCAAGTGAAAAGCCTGGAACACGCAGGAAGAGTAAAAACAAAACAAGGCTTAATAAATGTTTCACAACTGCAGATGTGACACCTCGTTTGAGAAAAAACCTTGCCCCATTCCAAACAAGCAACACGGGGAAGAGCCAGAACACAGTCACTGTTCCCTCCTGCACCCACAAAGTATCATCGCAGTTACACAAGACTTACCTGGTCAGCAAGGTTGCCTTATATAAAATGTTTTTGTGTGTTTAGTGTAAAATAACCAGAAATATTAAGCTAGAGGAAGATACAGCACATATGCTTATGTCAGCATAAGCACATTTGGGTTGTTTTTGTACTGTGCAGAGGAAAAAAAAAAAAAGAGGAAAAACTCCTCCTTGTTTCTGGTTCTTACCACCTTTCCTCTAGCCAGCGCTGGAGCAGCCTGCCTTCCCCTACACCACAAAATGGGTATCTGTTTTTAACTTTCCCAATGCAGATTAATCAAGTCCAAGACAGTTTAGCATACTGCTTTACTGCAAATACCACCCAACGTCAGGAAAATATTTACGGCCAAGTACTCCCTTGAGCTGCGATACATACATCAAAAAGAGCACAACACACACCTTCAGGGAGGACATTTAATTCCTCTAAAACAGTCAAATAGCACATTTTGTGTCACCTTCTATTTTAGAGCAATCTATCACACCACAAATCCAAATAGGACTGAAAAGCAGCAATTTGTACAGTTGTAAGTTAGTAAGTGTGAAACACTACAAGCACGGAATTAACAAGATTTACATAACTTCCCCTACAGAACCTAAAACATAAGCTGAAGAAACCAGACCTTAACCCTTGCACCTGAATTCAGTGCCCTGCAAGAGTCAGTACTGCTAGAAGTTAATCGGGTCCCCTGAGGATAACTGTGAGGCCATACTTACATGAGACTTTTTTGACCAAACGTTACCTAAGCAATCAAAACCAAGAACACAGTTCATGCAAATAAAACATACCAGTAGAGTGTCCTCTAAGCATCGCGGTAACCGATCTTGGAAAGCTTCGATTTAGAGCACATTGACTTTAGGCCCATAAAAACAACAGGAGAAGTCACAAATCTCATCAACCAAACTGCCTAGTGCTAGAAGAGGACATGACAACCCCAAAGTCAGTGTTATTGTTTGGGTACTTTCAAAAGGGGAGGGGAAAAAACCAAACACACACACACTACCCCAAAACTCTCCAGCTCTATATGCTACCACAGAAGTCTAGCCACCTCACAACTGCAACCGTGATGAAAAATAATTTTTATCATCAAACAACAATCAGCTTATGCTTCTGTTACACAGGCAACTAGCAGCTCCTTATCACTACAAGGGAGAAGTTTCATCCCTTTTTCTCCCCACCTTTCTGCTCCCAGTCATGCAGCCTGGCCTACTCCCTTTAGCCCAGCTCTGGTGCTCATCAGACCCTTCCATCTGCCTCTGAGTCACTGATCTGGCAGAAGTTTGGCCAGCTTCTGATAAGCAAGAGCATGGCTTACCCAGAGCGTAAGGGGAACGGCAAAGCAGATTCTCCTCCATTCGGCACTGTGACCTCCTACATTTGCTTACCTTATCTCATTTAAAAACAAAAAAAACCCACACAACACACAACTATCATACTAAGAATGCTCCAAGAGTAATTTGCTATCCTCACGGAAGTAAAAGATCCCCAAAAAGTCTGTGAAGTGGGGTATCGAAACTAGGTTCACAGCCGACCCTACCTCACCGGACAAGAAATCATGGGTAAACACATCTGTACCTAGATGTCGGGAATCCAGACATTAAAAAAATTGCTATTCAAGTTATTATCCCATGCTGAAGGAGACCTACTGAAACGAGACACTAAAAAGCCTAATTTATAAGCTCAGTTTCTGCACATAAGCCACCTATTTTCCCTGTAAACACACACACATTTTGGAGAAAATGCAAAGGCACCATTTTAAGGTCCAGGCTGAAGTTACGCCTTTGCTACTCTTACAGTATCTGTAGCAATGCAGAAATAAACAAAATAGCAGATTGCAGCTGCAAGTACATTAAACAGGGAAGCTTTGACAGCAGGGTAAAAAAGATTCAGTTTGCTGCCACTGAACTTTGCACTGAGGACAGTAACAAGAGAAAGCACCTGACTCTCATTTGACTATTGTAATCACGGAACAGCTAAAAGGCCATTTGTTCTTACACATACAGAAGACAGCAAGTTTGGAGGACTTGACAGCTCGAGAGATCAAGAACAGAGCCTTTCATCTTTAAGTCACCAGTTCAAACAGAGACCAGAATAGTAGCGATCAAAAGCTACATGCGATGGCTGTTCGGGGATTAGATGAAGAGATGGTTGGTTACTCGCCGTCCAGTTCCCAACAGACCAGTGTGAATCACAAGAGCTTTCTTCACAATTCTGCACCTGTTTGTTTTTTTTTTTTTACAGTCTCAAATACCTTGTACCTCCTGGATTCTGTACACGTTAATAAGTAGCAAAGCAACTGAACTGCTGCGTACACATACTGAACTTGCATTGTAGAAAAGGACTTTATCCTCTGGTTGTCAATTATGTCAGCACTACAGCATGTGCTGAATTTTTTATTTATTATTTTTAAGCAATTATAGCTCTGTCTTTTAGCTTTTTTATTATTAGCAACAGCTTTAAAAGTAATATTTAGCTTGCCATTCCTTCCTCACCCTCAGATACTGCAATCCTGTTTATAAACAATAGTTCTCATAACCTTGCTGTATAAGATATTTTTGCAAATATATCAATTTTAAAAGTACATTAGTATAGGAATTTCAGAACTTTGGCATTCAAGAAATGATTTTGAGACATCAGTAATAATTTTTTATCAAACCTAAACAACATAAACTTCATCATGAGGGCCGTGTCTATATAAGGACAGGGGGGAGGGAAATTCCCTGTGTGATGAAAGAAACATTCCTTTTCATATTTTTGCACATTCTTCAATACATCTGTGTGCAGTCTCTAGAAAGTCAATTAGCAATAGCTCCTTTCCAACCTGACTTCAGTTTTAAAAGTCAGCAAAAGTACCTAGAATTTCCAGGCAGGATACTACAAACACCACTACCAAAACCAATCTTCTACACAACTCCAGCAATACATAGTTGCACAGTTTTTAGTAGCATATTACTTCCCGAGAATGAAGTTGCTGACGAAAAGCCAAGGTCCTAGAAACTTCAGTATCCTTAGGAGTAACTAAGGAGGCCCTCACATACAAAGAATTCAACTTGCTATTCCAGGAGTCTAGAGAGCGCAACATACCAGACTGATGAGATTTCAGTAATCTTGAAGAACTTTGAGATTTCTCTTGCTGCTTTCAATCCAAGATGTACTGCTGCACTGCAACCATCAAATCTGGAAACAACAAAAAGATGTATGTGGTAAATACTGAGTCTTCATCAGAGAGGACTGGTTAGTTGTCTAGACAGCAGTCCAGATGCACCAGACAGAAACACATTCCCCTGGAAGTTTTAGCAGCTATCTCAAACCACCCAAAGCTTAGCTACCCTGCGAACTTTAATTAAAGTCCATCCACCTGTTAAATTCCAACTGCTTCCTTCTATGTAAGGAGTAAGCCATTAAGAGAATCGCCTTTCCCCCCACCACCACCCTGTTATCTCCTGGCCTATAAAGCTGCACATCCGTAACAGGTCTCAATCACTCTCAGCAGTTGCCACGTTGGGTTGGTTTGGCGGGGGGTGGTGGTTTGGTTTTTGGTGTTTTGGGTTTGTTTTTTTTTATTTATTTTGAGGTTTTCTTAAATCAGGACATGGAATTATATCTTGTACAGCTGCACCACTGAGGCCTCCAGTGATAGATGGCCACATCACTTGCTTCAGTCAAAAGGATCTAGATGTTTTAAAAGATTTTTCCTTGACATCAGATATCTCTTCAGTGGGGAAAAAAAAGTATACTACAGTTTCCATTGAATTCAGCATACTCTAAGTACATTTATATGTAATCTATAATACTCTTTGTAGCTTAAATCAAGTATCCTGAATGCAAGTCATAGCCCATTCAGTATTTAAAAAACAAAATAGCTGCACAGTTATTTAGCTGCCAAGAAAATGGAGCCAAAAGTTCGTATACTCACAATTCTCTCAGAAGTCAGACTGATTAATATAGCTGTTACAAAAGGACACACTTTCACAAAAACAGGGATTACCTTTATCTGTAACCATGGCAACTTTTCAGTAGTTTGTGCTAATGCTACTTTCCTTCCGATAACTTGCCACTATCTCCTTCAAGCTATTTGTATATGGTTTTGAATGTGCCATCTGAGACCATAAAGTAACAAAAAGTTGAAATGTAAACTTACATTCTTAGATCACACTCTTAAATGTATATTATGTAATATACAATGTTGTTCATTTTTGCCATAAACTCATGATTAGTCAAGAAGTAAATTTATTTTAATCTGTTATTATTTTAACATGATTCATAGCTTTGTAAGACAAAAAATATTTTAAGAGGTATCCCATGAAATACATACAGGCGATAGCTTTTTCAGTAGTGAAGAACTTCTTCTCCTCTATCTGGAAAGTAGTAAACCCAAGAAATTATGCCACTGATATGTCATAAGACTTTGATATTTAGTACCATAAGGAACAAAAATCCTCCCAAAACACACAGTTATTTCGGCCTGAACAAATACATGACAGATCAGAAAAGAGCCAGTCCCCTTGTTCTAGGTTAGGTGATAATTAATATAAAGAACAGGTGTAGGTACCTCAGCACTAGATAAACAAATAATACAGAATTCAAAGAGCAAAGCTATAAAAGTTAAAGGAGAGACAGAAAAGAGACTAAGGAAGGAATTGACATATTTGCTTCCTCAACTGTTGAGTTACCATCATCCACAGTTCAGAAGAGGATTAGCACTCCGTGAAAGAAATTATTTAAGATGACATCAGACAAACAAAATCATTTGGTTGGAAGCAGGAGGAAGAGAATAGTTTCTTTTTATTTTTTTTCCCTTGAAGTTCGTAGGGCAGCTTACCAAGCTGCACCCTTCTCTCTTCAGTGTACGCAGTTTGGCACAGTTACGATGCGACCATGGATCCTTAGAAGAATGAAAGAAACTCAGCATGCTCTTTACTCCCCGTAACTCTTATGCAATGACATCTGTTATAGGACAAGCCTGGACAAACATCCAGGGAATGGACTTCAGAACACAACAGTGCACTTTAAGTCAGTCCATGAAGGGGGAGAAGTAACCACCATCGGTTTTGCCGAATGCCTCCACATTACATCAGCACACTTGGTGGAAGCTTCTGTATTTTGCTGTTGTTGCCATTGTTATTGGCAGTAAGATAATTAGTGCTTTTTATTTTTTAGGACTCCCCCATCCTAACATCCTGTGGAACCCTTATCTATCACCCCAGGCTTTTTGCAGAGCCTAGAAGGAGGTAAGTTTGGCTAAATTTCGCAGGGTTCCTCGGCGATCACAAGAACAACAACAAAAAGAACTTTTCGTACACTAGAACACAAGAGGGTGACAGGCTGTGTAGGCTTCAACCCTCGGTTTAACTGGAAGGGTGCCACAACACAAACTGCATGTTGCTTCCTGAATGCTCCTGTCCCCAAACCAGCCAAAACCGCTGCACTGAACT
>NW_008795035.1:5626030-5659170 GCF_000699145.1 Aptenodytes forsteri
CCCCCCCCCAAAAAAAATTCATTTTGCTGTAAAAATCCTGTATAGCTGCCTACTGCCACCCCCTGTGCCCGGGGGGTGTTTTAAAGCCGTGAAGGAAAAGGTTTCCTGTCAGAGCGGGTTTCGCTTGGGTGGGCTCAGGGCGGCTCTGTGGAGGTCTGTTCATCACCTGCGGCCCCCTTGCTGGTCACCTGCTTTACATCCCCTGTAAAAAGTCAGCTGCGGATCTTGAATCTCCTGTTATCTGCAATATGTCACATGTCTTGTTTCTGGGGTTTTTATTTTTGTCATTGTGGGGCTCTGAGACAATACACCACAGCTTATTTTTATACAGAACATTTTCACGTCGCACCCGCTATTCAGTCTCGCCTAATGTCACAGGTGGCTGTAAACTATACCATGAAGGAAGGTTTTAAAGGTGAGATTTAAGGATGATGAGTGATTTGGCAGCTTGAAGCAGATAAGAAGGGAGGACAGGATTCCAGAGAGATGAAACAAGCCAAATAAAAGAGGAATTTTATCTGTGGATAGCAGAGAGGAGCAGGCAAAGACTGGAGGAGCTGCCAGGAGGTGAGCTGAGTTCGCAGAGTTTTGGAGGAGGCAAAAAAAAAGTGAGGAGTTGTGAAGCTCAAGGGAAGCCAGAGAAGCTGAGGATGGGTAAAACATGTTTCCATTTCCTAGGGGAACAGTGAACAGATTTTAAAATTTTTGGTCTTGAGCAGAGGAACTCGAGGCTATCCTAAGGAAGGCATTGCAAGAGGACGCATAAAGATTTCTGCAAAGATAAAGTCCAAGCAGAGATCTTCCATTGCTAAGAGCTCACTGTTGCCAATGTTGTGAGCCGAGTAGGTAGATCCATAAACCTGGCAAAAGCACTTAATGGGAAGAAGGCCCCTACCTTTTTTGTTTTGAATATCTGAGCTTGGATCGACACCAGAAAATGGTGGTGCAACCAGCATGGAAGTGCTAACATAGCTTTACGGCTATTTTGGTAGAGATTATTCACCCTTGGCTGTCTTCACTGATGCAATAAGTCTTCCAAATGCCAGGTTGCGTGAACAGAAGATGACCTGCACTGCATGTGGGTATCACAGCATTCCGCACAACATTATTTGGAGTGCTTTCATGGTCTCGGCAGTAATCATAAGGAGCTGTGGGGAGTGATGATCACATTCCTCCAAGCCTCTCCATGATCATCTTTTTTTTATATGATTTTTTAAACCTTAAATTCCCTTTGGTTCATCTCAGATTGCTTTCTTTGTGCCAGGTTGCATCTCATCATTAGAAATACAGATGCAGAATAGTAGGGTGGTACATTCACAGTGTCTGTTTAGAAAAAGGCCAACTGATTCTTTTGCAGTTGTGAGCAACCAGCACAACAGCTGGCAGTACAGCAGCGGGAATAAAAAGGCAAATGCAAACAGCGAACAGGACAGACGCCTCCTGCCAGGAGTTATTGACCAGCAACACATGGTGGAACAAATGTTAAGTTATGGCATCAAATGTCAAGGGGGGGCAGCAGAATGTTCAGATGTGATCTTGCTCAAGTTGTGCATGAAGCTCATCAGTTTTCTGATGTGCTAAAATGAGAAAACACAGTTACAATAGTGCTGGAATAAGTAGATTTCTTGAAGCATTCAGAATCAGTATGTTTAGTACGGTCAGAAGCTGCCACAACTCAAAAGAGGCAAACAACTGGGAAACAGGGAACACAAAGGTTTATGTCATCTGCAGAAAAAAAGCCAGTAGTCAAACTGTCTCTGAGGGATAAAATCCATAAACAAGATGGCCAGGCTTATTCTTGGGGTAGAATAAAGGATGCAGTTAAAAATTAAATGTACATCTTGATCCATTGTGAATGGAAGACATAATATTGAAGAAATAGCATTCAATTTTCTTGTTTGAGGACCTCAAGACTGATAGGCTAAAAAACCTTGCTGAACTCAAGTAGGATAAGGAAAGAGGGAAGTGTACAATCAGAGAAATGACTAAGCTGTTAACCACCCGGAGAAGGGCATCCTTGACTCTGAGAAAGGGTCAGAAATCAGCTAAAGAAGATGGGAAGTCAAAAGTGACCCTGAGCCAGCAGATGAAAACAGACGCCTGTTTTCTGTAGAGCACTGCAGAGAAGGAATTAGAGGCTATTTGTCCACCCTAAGTTGATAGGAATACTTTTGCTTTTTAAGAGTACACAATTGTTCAGCAGGACATAGAACCGCCAGAAGCATGTGGAGCCTGATATGCAATGGGATGTTCATCTTCATAGAACATCTTACTTCTACCAGGCATGATTTTGCTCTGACAGAGCAGTCCAAAAGAACCTCCAGACGATTAAGTAGGGGATCCCAGTGCAAGCTGGAACACCCAGGAGGGAGGTGAAAGGTTTCCCAGCTATGCCGGTGATTTGATGATATATGGCAAAATGGAACAACCGGTGAACATGACTTCCTCATTTATAACGTCACAACTGAAACACTGTTTATTCTCCTTGGCCTGCATTATTTAGATCTGCCTGTCATATTTTAAGGGTCCCATCACCTTGATATCTCAGCACAACTTATTTTCATGTTTTTAAGGGCCATCTATTCATATACCTCTTTAGAAAATGTTGGCACAAATTTTCTGAAAGGAGTTTCTTCTAATTTTTACTCCCTTCTCCCAAATCCATTTAATCTATCTGCTAACACAGAGGACCTTTTTATTTGGTTCCTTTTACGTTTGCTTCTGCTATAGTAGCTTGTTATTTCTTTTGCTAAAGCTGTAGAAATCACTTGAGGAATCTTAGTAATGTATTCATTTTGAGGTAGATTCATCTTCAGAGCTGGTAAATAGAAAGTCTCTTCTTCACTTCAGTGGGCTTTGGATCAGGTGTTCAGTGCTAACATCATTTCAGTTCTTCTAATCCAGTTGTTTGGGGCCCAGCATGCAGCCCCTGAGACCGCTGAGATTTTTCACCATAGGCTTTAATGAGAGCAGAATCAGCCCCTACTTCCTGAGAGACAGCCTATAAAAATCCAAAAGAAATAAGCGCAAGACTTTCTCGAACAACTGAGTCTCAAATTTGATTTGATTTGATTCTGAATCTCACCGGATTTTTTTCCACAGCCACTTTGACCTCTGTTCTGTGCCTTATCCTAACAGGATGAGCTGGAGTTTCAGTTACCCAGGCCTACTGGAAATTGCGCCCAGCAGTCATCTGGCAGTGGCCGTTCAAGAGCAGCAATGCCAGCTCTCTATTGCAATGCCCACATTCAGGGATCTGTAGAATTAGAGTCCAAATTCTGCTTGTATTTGCAAGCCCAGAACGCCACTGACTTCAAGGGGGTTGTAGGATTTTAGCCAAGAGCAGAAATTGGCCCAGGATCTTTTCACATTCCCTCATGCTTCTGTTTATATGATGTTATCATCAAGAACTAACAGCATGCTTCATGATGCATTTTACTTTTAAATTACATAAAGAGCCACTTTGCTCTGTTCTGTGCCTTATCCTAACAGGATGAGCTGGAGTTTCAGTTACCCAGGCCTACTGGAAATTGCGCCCAGCAGTCATCTGGCAGTGGCCGTTCAAGAGCAGCAATGCCAGCTCTCTATTGCAATGCCCACATTCAGGGATCTGTAGAATTAGAGTCCAAATTCTGCTTGTATTTGCAAGCCCAGAACGCCACTGACTTCAAGGGGGTTGTAGGATTTTAGCCAAGAGCAGAAATTGGCCCAGGATCTTTTCACATTCCCTCATGCTTCTGTTTATATGATGTTATCATCAAGAACTAACAGCATGCTTCATGATGCATTTTACTTTTAAATTACATAAAGGATATTTACTGTGCTGATGCTACAGAGTTTGCAAGAAAGATGCACGTACGGAAATGAAAAAACACTGATTACCATTAGGATTTCCAGCTTTCAGCATTCATTTTCCAAAACAACCCAGGGACTATTTCTCATCAAAAAATGCAGAAGAGAAAATCCCAAGAAAGAATTCTTGGCATTTATGTATGGCATTCTGGAGTCTCACTCATCAAGACTGTTGTGAAAATCGCCAGAATAAAAAAGCCTCGTAATGTGCAAAAAGTTCAATGCTGTGCTTTTTTTTTCTGTATACTGGTTTCCCAGTCAGAGACATGAGTCCATCCCTAAAAATAATTTATGTCTTTCTGCCTCTCAAGGGGTGGGAAAAGAGAAGGAGATCTGGGGAAAGCTGAGTGATCACCAAGGACAACAGGTAAAAACACAGACAAAGGTTGAGAATGAATGGATCAAAACTGTAAAAGCAGGTAAGTGGGATGCCAGGCAGAGCATGTCGGACAATGCCCACTGCTGCCCGAAAGCATCCGAGCGGCCAGTGAAGCCAGGTCAGTGCTGCCCTGCCCGGAGTGATGGCACCCGCTTCAGAGCCAGCAGCTGACCGATACTCTTGGAGCTGCAAAAGGGACTTGAGAGCAAACTAGCTGCTCAGTGTCTTTCTTGAGCAGGGAGCAGCGTCGGATGGAGGTCCTCCACAGAGCAGAGCTCCAGTCTGCTTCTAGTCGGAGCTACTGGGCTGCTCAGCATCTTTCAAAATGAGGCAGATTGCTTTGCCACACGGTTACAAATCCGGGAGCTTCCTCCTAGATAGCCTTGTTTAGAAATCTGGGCTGGGGCCTTTTAAAGCCTTAATGACTCCCCGCTTAAGCTTTTAATATCCGTGTTAAATAGTTCATTGAGCACGGCCTGGTATTCAGGAGAACAGTGTGCCATTGTCGGCAGATGAGTAACTTTAGGCAAAGAAATTATTTTGTACCTCTGTGCTTTTTCTTCTCCCGCGTCTGCTTTGTCTATGTAGATAGTAAAGTCTTTCAGGGAAGGAGTGGCTCACGCTATGCATGTCTAGTCATCAACACAGCGAACTCCAGTCTCACTGAGAGCCCCTCTGTGCTCCTCAGCCCTACCCGTAACAGTAGCATCTTAACACGTCGGCCTCTGTATATGCTTGCCTTTCACCCTACTGTAGAAACGGGGTTTTAGTATTGATTACTATTTAAAACTAAAATCTGGAGTCCTAAATTCTCTAACGTTAAAGTATCCACATACCATGCTTGCATAAACCCTTGCACAAATAGGTCACAGTACAGAAAGCCCAGAGGCTACCAACTGCTCTGGCGACCAAGTGCTAAATTGTGAGTGTAAAGGGACCAGCGGTGCGCTACCAGGACAGCAGTATTCCTCCGGCCACACGCACACAAGAAAGCTGGCCCTATCTGACTCTGCTCTAGCCCTTGCAACTTAAGGGGAGCAAAGATCCTGTCGTCAGGGCAGCACTGCTTGGTGATCCCTTAATAGCAGCACTCCTTCTGAGGCCTTCAAAGGCCAGCAAATTCAGTGCGTCCCTGAGGGAGCTCTCGGACAATTTTTCCTTTTGCAACTTTCTGTTGCCTCCACCGCATGTAGCAGAGCTCTTAGCTCATACTGTGTCGCTGGATTCCTGGATTCAGAGGGCTGTTCTGTGTAAATAACCCTGGTGCCTGGGCGCATCCTGGTGTCTCGAAAGCAAACAGTACGCTCGAAGTGTCTGTCAAGGATCTAGATACAAATGTTCCAAATGACAAAAATGTCTGTTCATCCGTCTACCTGCCTGCTTAGGAATGCCGAGAGCACTGGACTGCTATGGGTTTGACGCTCTTGTTTGTTCTGTTACCGTCCCTCTGACCTTGCTATTTCAGATAGGCTATTTGTCAATGCCAGAGAAATCTGCTGCAACAGAGGGAATATCTGGTGTCAGTATTCTCCAGCTCCTTGAGGGAACTACCTCGTTAGAGAAGCTAAAACATCGCTTTGATTGCTTAGAAGGAAGCCATTTGTTTTGCAAAAATCTCCAAGCAGTTATTCACTTCTTGTAAAATTATAATGCCTGAAGTCTTTTTCTAAAGCAGTCTTGGATACTGGAATGACCTGAAATTTGCAGCCAATAAAAAGTTTTACAGCAAAGCAGATCTGATCAGTGTTATCCTTAAGTGAGACAATTAATCTTCTCTGTCAAAATGTCATCAGATTTTGGTGGATTTAAAAACAATAAAATGTTTTACTGGAGAAAGTAATAAAACAGGACATTTCTATAGCTTCACAGATGTTCATAACGCATTTGAGATTTTGTATGCTTTCTTTAAGAAATTTGGAGCTGAGACTTTTCATATACCTAGAGCACATATTTTTGCCCCATCATATCCAAGTATTTTGTCACGATCAGCTTTGAGCTCTCTCATAAACTTTGGCAAGGGACGTCAAGCTGAAATGGGGTGGCCGCTGTCCTGGTATTTTACCTTAGGGAAGAAGCCCACTGGAAGGTGGATAGCTGTGTCTGCTTTTGGGCAGTACCCTTCATTCAAGGATCCTAAAGCAATCACAGAAATCCCTAAGTCTTCCTAGCCAGAAATATGACACAGCCTTACTGCTTTTCTGAAGCGTACTTTACTCGCTGTTGTATCGCATCAGGAGGGACAGAGTCTATCCACCTCTCACCTCCGTGCTGGCGGTTTCCCAGGGAATTGCTAGTGAACATAGGTTACGGACCACGCTCCCTCCGCTCTCTACCTAGGGAGAAGGAAGGGCCAGAGCAGGAGAGGTGTCGTGTTCCTGTTCTCCTGTAACAGATGGAAATCCCTGGGGTACCATCACGTGTGAGCAGCTCCTAGGCAGCTGTAGCCTATGTGAGGACCGCAACGACATCGAGAATCAGGGGACAGCAGAGGCCTGTCCATCCTCATTCCCACCCTATCCCTGCTACATTTTATAAAACCAGATCTGGTCCAGCTCACATACTGTTGAATTTAATTTAATCTGAAGAAAGTCTGGTGCCCGATTCCCTATACTATCTTTTAACGTCTTGTGCACTGTACAGGACATTAAAAACACGTAACTTGTGTTACGTAAATGGCTGTAAATGGCTTTGCTAATGTTTCTTAACGCACATCAGTTGACTTGGAACTTCAGAGGTCTCTGATTCCTCCTTTCTTCCCCATGATCTTTTCCCCTCTTCATTGTTCTCTTTCTCTGCTCTTCACATTCCTCTCTTCTGCTGCCCTATCAAGTACTTACTACTGAGTAGTGGGATTATGACACAGTTGATAAACTGGGAGATTATGACATCAGAGCAATAAATCACATCTCCCTCCAGGCTTTGTTCTCTCTGCTTCTTTCTTCCTTTTCTACTTCTCTTCTTCTAAAAGAAAAAGGAAAATCGTGACATTTGAAAGAAGCATCTTCTCCCAATCAGCCCTCTTGGAGGGGGTGATTTTATCCTTTTGTTTAAACATCTCTAGAATTTGTGATAATAAATTTATGCCCCCTCAGTCTTCAATCTTCAAAATGAATGCATGATACAGTCTTTTATTTTTGCAGTTATGGCCATTTGACAATATTCTGACATCTTACAGGCTTGCAAAATTTTTCTTCCTTTGGGAAATTGCTAATTATCAGAGTTGCCACAATAAACAACAAGTTCTGCAGAAAGAGAGCAACACACCACAGTACAGAGCTCCAGACTGCAGCTGATTTATTTTTTTTTTTGCTTAGCAAACCCCTGGTATTTCTGGAAGTCACACCTCCTAGAATAGTGTCCCACGTGTGAAGATACGATGGGTTCCTGTGTGCTTCAGCCATGAGAAAGCTGGGGTGTGTAAGCAATTCAAGTTCTTTGTAAATACTGCCTTATAAAATCTACTTTACACCGTGCTTTGCTCTTTTATGTAGCATTCTCTAGAATCTGCTTGGGAATATTCATTTTACCTAATTTCTTATCCTTACTGGTACAAAATAATATTTACACGCCCCACACCAAGCTCACTAGCTCTCGCAAAGAATAGTGCTTAATATAATGCTGTTAATTTGCTGACACACCTAATTATATAGTTGAATATGTCAACATTAAGTTATGTCTACATGACAGGCATTGCTGTGGCTGTTATGTAATATAGATGTACTCAAACCACCTTAAAGCGAAGCTCAGGCACTGCTACCAGTGTAGCCATCGCTGAGCCACGTGGGCTGCAAAACCAGAGTAACTCGGTAAAGATTAGAGTCGCTATCCTGTGCCGAACTCTGGTTTTAACAACTAGAATACCACTGGTAATCAAGCCAGCTCATGAAGACCTTGCCCGGCGTGTCTACCTACACAGCAGCGACCACAGCCTTGAGTCACGGCTCTGGCAGGTGAGCACTGGTGGGCTTAGCCACAGAAGGATAAAGTTTCATCATCCCCCTTAGTCTGCGTCTGTCTTCTCTGTGAGAAGCTTCCACCTTCATGGTGGGGATGGGAGAAAGGGATAGTAACCTAGTTTATAATTCAGCTGGCCCAGCTCACAGCTTAAAGCAGTGGTGGAGACGCGTTGGTGCTAAAATGCTGGATTATGAACTGTGGTATAGACACACAACCTTTTGTGCTACTTTTACGCTAGTGTCAATAACGTCCAGCAGAAAATACTGGGAGAAGCTCCAATCGTTTACAACGCTACTGCTAAATGTGCTGGAGCTGGTCTGCCAGAGCCCTTGCTCTTGGAAGGGAGGAATTGGGAGAAATACAAACCATAAAACAGATGGTTATCTACTAACAAAACATCCCAGTGTAGTTAAAAATCAATATTAAGTCTTGAGTAAATCAGAGAAAGCAAAGCAGTAAGTAAATCGGGGAAAATCATAACCATTAAAAAGCTACGTATTAGTCCGTATCTAACACAAAAAAGTTACTTCTTCTCCAGGATTTTTTTCTCCAGTGCTACAACAGATTTTCTGCACGGTCTTGGGCAAGATGCGTAATTTCTCTCTGCCGTGGTGTTAAACAATACTTCCCTACCATATAATAGCTCATGTTGCGAGTTGCTGAGTGTCAAAGAGTACTCATTAGATAGGACTGTATCAGGTCCTGAAGAAGGGAGAGGACCTGCAGAAGGCAGATAAAAACGGGATGAGTTCAGTTGTCCTTGGAGTCAGTGGGAGCTGAGGGCATGGCAGATGCTCAGGCGTTCCCAAGCTCAGTCTCTTGATAAGGAAGCATTTCCCTAACCAGCATACGGGGAGCAGGTTTAGCATAGGGGCAAGTATTTACACTCTTGATACTCAGTGGACAAATGGATTAATTACAAAAAATGTTGTTTGATTTCTCATTGGCACCACTTGTAGAAGATATTTCAGTGGAGTCAGGACTGATTCTTCTCTCAAGGAATGAGTTCCTGGTAAGGTCTTGGGAAATGTTTGAGTAAAGTTTCTAATGGGTCAGGTCCTGTGAACGATGGGGTGACAAAGAACAATCCTGCACAAGCTTTGCTTGTTCAGCAAAGCAGAGTAGTTATCAGATGTGCAGGGGCTCCACCAGCACAGGGGTCCTTGGTGGTGAAGAGTCTAAGTACATAGTGACAAAGATGGAAGACGACAGGGGTGAGCGTTAGCAGATGGCTGGGCATGTTACTCCTTACAGAGTTATGTATATTAAATTGAGTAAGACACAACGGGAAACACTGGGAAGTACCAGCATTTGCAAAGACACCAGTACTTTGAATTCCTCTGATGGCTAAATCAAGTGACATTTTTTATGAGTGGGTTTTATACCCTTCAAAATGATTTCCACCTGTTAACAGTTTAATAACTACGGACAGATCAGAACAAACAACACTGACCATTTCTGTGCGCAGACCAGAATCTTCCACCTGCAGTTGAGTTCCCTTCCCTGGCTGTTACCTTTATATACCAGAGAATCAACACTCCAGCTTTGCAGCACTCTTTGTCATGTCCAGGTAATTAAAAGAATGCCACTGCACCTGGTAGAACAATAAAAATGTCCTTATAAAAGTCTCAGCTGCATTTAATATTTCATTCATCGCTATGTTGTTGTGTTTTGCCTGCAGTAGAACAGCGTCATGGAAGTGAGACACTACCACTGAGGGCTAACAAACAAACATTCTCCCTTCAACATGTTATGTTAGCTCCGTGCCTTTTTTGTCCTTCCAGTTTGGGATCCTCATTCTTAACAATCTTTCTGCTTTCAAGAAAGAAAAAAACCCCTTTCTTTTGCTACAAGCAGGGAACCAGAACAGGCAGTGTTTAAGCTTTCATCCCTTTTCCATACGTGGAAAAGACAGTCTGAAAACTTTATTTCCCAGGGAAATACATTCCACGTTTTAATCTTGTAAAGCCTGAATAATTGCCTTGCATATAACATTATCTCTCCTGTTAGTGACTCAGGAACTAGAAGGAAAAATAAAACCAAGTTTAATATATACAAAATAACATTGATAGTTTTATTACAGAAGGTGTAGGAAGCCAAACCGCACAAGCAGAGGCATAGTTATTAAAGGAAAATTAGAAAGCTGCCAGCACAGGCTGTTCAGAAGTAATCTTTCAGGTCCCCCAAAGCCACATGATTGGCTTACCGACTTTTGGTTTTCAAAACACAGGTTCGGTATGTTCTTGTGTGTCTTCACTTTTTTATATGCTGGGAACTCACATGAAACCAGCTTTATTTTACAAATATGGAGGCTGAAATGTTAATAGATATTCTTGAGTGATAACATGACTCCAGAATTGAGAGATTTCAGAAAATCACCACCAAGGCCACACGGCCAGCAGTAACGTAAGATTTAGTCTATTCAGTTCTAGCAAACTAACTGATGTTCCCATACATGCAGTTCCCTGTAGGCATGCTATGTTTTTTCATCCAGCAACCTTGCCTCAGAGAAAAAGGACTCTGTCTAGGATTTACAGACAACTTGTTGCACAAAGGGAAGCAAAAGCGAGTTGGGACATCGTGAAATTCCCATTATGTTCTGTGTATGCTCAGATCATCCATGAGTACATATGCAGCATGTCTGACTCATCCCCAAATCCTGGATGCGAGTATAGGAGCCCCAGGTGGAGATTGTGCCAACAGTGCAATAAGCCACATGACTAACATCTATCATATGTAGTTTGTTTCCTCGTCCTTTTTTTTCAAGGGAAGGACCGCATGTCTTGGCAGGTACTATTAGCGCTCTCTTTGTATCCAAGAACGCAAGCTCTAGGAATTGCATCTAGCACAGGAAGCAGAGGGTGGTGACGTTTGTGACGGCCATGAGCCCCTGAGGGACTTCGTTGCTTACTCTGGGATGGGGCCTGTCCCCTACCCAGGCAAGCTGCCCCGCCATTTTGCAGAATCCCATTTATCTGGGGGACGCGGCTGCCAGCTAGGCGTTTAGTCTGAAGGTCTGGGTGATGGGGTATGCCAAGTCGAGCCGTTTGAGCATCTTGCTGTAACGCTCAAAATTTACGTCGAGAAAAGGAAAAAAGGAGAGAAGGCTTGGAAGAAGAAAATTCGGAACGATATTCAGTCTAACTGTACCAAGCTGTGTGAAGGTGGAGAGATGAAATGCATATGCCAAGCCCAAGCCAAACCGGTGGCACAGTCAGCCACAGGCTGACAGTGCAGTCTCAGGGGACAGTCCACCCTACTATGAATTTCATCCGACACCAACCCATTGATACAATTTTTAAAAAGTCTCAGCAAAAGCAATCTATGCTTTCTCAAGTAGTTTGACATATCCAAACACTAAGTCATTGTGCCGATGTGAAAAGCAAAACCCTCATTCTAGATGGAAAAGGAAAAATCACTCATTTAGTTTCACTAAGTACATTCAGTGACAGCACCAGTGTTTGCCAATTCTGGCCATTAGGTCTGACAATATTCCCTGTTTTCCTGAAAACAAGAAATTATGTGTAGCTCATGAAAAATGAATGCCCTGAATGTCTAGCCTTAATGGTTGCAAAGAAGAGCTTGGAGACCTGAAATGGGTGTGCCTCACAACCTTAGAAAACCCAAAGGCAAATTGAAAATATGCGTTTTATTGTTTTTGATCATCCTTGTGATTTTAAGTCATGCATGACTTTTCTTGGAGGCCTGACTCACAGCTTTTAAATGTTTATATAGAGCTGCAGTGTCCCACAAAGAATGAAATGCAGCTGTAAGAGCTGTACCCGGGTGACAGGTATGGGGCAACCAAGCAAACACGAAGCATTTTGTATTTGCCAGCAATTTTTGTTTCGTGTTGGCAAACATGAGGAGTCTGACACTCCTGGTGTTTTATGGGAGCAGAGAAAGCTGATGAAGAGCAAGGCGAGGGGAGGAAGGATTCCTGCCTAACTCGAAAATAGGTGAAAGTTGATCCTGAGAAAAAAATAATAAACTGAATCTAACTGCTACCGCTGTGTTAATGAACGGTTGGGAAGACAGCAAGGGAAGGCATGTGTTTATATCGCAGAGCTGGTAATAAGGGATTCTTGTTCTTAACCCAATTCTGCCACTGACTCATCCAGCAGGGTTAGGCCTACTTTGGTTCTCACTTCCAAGTAGATTAGACTTATAACTATAGATCCAGCTGCTGTCACATTTACTCATGTTGAGTAACACTTTCTTCCCTGGTGACACTATTTGTGAAGGAAGAAACTCCATAGTTCACAGAAGGTGACTGACTGAGCCCCACTGTAGAAACAGAAAAGATAAGAAGCATCCACAGCACGGAGGTGCTCTAAGGCTTAGCTAATTAGGTCTATGCCTAATGCATCTCTTAATTAGTTGAGCCATATGTAGATATTGGGATCACTTACTGATCCGCTTCTCTCCAGGCTTTCCTTTGGGAACAAATGATCAGGAACTGAGGTAGGTTTGGGAGTTGAGATTTGCTCAGTTGGCAAGCCCACGGACTCATCCCATGTAGCTGGCAAGGTAACGGAGGACCACCTAGTCCCTCTTCCATGCTTAACTCTGAACCAGCAACAGAGAGGGTGAGGAATTCACAATAACTTTATGGAGATGCTTCTAAAAATGCTTTTACTTAAGTCTAAGATGCTCTGCTCCAGAGCTGAGCTGAGTTTGGAGCCCAGTATAAACCCCCTGTTTGTAGAAGTTCTGCCAGCCTTGAGCGCACACAGCGTACCAACACCCAAACTCGTTAGCAATCACTGACAGCACGAGAGTGCTATTCAGTAAACCCTTCCAGGGAGTTTTTTCATGCTTAACCAAATGTTTGAAAAATAAAGTTTTAAAATTCAATCAGTTGCATAGATCCCTGGACATCATTTGTTCAGGAAATTATTTGGTTAATACTGGTAAGTATTATCAACATTAATATATATATTATTTAGAGGTGCCAATTAATATGATATATCTGCTTTGGCCAGTGCCTGCAGTGTGCCATGCCTCCATTCCCCCTTGGAGGCATCCTTTGTAGAATGGCTGCAGATCTGTTAATAAGCACTAGATTAGAAACTAATAAATCTCATAGAAACTACATCTGTTATAATTGTATTATTTTGGCTATGCTGTTTAAATATAAGAAGCGAACTTTTATCCTGATAACCCCTCAGATTTCAAATAAACTACACGTGGAGTGAATTCAGGCCGACGCCTCATGTGTGCTCTTAGGGAGGCCCTTACATTTTTACTTCCGATTGAAAATGTTTTGCGTCGTCTTCCTTTGCTCAGTGATCTCAAAGAAAACATTGCCTTGCTACACTTCCCAGTTCCTAAATTATCTCGTTCACATTTATCGTCATTATTCCAGTACACAAAAGTCAGGCTGGGCAGCTAAAGATCATCCGGTATTAAACGCACACTTCAGAACTTATAGCTGCTGTAAAACCCCCACCTTTATGCTTACTGGCTCAAGAACTTCATGTCCTGCTTTTATTACACATCCATAACTTACAGCAACATAAAATCACATCATTGTTTTCCCTGATAATTTTGCCATCCTGCTTTTTTATGAGCCAATCGGTTGGTCTGCGAGTACATGCGCCAGGTACTGTATCTTGACGAAGGGATTGGATTATTGCCAAATAAAACAGTCAGACTATTATTATGGCTAATATGCTAGAAGCGTTTGCAATGGGTTTTTAAATAATCCTCTACATTTATATTGCACCATTCATCCTGAAGAGAACCAAGGTGCTGCGGAGGCTAATAATGGGTCTTTTTGCTCATTGCTAAAACGTAACTGCTGCTAAGCTGGAGAAATAGTGACCATCCTGCACAAACAGCATTACACGAGTGTAGTAGGTAATGAAGCAAACAACAATATTGCCATTTGAAATTGCAAGCTAACTACTTGATTTGGAATTTAATGAGGACGTAAGAGATGATATTCTGCTGCTTGTAAAAATATGCCCCAAAGTATTTTGGGGTGGTTTCATCACTTGTGAGTGATGGCCCTTCCACCAGCATTAGGTTCCCCGTCATCACACTTGGCACAGTATTTCCAACTGAGCCCAGGGACAAGATTGTGACTTGGGCGGTGAAAGCTTCATTTCTAGCAGCGCACAGGTTTCTCTAAAATATTTCCTAAGCGGTCCAGTGACTTGTGAAGCCCAGCTCCCTTTGGCTTAGAACTTGAGCGTACACAGCTTTACTCACGACAGCCCAAACACATGACACACGTGGGAAGGTGCATGACAGGCAGCCTTCAGCCAGGGATGTGTAGGCGCTTTGCTGATGTCTGAGTTGTAATGCAGATAATACCACACTATTTAACAGACGGTGAATCTTTCCTAAATGTGGTAGGAGGATACGTAGCACTCTACTGGACTTAGAGAGATGCATCGTTAGCGCATTCCCACAGCCTGCTCTAACTTCGCCTTTGGGGCTGGCTCTGCCACGTATACTTGAAGGATAGGAAGATCAGAGTTGAACATGGGGAAGATGAGAAATTCTTCTGTTATGTCATTTTTTTTTTTTTATTCACTGTGTTGCTATATGTAGTTATGAAAGGACTTAGTTGTTATCTGAAATAGCTGATAGTTCCTGACAGACTGTCCATATCATGTTGCCTATATAACCTATCATTATATGAATGGAACTGTACTGCAAGGGAAGACAACTGATCAGACCTTCCCTTTAAAAATTGTTGCCAAAGGCAGATGGGAAGTACCAAAAGAGCATACACCAAAGCTGAAATCTCGCTTACAGGGAAGATATGGGAAAAATTCACTATAGACGCAGCGGTTTGTGTCCAAATTGGATCCAACGCCAAATTCTTTGCAAATTAAAGATTACCTAGACCCTACAGTTGAGCGTCATTTTTGAAGCCAGGAGCCCAACTCAGTCAAGAGTTGCCCAACTGGACTCTTGAGACCTAGGGTAAGAAAGGTGCGTTCCTAGCAGCAGGATAAAAGCTGGATTCATTGTCCAGGCTTTGGATCCGTTACAGCGAGCACTGATGTTCCAGGACACCAGCCTCCTCCCCTCACTTACAGTACTGGGAACCGAGCTATTCGCATTGCAGCGCTGTATTTTCTCTCTGGCTCCCATGCATCAAGCAGAGTATGTCAAACAAACAGTTTCAGATGGTGCTTGTTTTCTGTGCTTAACCAAAATCATTAGGCAAATTATTTGGCAGGGTGCACAGGGATTCAGCAGTAGGATTCCCATTAATATGGCCAGACATACATGGCTAAACCGCTGCACTAAAATTTCCCTGCACAGTATTGCCTTTTTAACTTCAATAGTTTGTTCTGTCTATACAGAGATGCTATAGACAAACTGAAGGTAAAGCTCCCCAGATTTTAATCACTCAAAAGTCAATATTCCCTTTCTTCAGGTTCCTCAAGCCAGAAGAAACCCTGTGATGTTGCATGACAAAAGGGACGATGTGCCAGATTAAAAGCACTGTAATAGCTGAAACCAATTGCTATCGATCAGTCCTTTGTAGGCTGATAACTCAACTGCTCCCTGGAAATAAATTTCTACAAATTCCTTAGGAGTCAACACTGACTGATGCAATCATTTACCCACGATAACAAGGGATAGCCTGTGATGACTCGCATTCTTCCTAATTTAAATATGTCAGAAGGTACCAAAATCCCAAACTTTAATAAAGGGGGGATGGGAACTAGAGACATCAACAGTAGTTTGTGTAGTGTTAAAGATGACAGAATATCTTGTCACCGTATCCGAAATCAAGTAAGTACAGGGACATACAGGAACATGGTCAGAAAGACACCACCAGTGAAGGCATTTAGCTTTAACGGTGAACTTCTTATCTATCATTTTGGTTGTTTAACCACTGAACCTGCTGCAAAACATGCCAGTGGTACAGAACAAACATTCACCGAATATCAAACAGGGTAGAAAGATGGTTTACAACATTACTGCACCACCATTCAGATAGCTCCAGAGCCACACATCATCTACTGAAGGCTCTGATGGACGAGTGGGATTGATTTACAGTAAGATGGCAAGAGAGATTTGCCTCTGCCGTAAGGATGGCTCAGCTCTCGCATCACAGCTATAGTTTGTGTAGTGTTAAAGATGAGAGAATATCTTTGTCACCGTATCCGAAATCAAGTAAGTACAGGGACATACAGGAACATGGTCAGAAAGACACCACCAGTGAAGGCATTTAGCTTTAACGGTGAACTTCTTATCTATCATTTTGGTTGTTTAACCACTGAACCTGCTGCAAAACATGCCAGTGGTACAGAACAAACATTCACCGAATATCAAACAGGGTAGAAAGATGGTTTACAACATTACTGCACCACCATTCAGATAGCTCCAGAGCCACACATCATCTACTGAAGGCTCTGATGGACGAGTGGGATTGATTTACAGTAAGATGGCAAGAGAGATTTGCCTCTGCCGTAAGGATGGCTCAGCTCTCGCATCACAGCTACTGTGCTGCTCCAAACTGAGACCCAGGGTATTAAGGACAATTGAAACTGGTGTTTGTTCACCTTGATCTGCTGAGCTCCGGGTTGTGGCAGTTCAGATTCTGCTTGATGAATAGTCGAGCTGTCTTTGCAGGAGGGACAGGGCAGAAGCAGGGAGGGGTGGGAGGGAATAACTTCTGGAAGAAGGAACCACAACAGTTGTTGCAAGGCAAGGCATCAGCATGTGTGAATCAGAGCAACCGTTCTGGATTGTTAGATCTCTGCAAAACCATTAAAAGGAATGAAAGGAACAATCTGTGGGGGGTTCGTCTAGCTAGCAGAGCCTGTCTTAGCTTGGAGTTATGAGCTACACACAAGAAGGTACTAATTGAAATTCTATGGTTTGTGTTATCAAAGAGGGCAGACTAGATGACCTGATTCAAATAGCCATACATTTATCAGAAGGAAGAGCCTATTTTGACCTTATTCACATCCAGTTGCAACCTGGCTAGTGTAAATATAAAGCAGAGGTAAAACACTACGAAGTCATGACTGCAACACCTACCTGGGGAAATGACTACATGGGCTACAGGGCAACCGACCGAGAGCATAACCCCTTTTTATGGCTGGCGGCTAAGAAATAAATATTGTATTTTTGCTTGTAAACTGAGAACATTTGGTCTGGACTCAGTAGGAGCCAATAATCCTGCAGCTTGGAAGTGACATTTTTACTGAGTCACTTTTCACAGCAGAACACCACTTTCAGTGTGTTATTGGGGTTGTAAACGTTTGTCTCAGCACTCTTATCTTGTTAATATCGCCAGGAATCAGGGAATACGTTTGCTAAAACTGAACCCTGTTCCAGAGTGTGAGCTTGTTCTGGTTTCTTCCTAGGAAGAAAATTATCTCTATCCCAACCGAAACCAGGACAGAGCTTCTGGACCACACTTTGTTATCCAGCCCTGCTTCCTCAGAAGATGATAGAAGTGTTCATAGCTCTTTAGAATTGAGATGGTAGCTTTACAGGTTGGATCCTGCAGCTGCACGCTGCCTCCCTCCACGCAGGAGGATGCACCATCAGTAAAACTTACACACGCGCATGTGAGGCTGCAGGACAGGGCTTTAAACCTGCAGAAAGGAAGAAAGAGGGTTGGATGGCATGGATGCTTTAGGATGAAAACACTTTCTTAAAGAGACACAATAGCTAGAGATCCCCAATGCACCTAAAACGCCTCCTGATATCACCAGAGGCCATGGTTAATGTAGAGAGCGTTGTCTGGCAAGGAATTACTATAATAAAACCCCAGTTATTTTCTTTGTTGGGTATCCAGCTGAACACCACGAGCAGAAAGCCTGACTACATCATGCAAGTGTGTTGTGCTTTTACCTTCTAAGGGAGATTAGTTTCCATTAGATTACAAGTTAACTATAAATGTAGTTTATTGTTATTACAATTATTTCCAATTTTCCATTTGCAAAACATTACATACTGACAAAACTATTTCTTTATTTTAAAATGAGATTTTTTACCCTTTTATGAAATCTATCATTTTAAACTATTTTGGAGAGCTACATAACAAATTAATTTAGTACACTAAACACTAAAGAATCTGACCATGACTGAATAGGAATCCACTCACAAATTGACTATCCAGAAAAAGTGATTAGCAAATAACAAAGGACAGACTGCAAAAGAAATGTTGTTCTACACCAATTACCAGATTATACAAAATTAGCTTCTATCTAAGTGGTTAAAAAGGAAAAATGTTTTCAGGAGCAAGTACCCTGATGAAAGATCAATGCACAAGAAAACAAATTGCCTCAGAGTGTGGTAACACAGCTTACTAGAATAATTTTACAGCTAGCAAGCCTTACTGTGAAAGAAAAGTGATTTGAAGAGATGAACTTGATAAAGCTGTCTTTCAGATTGCCTCACAAGCACTCGATCTTTGGTGACTTAACCAAAGCATATGTCCAAAGAATTATGAGTTCTACGTCTTTGGCATCTCTAAGGCAGATCTATCTGCTAGCTACAGTGTCATGTGGGAGAAAAATGAGATCCAAGAGGTATACACACACATACATATATATATATAAAAATGCCAAAACCAGCATCTCGCTCTATAACATGCTACATTAGACTATGCATTAAAACTAGCACCTAGGCCTGGCTGAGATCAAGGTCCCAGCGTGCTGGCTGCTGTACAAATGAACAGCTCCACCGACTTCCAACAAAGGAGAGAAGAAAACAAATATTAGGGCTCTGACTCACACACAGATGGCAAATGACTGGAGTGATGCGCCTTTGAGTCAGCTCTTACCTGCTCCAGCTCCGTTTGGCTTGTGGCCACAGACTTGTTGTCATCAATAGCCCGGGCTAAGCCATCCCAGCATGACCCAGACCAGCTGAGGCACACACATAAACTCCCTTTAACATGCCTCCTTGGGAAGGCTGCTAAATATAGGGAAAAGACATACACCTGAATGTAATTCTCTGATTTCCTCTATTTTAGAAGCGGGGAACTGAGTCACAGGGAGGCCAGTAGTTTTCTCAAGGTCACGTAGGAGAGCTGTGGTATAAGTAGAAAAATTAAGTCGTATTTGCTGAATCAGCAAATCTTTTGGTGAAGTTCATGCCACAGGTGGGAAAACCAAGACTCACGAGAGTTGAAGGGGTCTGCCAGGTCATAGCAACACCGAGTTTTATCCCGAATATAATGACTCTAGACTTTGTGGCTTGCCACCTTTTGTAGGGAGCACTGGTCCCTGCCAATACATCCAGCTAACAATTGAGTTGTACTCAAGTGAGACAACAACTCTCAATCTCCTGCAGGCAGCCAGAAAAATGAACTCCCTGTGGAACTGCAGCGGCCATTTATTAGCGCAGGAATATAAAGGAGGGATGTAAAGCAAACTAATTACATTTGATGGGGGCTTTTTGGATCTGGGTTCTGAGTTGCAAAAATAGATTGGGAATGGCTGTTTATTGTCAAGCCTCCAAAAGGAGATTAAGGGCAAAGGAAAAACAAGGATGTTGCTATTATTTATGTTGCTTGAGCACCGGCCATTGGAAATGCGTTTCTCATTGAGTGATTAACAGTTATCCAGCACAAAGAGCAAATAAAAACCTTGTCTAACTCAGTCAATCCCATTCTCTCTGGTCTTGCTGCATTAAATCATGTGAAACTGGCTGTTTTATTTACTGTCGCTCCTTAATATCATTAGTCTGCTGTGATGTCACGTTTCAAAATTAGGAATAATTAAGAAAACATAAAGAGATCCTTAACTAAAGTTCTTTTCTCTTGAAAATCAATAACTTTAGGCTTCATTTAGCTCCCTGTAGATAGATTCACATCCCTGCACAGATGAAGTTACCAAAATCAATAGAGCTTTGCTGAGGCACAGGGGGTCAGTCTGTGCAGAGCTCCTCTGACTTCATGAGCAAAGCACTCACTGCTGGGTCCAAGCTTCCATCTGCGTTTGGGTTTAAAAAGGTTTCTCGGCTCTAGAATAAACTATGAAAGCCCTTGATTAAGTCATTATGATGCATAATTCCCTGGCACGCCAAGAATCTAGTCCCAAATCGATACAAAGGCAAGCCTGCTAAGGATGAATGGTTATTCTGGGATTTTATTGTGAAAACTCCAAATTACATACACTGAACTGCTGGTATGGAGTTTGCTTGCTGTTGCTATCGATAGCCATTAAAATGCCTCACAGATTAAACGCAATCATCCTCACTCTTGCCTAATGAAAGGCTATCACGGTCCCACTCCCGCTGTTTTGTGAAGCCGGGGGGCTTCGTGTCGGCTCGGCACTTCTCCCCACGCTCAGTGAGCTGGGGCAGGAACCTCCTCCTGGCTTTAATGGGTGAAACACCCAGCACGAGGCGATCCCTGCTCCTGACTGGGGCATTTAGGCGTTGCTTTATTGGCTATAACAGTCAGCACTAATAAGTAAATGCTTCGCATCGAGATGATTTGAAAGGGTCTAAAAGAACTCGGCTTTCTGAAAGACAGAGCATTTTAGGGCCGGAGCAGGCACCGGTATTAGCATCATTACTAACACGCTTACAGTGTCCGTGCAGGCTTAATTCCTAGATACACAGCCACAGCAACGAAGTGATGGGCAAACGTAATTCAAAGCACAGAGCACTGTAAAGTTATATGATTAAAAAATGAGCTAAAAAGCAAATTTCTTTCTGCTTTGGTTAAAGAATGGCAGCAGGTTTGGATAACTAGTCATGGTAGCATCAGCTTCCTCCACACTTATTTAACAGGACGTCACTTCACTTAAAAAGATTGAGGGGATAGTATTACATGCTCAGACAGCACAGCAATGTATGTGGTATAAATACCTGGGGAGACAGATTAGTTAGCTATTTCTGCTCACAGCCTTCTCCTAGGAGCGCAGAAATGCCATCTCAGCATGCTTTTTTGGAGGATCAGAAAATCGTAAGAAACACAAGGATAAAAATACACCATGGGAGTTACAGCTAATTTCTTGCTATAATTTGCAGCAATTTACACGTAATCATTGTGGGCTTGAAAATACTGCACAGTGCCAACAGCAGAGTGTCTCCTGAAATGGTGCAAATCAGAAGAATGAGAAATGCAGTTTGGATTAAAAAACCCCCCAGAAGGGTTGTTTGGGCTATTAGGTTCACAGGCTCTTCCTTGCAGCTGACTTATGCAGGAGATTTTATTCTACCGTATGCAGCCGTTTCTTAGGCTATAGGTGGATGGAACGAGTTTCATACCAACTGCTTTTAGACTTCAGAAAAGTCCTACCAAACGGCAATGTATTCTGTGTCTTCCTCGTGTGTTAGATGAAGGGGTTTAAAAAAAAAAAGAAAAAAAAAGGCTGTAAACAGTAGGCACTAGCACCACATTTTCATGCAAGTACACATTTAAGAAGGTAATAAAATTGTAGCAAAATTACTGAATTAGGATTCAGAAATGTGTTTTAATGTAAATATTTATTTCTAGCGTATGAAAATTACTGAAATCACATTACACATTAATTTCCTTAAAAATAATTTGAATTCAAAGTTCTGGATTGATTATAAAAGAGGAAAATATCTTTACACTGTACATTTGTAGTTTTCTCCATTTTTATAACTTAAAATAATTCAAAACAATTTGAAAGGAGAATAAAAACAAATGTGCCCCCAGACTGGAACCCTGCATATAAAACAAACTAAAGATGAGTTATGAACCTCCGTGAAGAGTGATTTATAGTAGAAATACTGGTGTTGCTACAACCCTCTTTTATAGGGTCATCAACGGAGGGGATATCATAAACGGGGGGTAAAATGATTTATTAAAAGAATACATTATTTTAATTTGAATTCAAAGTTCTGGATTGATTATAAAAGAGGAAAATATCTTTACACTGTACATTTGTAGTTTTCTCCATTTTTATAACTTAAAATAATTCAAAACAATTTGAAAGGAGAATAAAAACAAATGTGCCCCCAGACTGGAACCCTGCATATAAAACAAACTAAAGATGAGTTATGAACCTCCGTGAAGAGTGATTTATAGTAGAAATACTGGTGTTGCTACAACCCTCTTTTATAGGGTCATCAACGGAGGGGATATCATAAATGGGGGGTAAAATGATTTATTTAAAGAATACATTATATTCTAAAGGAAACATATTTAATCTATGAATCACTAACACTTGACCCAGTGCAAAGGTTTCTAGTAGTAACAGGAGCAGATGCAGGCTTGATATTTTAAATAAGGGAGAAGCACAGAAGCGAGCACGCTCCTGGGAGGGCTGATGTAGAGGACTGCAAACCTCTGAGGCGTCCAGGTAAATTGTACCTGCTGAAGTGAGCTTGAATTCTCAAGCTATTTATTTCAAAAACATGAGATACATAAGCTTCCCTTGGAAAATCAAATAGCAAAGGATTTAAAAGCATGCCTAACTTCAAACTGTTACCAGCCTTATTGAATAGCTGCAATTTTTTTCGAAGGCACCTAAAGGGCCTGGGCACCTATATCCTATTCACGCTCAGTGGAAACTCTTTACCTAAATCTTGTTCGTATTTTGAAAATGTCATCCAGCGGGACTCTCTGTATGCTAAGTTAGGCTCAGGTATGTTACTGAAATGCTGTCTCACCACACTTTGAATGTCACCACCGTTTAAAGTAGCTTTAAAGCATTGGTGCAGCTGATGCTGAATGCCTGGCTCTCCTGATGGCGTTATGTCTTCGGAAGACACAGATCTGAACCAAAGCTGCAGATCAATATACAGATGGACTTTGCACATGTTCACGTTGCACCTGCCACAGCAGAATGAACCAAAAGTCAAGACTACCCTGGACTTGTGGGTGCGAGGGACACACAAAGTTTTGGTTATGGTATTGAGGCATGAGCTCTCGAATTCTTATTTCATGAATACTCACAAGCGGACCTTTTTTTTTTTTCTTTCTTCTGGGAGCAAATATTTTCAGCAATGAAGCTGGCTTCAGCGGAGGGTGTTTCTGCTGGCATCCGCAAGATCTTGCTAAGCTTCTACCAAGACTTTACCTGTTCATGCTCCATTGTCTGGGAAGCTTAGGGAGCCTTACATTTCTGTGGCTCACTGCTGACAACTATGACCATCTGTTCAAATTCTCCTAATCCTAGTTAAACATTTGGAAAGGCTTATGAGAATGTAGAACATGTGTCTACACACGTGTATGATGACACATGGCACATGCATAGTGGAGCAGTGCGTTTGGCTGCCCCCTTGACTCATGGTGATGAGAGAAGCTGGGGTCCTGAAGAAGCCAAGTTCTGAGTTGAGATGAGTTACCAGAGGAAGTGACGAGGCAGCAGCTGAACCCTGAGTAACACAGCCAAACCTAGCCCTTCCTATAGTTGCCTTATGTCGCCGGAGCGCTATGGAGGAGTCATAAGGGGAGTGGAATGGCCTCTCAGAATTCTTCTCGTGCTTGAGCAATGGAGAGCCACGGTGTGCATCTTCATATGATCCATCCCCCCAGCCTTTGCTGTGTGCTCTTTGGGAACCAGAAGGGAGCTTATGCCATATTGGTCAGCCCTCAGTCATTCTGGACTGCACCCCAGCTCAACAGTAAGCTGGAGTAGCTACTTGCTTTAGTTTATGTTGGGGACCACTTTGGCTTTCCAATTGGCCCAGAAACTCTCAGTTGGCCCAGAAGATGCAGAAACCAGCTACATCCGCCTGTCCTTCTTGGAGCTTGTCTTCTGTGCTACATCTGCATCTCCTGAGATACACAGAATGTGAGCTGGCTCTACGTCTCTCCTTCAGTTGCCACAGAATTTGAGATCCAGGATCTTGCTACAGATATTTCCTATTCTGTCTCCACCCTAGAAACATTAGGAGGTGGGCTGAAGTGTTTTAGAATGAACTGCTCCCAAAACTTCTTACGGAGATGACCTTTCCAAGCTTTGGACTGGAGACTTTGGCGCTTCCCAGCTGACAGAATTCTTCGGGAAACACAGTATCATTTATTAATTTAGATCATTACCGGGGATGAGTCCCAATGCTACTGTATTTTAGGGTTTTTTTCTGCATATAGACTCTCAAAGCACAGACTTGAACGCATATTCGAGGTCCAGGGAGGTAACGGGGATTTCTCCTGTGCCGGGCTCCTTCCTCTGTCTGCAGCCAGGCCGGCTGCGACTAGGTGGCAGCACTCCACTGGGCAAACCTGCCTCTGCCTTTAGTACCAACGAACCATTTCAGCTCACAGAAAAGCCAGCTGGCATATTCCTATTTCTAGGAAAATAGAGGGTAAATAAAAGTCACCAAAGCCTCCTGAAGTCTCCTATCAGGGCTGTGCGGGACAGCTGGAAAGCTACAAGTGAACTGAGCTGTTCTTTTGCAATGAAATCCAGTACCACACAAAAATCATCCTGGTTTGGACATCAAAAAGGGAAGAAAGCCAGAAAAAAATCTGTAAGAATCTCAGACTGTTCCTCCAGACAAAGCTCAGCTGCCTTAGAAGAGCTCACAGTTCCCACATTCACCTGGAACTGGAAGAAGTCTGGCAAGGCAGATGCAGCACAAATAACTCAACGAAGCTTTTGTCATTTTGGCTTAGTTTTGTCTCGAACACGATGAGATAACATCGTCTCTCACAAGTCAGTTTTATGAGTATCTGTCAACTCAGTTACCATCTGTTCTGGAAAATAAGCCTTTTCAGGTTAGGGTAGGATGTGGAGTCAAATCCACAGAGCACAGACTTAAATGAAAGTATCTGAAGCCCCTTGCTATTCCAGGTAGCGAGGGGAGGGTTTGCATTTGAGCTTCCATGTCAAGCTGGTTTCTGTTTCAAACCTTTCATTAACACTTATCATTTATAAAAGACAAAGTATACACAGCAAAGAGGAGAAGAAGAAAGAAGCAATGCACCGTATGAGAATGCAGTCTATGCAACACTGGGGAGATAGAGCAGGTAGGAAGAAAAGCAGAGATTCATTAAGTTAAAGGTATTCACTTATAACTACAAAATGTGAATAAAGTCTGGTAGGAGAAAGGAAGGCACTGCCTAATGTAGAAAAGGAGAATCAGAGCGTTAGAGTGGCACAACACAGGTAAGAGATCCCAAAGCTGATTTCTTACAGTGCTTGGAGTTGACCATTAGAGCTGGGGAAGATTGGGCTATGCACTCCGGTCTGACTCTTTATGTATATAGATATATAATACTGTCATTGCTACTAAACATCCAACACTTGGAATTGTACCCTCCGCTACATGCTATTGAAAAACAAACATGTCTAACATTGAAGTCGATAGACCCGGGGCAGCTTCAACAGCTACATCCTGAGCTCTGGTCACCGGTGTCACAGCTTGCTGTTAGAGGTGTCTGCTCAGAGCTGCCACCCCCGCCTGGGAGCCCAGCTCCGAGCTTCACCTTACAGCCCTTTAAGAGATCAAGAGACTGTAAGTGGCAGCATTTGCACCAAAATTGCCGAGGTATTAACATTGATTTCTTTCAATAACGGTGACATATTCATAGCCTTATTTCATCACCCTCCTCAGAATCCTAAATGCTACACTAATGAAGAAATATCTGCTTCTGCCTGTGCTCTGCTGCTGTTGACGGTGAAGAACACACAACTTGTCCCCTTAGGTATTGTTCATTGTTCTCATATTTAACTATTACTTACATTCACAAAGAATACAAAAAGCTTTTCATTAATCAACTATTAAGAGAGTCAGGAGTGATCTGTAACTTCACAGACTGTGCTATATAGAAAAAGGATTCTTGTGATTTTTCCTCGAGTACCTCTCTCAGCCCTGTTCGCAGCAAGCATCTGACAGGAGGGAAGCTGTCTGGCTAGAGCAATGCCTTCCCTCTGCCCCAGAAATTTCTGCCCAGATTTAGCTGAGTTGGGAAGAGTTAAGGACTGTCACAGCCTTTTTTTTTTTCATTTGCATTCCTCATAAAATGTTGGCAATTTGCTGAAATCACTGAACATAACAAAGGCAAAGCCAGCCTAACAGCTCTGCCAAAGCAGCAGCTGCAGGTATTGGATAGAGGACACCTCTGAACTTTCAAAATGAGCTTTGGTAAGAACGTGTGTGTGTACGGCGGGGAGGAGCGCTAGCTGCCCACCCCCAGCCCACTCCCAGTCCCAGCATCGCATCCTTCCCGGGGGGTAACATCTAACACGAGAGTTTTTCCAGCTCACACAGCCCTCCTAAACCCATTCTCTCCCAAAGGTGAACACAGCACCAAGCCACCTCTTTCTTAGCTTCCAAGAGAAAACGAGGGAAATATTTTCCTGAATCGCTGAAGTGATTGATGTCTGTGCTATGCTGGTGATAGCTTGAGGTTTCAAACCCCGCTGTGCGTGGAAGATTACTGGGTCGTTCTGAGCCAGACTCACCACATGCAGAAGAAAAAAACTGAGAAGGAACTGGAAACTACCCTGTTCTACTCAATGGGTCTCTGCAAAACCGTGATGTCAAAGCAGCAGCATACACATTTTTGGGGGGGCTAGCTAGGGTTAGCAATATCGCGACACCAGAGCTGTATCACAGTCTAGATATGCTTTGCTCCAGTATGATTAGGTGCCAGTGCTATGCTGATATCTGAGACTTGAGCCCTGTGCTGGCCACCAGGCACGCAGCTTTGCTCATCTGCCATAGATCTGAGCAACAGAGAGCACCCATGGCTGGAAACAGGCTCACCGCCATCCTTGGAGCAAAGAAGAGCTGTTGGTGTGTGGGGCCGGGAATGCCTTTTGCTTTCAGAGAAGGAAGAGACGTGAATGAGAGGTGGGTCAGAAGTAGAGGGATGAAGAAAGGGGGATGGAGAAAGAGAGGGGTCTCCAAACATCAAATTGCTCGTTGCTCTGAAGCCTCTGCAATGGGGTGAGGTTCTCCACAGACACATCCTGACCCTCTAGCAAGATCAGGTTGCCTCAGGAGAAGAGGTTTGTAAGGAAAGAGTGGGCTAGGCACCCCTGCCCCTTCTCCCAGAAAATAACTGCTTGACCAAAAATTTGAATCTAAGAGCAGCTGTTGTAGGTATCGTGATACTTTTTTGTTACCCGTCATGAAAGATTCAGATGGTATCACACATCACTAGCTTGGCCCCATATTCTCCATCCCATGTTCTGACATGCTGTCTGCATTAGCATTGTCTTTTATACTAATAATGTCTTTTACAGCAGAACTCCCCGTGGGGGAAAGAAATCTTTGAAGCCACCCATTCAAATCTTCAAAGAGGGACCTTGAAGAGCGCTCACAGAGAGAGTGGGGGGAAGTTTGGAACAGGGGATAATGCTGTAAAGCTGGCTTTCCCCTTTTTCCATCCATACTTGTACCACTGTTGCGTTCCCACTTTTTGCAGCTATGTAAAGCTCCCTGAGTGCTGAAGAAAGTTTATCCATTCTTCCACCCTGTTGGAAATGTCTACCAGTTTCTTCAGAAAGTTGTGAACCAGAAATAACCCATTAACCTGCAATACAGACTGAGGGGGGGGCAGATGGGGGGGGGGCTGCATGCTCCTATAGCATACAATTTTTAGGCATGTTTTTTCAAGCCGAATGCCTAACCTTTGCTAGCATACACCATTCTCAGCAGTCTGTAAGCCAAATGCCAAATCTTGTTAATGTTTCACAGCAAAAGTCCCTAGGAAATGCCAATTTATATTGCTAAAGAATGTGGTAAAAGCTGGTAGATTTTAGTTGTGGAACCATGCTATTTAGAGAAATAATAAATCAGTCAAGAAGACATGTTTTCTCCCCTTGAGCAGACGCTTTTTCTTTCATTTCCGCTGTGACATATTCCACAACCCACACAATCATTAAGTCACTAGGTTTTTACAAGAACTTCTGTGGTAAAAGCAAAAAATTCCATCAAAACCCAACGATACAAAGCTGTGTGCATGTCCTGTGGCTGCTCATTACTAACCCTGATTAAGAGTGGTGCACTGCTCTCCACGTTTCGTTCTAAATGGAAACTGCCGAGTTCTATTACGTTTATTACTTAGCTCAAGATTATCTGCAGTATGTGCTTCAGGAATCACACCTCGGACCAGCCCAAACCAGGGTTGCTCACGTCTTGCGAAATATTGCATCTTCGCTGCAAGATCAAACCGAGGAGGCTCTCAGACCATTCTTGGACAGGATTGATATTACCTCTGTAGCTGTTGCCAAGAGAATTTTCAATGGTGTCATGGAAGAAAAATTTGCTGATGGAAATACTAACTGGGGACGAATTATGACCATATTTACGTTTGGAGGTCTTCTCACTAAGAAGCTTCAAGAGCACGGAGTTCGGCTGACTGGAGAGGAGAAGGAGCAGATTTCTTATTTCATCACAGAGTACATAATTAACAACAAAGCCGAATGGATAGATGCGAACGGTGGCTGGGTAAGTTTCTCATTTTCCACCAAAGTCTAGATTAGGAGATTTTGTTTAATTAAGGAAAACTATTATTTCAGACACTGTCAAAATCATTTTATTCAGTGTTTTATTTGGTGGTTTAATATTCGATGTCTGGAATGTCTCCTTGAGACTTACAGTGAAAGCTTTGCTTCTGCTTTAAATAGAACAATGCTAAAAGACAACTTTCTTTTTTAAAAGGCACTTTCTGTACCTGTAACAGTCGAAACCCTAGAGTTAGTCTTGAATCATAGAATCACAGGATAATTCAGCTTGAGAGGGACCTTAGGAAATCATCTGGTCCAGCCTCCTGCTCAAAGCAGGTGAAACAATGCATGCCGCTAAATTTCCCATTATTAAATCTAAAATTAAGTGGCATCCTAAGGTTAGTGCAGCAATTTTGCTTCCATAGAGGAGTTGGTCCAAAATTACTAAAGTTCAAAGTAAAGGGAAGAATATACAGGTGTGATCCTCACAGCTGAAGTCAGTACTTTTGCTGTGGATTTCAACAAAGCCATTCTTTAATCCCCCAAATCAGTTTTAGTTAAACAAATTTACAAGTAAGTGCAATTGGGGTTAAATTTTTTCTGCTTGTTTGGACTGAGGTAATCCTAGAACTTCCATATACCGATGGTCAATGCTGAGAAAACCATTTGTCAATATGTGGATTATTTTGCCAAGCTGCTGAAACTCCCTTCTGCCAGTGGAGGAGAGGTCCCTTCTGCTTTGCAGAGTTTCATCATGCCAATACCTTTTTCTTTTGCAGTTAGGGGAAACTGAGAATCAATGGCATCAGAGTTGTCAGAGTTATTTCCCTGGTGCTTTTTTCCTTCACCTATACGTAAATGTCACTTTCTCTTTCCACCCCTCTCTCGTTCCACTTCTATTTCCTATTTGCTATTACTTTTTTCCCTCACTTGTTTTCTAGTGTCTTTCTTTTCCTTTCTTCTCTTTTTGCTTGCTTTGGTCCTTCTCTGCCTGGTAACAGTAAAAGAAGGTGACAGTAAGTCATGGACCCCTGATGCATCAGATTTATTGTAAAGGCTTCTCTTTCCATCTCTTTCAAATAGAGTCAATTTTATTTAAGAGAAGTATCAATTCCTGGCAACTTTCTGTCATAATACACGGCTCATTGTAGTAGAATAAGGAGGCTTAAAGGAAGATATTTATAAGTGTATTACTACATCACAAACACAGTACTTGTATCTTCCTTTAAGATGTGGGCTCAGATGATACATCTCACATCCATGTTCTATTTACACAGCAAGGGCAGAGTCTTGACTTGGAGATAAAACAAACATGCAGCAAGGTGCAGCTATTTTCAGCCGCTGTTTTTAAAGCCCTGTTCATCTTTTGGAGGGAGAGCTCGGAAAACCTGTCCCTCTATGCACAATGGTGTAGCACTCTGTTAATCCGATACTAGCAGAGAGTGGTGTGTTTTTCCTACACGTTATTTTTAAGCTGTCCCTAACCGTGCATGTTCTTTTCCACAGGAAAATGGCTTCCTAACAAAGTTTGAAAGAAGATCACTACTATCTTTCTCCAAAATTACAGCCATGTTCATAGCTCTTTTTTCCTTGTTCAGAGAGTACTACTGAAATAAACGGACCTGCCATTCATGTGTAATCTAGATATTGCCACAAGCTTCATTGCTAAGCTTTCCTCCAAGCAATATCAACACGAAAATAATATTCTTCCATAATTTGTTTTTAATTTATTTGTATTTATTTTTACTAAATACAATGTTTAACATGCTATCCTAATTGTCAAACCTGAAGATGATATCCCTCCAAAGAGGAATTGACACAACATCATGCAGCAATTCAAGTCGCCCTTTCCAGGCAGGACTGCTTCGAGAGAGAGATCATCCTCCACATCCAGACAGGTCTTGGGATCTCTGTTGCACCTCCATGAAAGGACATTGTTTTACTGAAATACAATCCAATGGGTTAAGAAACAAGTTTTAATGTCATTTGTTTTGTAAATGAAATACTACTGTAATGCATTTTATTGCAACCTTTGTATAAGGAAAAGGGGGGGGGGGTGTCTGTGAAGAAGAAGGAAATGCAAATTCCAGTGTAAAAGTGGGTACAAGTTACTGACACAGACTAAGCAATTTTTATGGGAAGAACAATTTGTGGAAGCTAGCAACTTAAAAATGTGCACTCACTTACTGTTAATGCAATGGTATGTGTTTCTTTGTTGTATTTTTTTAATTGCTCATATCTACAGTGAATGTTCTTTCAAATTTGTGCAATGTAGTCATCTGGCTGAACTTTTTTTTAAACTAGATGTTTTGAAGTAGACACGTACAAAATATTTTTCAAACGAGAGATTTGTGTAAATACACTAATATTTTTGAAAAATACATTAAAATATGTATTTTAAAGTCTTATGATTGGTCTCATTTCTTTCAGAAAAATTGGAGGATGGGAAAAGATCTACCTGAGTAAGATAACTCTTAGAAAAGCTATCACAGTGCTACTGGAGAATCCAAGCAGTATTATGTGTTTGACCTGAAGTTCATGGATGTCAAGACTTCAATTTTCTGTAGTACTTCTCAAGTATTATCTGGTAGCTTGTATAAGAAACAGACAGCTTGTGGCAAAATAAATGAACTGGATCAGCTCTGATGACAGTAATTAGTGTTTTGGGATACACTGCAAACTCAGCAAATTCACAAGTAGGACCTAACAGATTTCCAGGCTTTTATAGTCTGGAGCAACTACAGTTTTGACTCAAATTCCATTTGCTTTCAAATGTTAAACAATAGTTCTTCAAGAATTCATTCTAGAAGGGTTTTCTTTAGCTGTAATGGCTTTCCTACATTAGGGAACTAAGGCTGGGCCTAAACACTCTTCTTTTGTAGACGCGTTGGGAGGCGAACCAAACTGAGACAGCAGTGAGCCTGTGGCACACAACAGCATTATTCTGGGAGACAAATCCTCTGCCAATCAAGGCTTTATGATCCCGGGAGAATGAACCAGCCTCCTTCTGGTAATGGGTTCTCCATCTTTCATCTCGACGTAAGAAATTTTTTACAGTAAGAACAATTATTTACTGGAACAACCCCTCAGGGACACGGTAGAGTCCCCATCACTGGAGGTTTTCAAGATGCGACTGAACAGACTGCTAGATAGCGTCATCTAGGCTCCCTTTCCCATGAAAGGTTGGACCAGGTGATCTTTTGAGGTCCCTTCCAACCTGGGTCCTTCTATGATTCTATGCTTTAACTTGGTGGGTTTAACTACAGAACGCAAACAGATGTTAACATTTGCTAGAACCTGTATTGCGCCCGCTCCCTCTCCCTCCCCAATGAAAACAAAGATTATTTAGCATGTATAGCAGGACTTCTGAGATAAACTGTGCTGCTGTTGAAGAGGAGATGGCAGCTTCCCGAGGGCAGGGGGCTGCTAAAGGAAAATGCCCACCCCCAGAACACCTATGGAAGTTCCTGTCAGAAATGACATTTTAAAACAAATTTTGACATATATTTATTTATTTGCAGTCTATGTCTTCATGATCAGAACACTAATTCTCACTTAGTTCCTTTTTGTGCACTGTTGTAAGCACGTATTGTAGTGGCTAATGCCAGTCTATTAATACCACGTTCACTTCCTTCTACACTAATCTAGTGACCTATTTTATACTGGGGAGCACAATTTTTTAATTGAATATAAGAGGCTAACCTAGCCTTTCCAAAATCTCAGTGATGCAGTAACTTTAGAACTTGCCTTCATGGTAAGGCCTGGGTTTAAACAAAAGAAGCCTGGATCATTAACGGTCCAGTGGGCTCCAGATTACCTTCACCAGGACAAAAACCTCCATTTGCTCTCCATTTAAGAGCAAGAAAAGCAGTGATGAGATATACCACCCGGATTCTAAACATAAAATGTCTGAAAACAACAGGGCTGTTAGCTAAGACTTATAAAATAGTGCAGATACGCTTTGTTAACTGTCATGCAGTTATCTATACATGACACTGTTTGAGTAGTGTCCCGGGGCACTACGGTTTAAGTGATCTTTACAGCTGTCAGGCCATACGCAGGAGAACACAACACTGTTTCTAGAGCAAAAGATGAGGTCAAAGAGCTGCAGAGTGGGACAGCTGATGACTTAATCAATGTGCACAGCAGCTAAATTGAGATGTCACCAAGTACCACGTACAACAGGTTTATGGAAGCAAGTATTCTCCTATAGAACCATCCCTTTCTGCACTTAAGGATGGGTTGGATCATTAAATGTGCCAAAACGAAGCCTCCAGCGTCTCCCTTTGGACACGGCTACGGCTACCTTCCCCGCGGGCGCAGCGCCCGGGCTGCGAGGCCGATGGCGTCCGGGCGGCGCGGCTGTGCCACAGTGCCTGTGTGCTCTGGTCCATAACACTTCCCTCACGGCCCAGGCCCACCAGCGGATGCCATAGGGATATGAAACCGTCTGGCAGACGGCGGTAAAAGTATCCCGCCGAAATGTAATTTCCCTTTCTACAGCAAAATCAGGAAAGAGGAAATTCTTTGTAATCCACGCCAGACGCAAAAATAAAGATGGGCCTTGCCCAGGGGTTGGCAGGGCCTCGGCTGGCCCTCCAGCACCCTCTCGGGCGGCGGTGGCTGGAGCTGAGCGG
>NW_008795035.1:5659898-5677506 GCF_000699145.1 Aptenodytes forsteri
GGGGGGGCGGAGGTGAGCTCCGCCTCGGCCCCTGCCTTCCCCCCTCATCCCTCCGAATTAATGTCGGGGCCCGGAGCTGGTGGCTTTGGTGTGTGCAGTGACTGCAATAAGCAGTGACAGCCATCATCAAGGTAAAGCACGGGGTGTTTGTGAAACTGGAGGCAAACTCTGTCATAAACCCCAAAGCAGTGGGGTTTCTCATGGGTTGGCGGCGGGTGTTCATCTCAAATGTTTCACATCGGGCTTTACCGTCAGCTCCTCGCAATACATATAAAAATTTAGCAACTGTTTCCACTTGGCCTCGTGTTTAACTGGCTGTCGTTTCCCTTCTGTATCTTTCAGTGGTATTTCTTCTGTGCAATTTTTATACCGTAAAAGATACCAAGCAGGGTTTACCTAACTGGTATCCTAGCACAGCATGATATCGACGTGTACTTTTGAAATGTCCTGTTTGCATTTGGATTACAAAGTTCTTATATAGATGTATTTTATCATTTTAATAAACACGATAAAATTTTATTTTGCAGTCACTGCATGTAATAGAACACAGTCCTCCTTTTTTTTCGCAGCCCCAGTGGGTACTTCTAGATGATCTACATTTATATTGTTATTTTCCTGCCAGAGGATCTCAAATCATTTTACAGACTTCACTTAATACTAATGTGTAGCCACATCATGAGTGGGACATTGCAGCACAGAAACTTTAGGTCATAGCAAGTTTAGCTTGAACTCACTTAAGCTTTTTTTCATTGGGAATGGGGTTTTTTCCCAAAAAAAAGTAATGCCCTACTATCATGATAATGCATTTTAGTAATCACACATCCTAGATGTAAATCTCTCAATTTTTAGAAAATACTGGCATGCATCCTCTTCAAACACGCAGAGTCCTCTGCCAGCTTTATAAGCACCTAGCCCATGTAGTACCAAATTTTTAGGAGCCCTCAGCCTTTGTCTAACTGCAGCTGATAATCTCAGCAACAGAGCACTCCTTTCTGCTAGTAAGAGCACACTAAAAGATTCAGCTTTTGTTTTGCTTAAAAGAAGGCATCGGGACATATGACATAAATTGATGTTATCTTGCCATTTTAATGATCTGACACAAACTGAAAATCCTGAGCTTGCTTGAGACAGCGTGGCATTGCGCAAGTGGCCGAAAGTAGAGTCAGCTTCCTTACGGGAGGGTAATACAGCAGACATGAAGAAATTTTTGAAAATGCTGAGAAAATATTTGGAACAATAAAAGGCTGAAAATGTAGCTTTATAACATGTATCAGTGCCTGCAGCTAATAAAAGTGAGCAGTTTATTTTATAACACCTGAACAATATTTTTAGTCATAACATCTCATCTCAAAAGGATCTTTAAATTCAAAGTGAAATTGCTTCACAGGCTGACCTAGCCACTAGTATTTAATTAGCTTCTGGATGATTATTCTTTTTTAATGTTTGTGTTCATGATTAAAGTCATGCTGTTTGTATGCTCTGATTCTGCAGAAAATAGCTGTCAGCTGGTGAACAAAGGGCAGATAATACTTGTTGAGTGTGGAAATTTTTTCACTCTTCTCAGAAACTGCTCCGAGTCATAGCAGCTTCATCTTCACAGTTCTGAAAAAATCCAAAATTGTGTCTTCCTGCTAGGATGTGGTTTTACATCTTCAACCTCATTTTTTTTCTATACAGCATAATCAATGTCTTACTGGACATGTCAGAGCAGATTGGACCTGTGTGGTGCTCACAGCACACAGCACCACTTCGAAAGAGGAGAGTTTTTTGTCTCGGTTTCTCTCTTCTCCAAACCCATGAGAAGATTGGGCTCTGGAGGCCCTCAACAACATAAATCACAGGCATTGTCTGGAGTCTGCAATTTGATGAAATAGTCTGTACTTTTAAACAAAAGCTACCATGGAAATTCTGTTGTTTAAGAGCTTGATCACTTAGAAAAATCCATGTGTAAGGTTGGGCAAATTACAAAAGGAAGTAAAATATGTTTTTGAATTTTTAAGACGTTTCTATGGCCAAGCAACACATTACCATAATTTGGTCTGGAGTGTTTCTTTTTTTTTTTTTTTGCCTTACAAAAATATATCCATCTTCTGAATATTTCATCTGGGCTTTTAACTGCTGTGCTGGAAAGAAAGAAAAAAAAAGGAGTGAGACCCATATCTCAACTCGGATAGGGGCATTTATCTCTCAAAACGGGGCCAGGGCAAAGGCTAAAGCTCAGAAGAGCAAGTTACCCCGCAGTTACGCAAACACAGAGCAGAGGATTGGTGCTCTCTGTTCCGTAGATAAGCAGTTTCTCAATTGTCTGATATTTTTGACAGATTTTTGCAAGTGTGTAGAATAAGGTTAAATAGCATTTAAATGAGAAGGGACACATTTTGTGTTTGTTTTGTCCGGATGTAAGTAACAAAGTATGTGAGGTACTAGAGGATGAGAAGACAAGCTTTAAAAAACCTCCTCTCAAATTTTAATGTGGAATTCAATCTGGAATGGGGCAGAGACATAGTAAGGTATGAATCTGCTAACACTTTTTCACCATATAAGTGTTTTTTATTTTCCTTCCTATATTCAGTCTTTTATAAGCCCAGCACAGAGAACCTCATGAAAATCAAAAAATGGCAAGGCCATCTTTCCTTCAAGCTCTGAAAAATGTGCAGTAATAAGATCACCTATTAGAAGCAGGTGATGTTTGAAGTCATATATCTAAACTTGCTGTAGGGAAGGCGTTTCAGCTTAAAAAAAAGAAAGAGGGACCTGGTCTTGGAAGACTTTGTGCTCTGCAGTCATCTGCTCTGATGCTAATTTTCTTTTGAGTTATTATCATTGATGTGCTTCTCATTCTACCTAGGCCCGGATGAGAGATGCAGCATGTAAAAAGGGTGGAAGAAAAGGAATGCAAAAACCTCATGTCTTGCATAAGCTGGCAGTTCTGACCCGCAGTTACCTTTCTCCAGTGCTGTTGGGCATTTGAGGATGTCTGCACTATATGGCACAAATATTTAAAGGAGCAGGAGATTGTCTCCAAAATTGTTTTTTGCTGGCCCAAACCTGTGTTACAATGTTTTGTTCACTGGGTGCAAAAATTTGCCTATTTTGATTTTGCTGATGATAGAAATGTTGGAGTAGGAAACAAAGTGGGTCTATTCTTTTTATGATGCATGGTAGTTTGTATTTCTACCCTTTTCAATGGATATTTTGCTCCAGTGGTGTGTTTAAAATAAAGTAAGTCGATCTTTTTGTAAACTTTTCATCAACTGATTGCATGAATTTCCCGTGTAGGTGATTGGCCATCCCAAGTACCAAGAATCCAGAAGAATTGCAATCTTTCTGAGCATGCCAGATGAAATCCAGACAGAAGAAATCATTAAGGACATTTTTAAGCAAGGCAAAGAGTGTTTCATCCCACGTTACAAGCCTCACAGCAATCACATGGACATGCTGAAGTTATCATCAGCTGAAGACATTTCTTCACTTACTTTGACATCCTGGAATATTCTTCAGCCTAGTGATGATGACAGTGTAAGAGAGGAGGCTCTTGCTGGTGGTGAGTATTTTCTTCCTACACTGTGGAGTTGGTGAGCAGGAGTAGCCTTGAGGCCAGTAGGAAATAATCTGATAGCGAGAGTGAAATGAAATGTTACACTTTGGTTTTATGTGTTGCAGAGGTGCTTAAGTCAATGTAAGCAGATGCTCCTTTCTCTTGCCTGTTTTTCTCTACCCTGTGCCACCCCCGTGATGTGCCGCCAGGGCAGGAACAAGACTGCACAGTTGATCCAGCTGAAGGAAACTCAGCCCTCCAGATAAATCAGCTTCTTGGTCCTGTTCATGGACATCCTCAATGCAGTCTTGGCAAGCATAACAGGCTCATGAAGGAGACAGGGGCTTGCCGGGAGTGGCTTGGGCTACCATGGAAAGTCACGGGGTATTAGCAGTTATAGGATGCACTCTGAGAACTTTAGTTTCCACTGCCTGAAAGGTAGGGAACTTTTCAGGTGATGCCTGTAAGGCTGACACAAGAATTTTCTGAAATCTTTGATCCTGCAAATTGTATTGCATGGATGAATCACAGTGCTGATAAGGAGTCTGCCCATGCAGAACAGCTCTCCAGACTGAGACCTTAGACTGAAAATAAAAGGACTTTCTTGTAGGCTTGGATGAATATTGCAAAGTCTTTTCCATCATTATTCCGTCATATTTTTATTTTGATCTTATAATGCCATCTCAGACACTGGATTCTTCATAGGGTTTAAAAGTTAAAAGTTCATTTGGATCTAGCTAGTGGCATGTGTGTTTTGGCCCCAAAATAACCTCTCTCTTTCTTAACCTAAAATTCCCCAACTTGTACAAATTTGTAAACAAACTTACTTTTTCTGTCTCTGCATTCATTATTTGCATTGTTTTTGTAAACACATTAATATCTTCCTGAAACATCTGCAGAAATGTTTAATGTTATTAATGGAAAACTCATGTTGAACTCATGCTTGAAACCTCAGTCTGGGAAAATTTTCTCTAGATGGAAATTCACCATGCAGCCAGCTTCCACACCTCACAGACTTACCGGCTTTTTAGTGCTCGACAAAGGAACATAACATTTATATGACTCTGTTCGGTTGAACTTGGGTTTGTGTTTGCTTTGGGATGCCAATGTACTTTCCAAGAACACTTCACTGTGTGTGTTTCTCTTCTACTGTCGATCTCTACCTCTTTCCTAATTCAGAATCCTTTCTGTGTCCACATTTTAGCTAGCAAGGGATTTCACTGCTTCATACAACCATCTTCTTTACATTTAATATTTAGCACTGTTACTTGTTTTCCTAATTTTTGTCAAAAATTTGTGTATATTGGTGGGATTCAGGGGCTTTTGAAGTTAACCCTTAAAATTCCCAGGGTTCTGTTGACTGAGCTTAGTTCAGGCACTCGGGACAAGCTTTTATATTACTGATGAGCTGCTGTTGATTGAATTTAACAAGTCTGCTGCAGAGATCACAGAGTAAACACACAACAGTTTTAGGTATGATGGGACCAAGGACTACCTGGTATAGAGTGCACTGGGATGTACCAGTTGGAGATGGCCCAGGTGCCAGGTGGTGAAGATGGAGGAAGGCAGGAGCAACCTTTGGTACCTGGCTAGTTCTAGAGCTGCTCTTTTGTTCTCTGCACCAGGGTATGGTTATGGGCAGAGAGCAATGCCAAGAGAGCTACTACAGTCTACAGAGAGATGCCAAGAGCTCTACGACCAGCGGTTCTAACAAGTGGTATATGTTCATGTCAGACTTCTCCAGCCTGAAGCTCGATTTCAGTCTGTTTGTACTCAGGAATAATTCGGTTTGGATTGGAAGTCAGACCTTGCTCCTTTATCCTTGGACAGTTTTTGTAGATTAGAGAGTAAGTTTAGGGTTTTTTCTGCATAATCAGACTTCCCCCCCCCCAGCAATTTGTCCCCACAGAAACACACACTGCACCTCAGCGTGTCTTTAAATTCCTTTTGCTATATTTTTTTGTGTCCGTTATTATATTTCTTGAACTTTGGTACATTTGTGGGAATGTAAATTGCCTTGCTACTACATCCATCCTCCATTGTTGGAATTATGCATGGATGAAGCATTTATCTCTGTGATGTTATCAAATACTGTGGTGATCTGAGGCATTTACATTGTTATAAGGAGATAACATGGTGTTATATCAGTAATGTTCCCATTGCTGGCGTAAGTTGCTATGTAATTTCCAAGAAATACCCTGCAGGTACATAAATAAGTCATGTCACTTCTGAGTGTATTCATTTTGCATGACAAGAAGCTTGAATTCACACTGTCCTTAAAATTTCAGGCATGGTTATTATGAAGAATAGCTCAAAGATAAGACTAGGTATAATTTTTGCATAGAGTTTCCCAGTCTTTGGTAGTACTCACAAGCTGTGTTGAATAGACATGAACCCCTCCTTTTGGAGACAGTCCTTTTTCTGTTGGAGCAGGGTTTACCCATTTTCATCTTGGCAGTACACCACATTACACCTTGTTGGCATAAACAAAGGTCACTGCAGTTTTAGTAGTAGCAAGTCTGTCATCTTCTCTACCGTGCACGGGTGACAGTAATTGTATTCTTTAGGCTAAATGGACAGAGTAACAGAAAGAACAAAGGTGGAAGAAGTTCAGATACTTAGTTTGGAGTAGGGGTGTATGTAGGTGCATGACTTGGTTCATTTCCAGCTATGCCTGCTGAAAGATTTAGACAACTTTTGGAGCAAGCCAGTGGTACATTTTCTTGATAGGTAGCAATTTCCATTGGTATCCTTGCCCATCAGAAGTATAAAGGTGCACCGGTATCGGGTTTTGCCCGAGGTAATACTTTTGGTGAAAGTTCAGGCAGGTTGCAGTAATTGTTTACAGGAATGTAGATACCTTGCATGACTTTGGAAGGAGTAAATCAGATAAAATCATGCTCCCTGTTTGCTTTTTATCACGACTCCTACAGAAATTTAAAGGACGCTTCCCCAGCAGCTCTAATTTCAATGTGGTTTAGGGAGGCGGTGTGATTCAGCGGGCTGGACATGGGTTTCCTCATTTGTAATGTTATTTATTATTACTTAAACCTGCTCTGAGAACTATGGGTGAAAAGCTAAGTTATTCCTCTGAAAAAGAGATTATTCTTACTGGGACTCAAAAAAATTGACTGGGTTGAGTATCTTCGTATGGTAACATTCTTGGAGGTGGCTTCTTTGAAAGGAGGCAGGAGGCCAACTTTGGACTGAGAGGTCTCAGCTGGAAGTCTTGGACCTGAGCAAATATTATGCTTAAATGTTCATAACTGACCTGAACTACTGACTAGTAGTTGAAGGTGTACAATAAATTATGGACAACTTTTAAAACATTCACCTGGGTGATGGGGAGAGGGGTTTTGGCCTAGATTTTTTTCTTTGGCCAGAGAATGAAGAGTTATTAGAAATTGTGGCTCTGAATCTGCTTACTCTAATGGGTTGTGTGGTGCTCTCCTACAAAATGCAAGAAATGGGATTATGTGTACAAACTTAATTCAGCCACTTTATCTGTGTCAATTCTGCCCCGGTCTTTAAGTGCATAATTACATTGTCCTTGCCTGTTGGATCTGGGTTCATTCAAAGATGAACCCAGATGCAATGATCTGGGCTCTTTCAAAGATGCAAAAGATGAACACTGCTTGCTGTTAATGAACGCCGCTAACGAGTATGCACTCAGTCATTTGTTTTCTCCCTGCTGTTCCAAGTTAGACCTGCAGGCCTTTTTTACTCTGCATTATTCAAACCTTGGTGTGGAGACAGAGGTCTTAATTTCTGTATGGGCTCTTCATCGCTACAACGTTCAATGACTTAAAGATATTAACTGGTATTTGCTGGTGGAGGAGCAGCAGAGGCTCCTGGTTCCAGGCAGGGCTGTTCAGAGGAGCTGCCCCCAGTGCACACGGACTCTTTTGCTTGCTTTTCCAAACGTGACGGCATCTTCACTGTTCCCTCCAAAATGATCATTTCCCAAGCTTGTCTTGTCCTTGGGCTAGACCCCCTTTCCAAGCTTTAATTTCTCTGCCAGCATAATGCCCCTCTCCATCCTTCTGCTCTTTGCCCAACTTACCTGAATCTCCCTCTCCAAGTGTCCTTCTCTGGCCCTTCTGACCATATTCCCCACTTCCTCCCGCTCTCAGTCCTAGCCTGTCATTTCTGGGGCAGCTGGGCCAACATAAATAGCTTGCCACTGCCAAAAGGGAGGAGATCATGTGCTTTGTCTTCTTTCACTTGTCCACTTTCAGATACAGAAGATTCCCTGTCCCAATTTACTCATTTCCTTCCCCAGTGTGCTGACTTCTTTCTCTTCTTCTTTGGCTTAGAAAAACTCCATCTCTGTTAAATAGTACTTTTTGTACTAAACAGTACAGAAGACATAGTTTTGTGATTGTTTCTTTTGGGCAGTGCCTGCTTAAATAAGCTGCTGCCCTCTCTCCTCCTCTTTGTCCCCACCCCTCCTCTCCTGTGCCAGCACAGATGCCCCGGTAGCCACGTTGGGAGCTATACTGGGAAACCAGTCTTGGTTAGAAGTAACCCAGCACCAATAAAAGGCTCTTCTTCTCTCAGACAGGGCCAACACACAGGTTTGGACTGATGCAACTGAAGGGCTGGTAGGAAGCTGGTGATGAGGGATTGCATAAACGGGTGGCATGCCAAAAAAAATCTTAGTGAAACTTCAGTCCTCATTTCCTTCCATGTTTCAGTTCCCAGTCTTTCCCCAGCCAGCGGAACTATGAGCAGCCACTGAAATGAAAGTCCTTCCGAGTCCTCGTGGTTGGGAGCAGGGCCGGCAGTAGGAGCTGAGCCTGCAGCTCCGTGTGCGCCATCTTTGCAGCAATACTGGCTTAAGGAGTTTTCCCTCCTCATGTTTTCAGCATATTCCTGCCCCTCCATAGTAAACTGGATCAGCAAGCTGCTCTGGATGAAGGGTGTTTTCCTCCTTTCCTCCACCCTGTCTTGGCTGGGATTTTTTTAACCCAGATGAGTGGATCCAGTTTACCGTGCGGCCGTATCAGTGCAACGTGTGTGGGGTGGGAGTGAGGAACCAGGATGGAGGAAACGTCCCCTGAAAACTGGCACTGGCTCCTAGAGAGAGTCATGGGGCCACCCGTGCCGCTGTGACTCCAGCAGCAGTACGGAGAGGGTGGCATCTTCAGAGAGACCCAGCGTTCGCCCTGACACGTCTTCCCTAAGCCTGTGCAAACGGCAGGTTTTCAAACATTTACAACATTGTATGAGCCCAGCTCAAATGCATTTGAACGGGGCTAAAGCCACGTCGTTGACACAGAGAGTACTATGAGCAAGATTTCAAGTTCTTGCCTCAAAGCATGGAGCAACAGAGCTTTCCCTGTTGTTTTTTGCTAGCTTTGTTCTTAGAAACCAGTGAACCATTTTGCCTGAAAGAAAAGAAACGTAACCCCCCCCTCAGTTTGACATAAATACCCAGGCTGAAAAATGGCAGCACTTGAAAATATAGCATCTTATATGTAATGGGGAATGCTAAATAATCTGCTGCTACTCTACTAAAGCATAATGTATTTTTGCTCTCAGAAATGAATGTATTAAGAACTGGACTTGTAATTTAGTTTGGAGATTTCCAGCATTTTCAGTATTGGAAACTTTGGTGGCCTACTGATCACAGTACTTGTGTTGTACCTTCAAGATAATTAGTGAAATGTTAAGTAGATAATCTGTGCTTTAAATGACAGTATATTTATTATTAATAATAAGGAAAGATCTGAATTTCAAACCAAGTGAGGAAATACTAACATATGTCTAGCAGCAACTTCTTGCTGCTTCATTTTCACATAACCCTTTGGATGGGTTGGCTTTTGAGGTTAGGGTAGTTATATCTTTCTGCCCTCAGTAACATCCAGAACATTTTGAGGCTTGCTGTTGCATAAATTACAATAACATGCTGGTAGTAGAAACAGACAGGGACAGCTTACCCGTGTGGATTGTATTTGGTTGATGAGGGCTATTTATGCCGGGAAGTGTGACCCTCTTGCAAGGAAAATGCTGGCTACCTCTAGGCTATAGTTTCACGCAACCTCAAGTAGTTTGAAATTATTCCTGAGTGACCATTAGCCCTATTTTAAACTTTGCCATTGGGATCTGCCCTGCAGAAACATTTTAGTCCGCAGGAGCTCTTTTTCACCTGTCTTTAAACTCCTGCTATTTATTCATACAAGAGGCTGCATTTGCTGCTAGGACTGATGGCCTTGTGATGCCATCAGTATTCTTAGTTATTCCAAATTTTAGCACAGTTCTTTAGAAGTGTGACTGAAGTGGTGGCAATACAGTCTTAAGAGGAATAGGTTTAACTTAGAGCTGTGAAATAAAATGGGATGTAAAAAGAAGATAATGGGTTGGACCTCCCCCCCCCAAAAAAAAGGATGCACCATAAATGGGAGGACTTTGAAATACAACGCACATTAGAGTTTAGAAATAAAAAACCATGTGAGGAGAAAATGCTATGTCTTGAAGCACAGAGAAGGTCTAATATGCTACTTCAGCTCCATTAGACGTTGTATAGCTGTACATGAAGGCATAATGGGACCATACAAAATGATGCTAATTTGCTGCTGACTGATGGCCTTGTGATGCCATCAGTATTCTTAGTTATTCCAAATTTTAGCACAGTTCTTTAGAAGTGTGACTGAAGTGGTGGCAATACAGTCTTAAGAGGAATAGGTTTAACTTAGAGCTGTGAAATAAAATGGGATGTAAAAAGAAGATAATGGGTTGGACCTCCCCCCCCCAAAAAAAAGGATGCACCATAAATGGGAGGACTTTGAAATACAACGCACATTAGAGTTTAGAAATAAAAAACCATGTGAGGAGAAAATGCTATGTCTTGAAGCACAGAGAAGGTCTAATATGCTACTTCAGCTCCATTAGACGTTGTATAGCTGTACATGAAGGCATAATGGGACCATACAAAATGATGCTAATCATTCTGAAAAAGGACGTGTAGTAAATAATGCTCAGGAATAACTGTGAATATTTAAATGAGATATATGCAGATTGGAATGTATCTGGAATAAATGAAATATGGGTATGTGAAAAGCAGAGATGTTAAATATTACTGCTCAGGAAAAAAAGCAAAAAAATACCCCAAACAAGATTGTAAAGTGATTGAGGGTACTATTAGATTTTCTTTTCCTCTGGGAGACTTGATTAAAACTTACAGTAAAATATATGTCAAGGGATAGATTATAATTTAAAATCTTTTTACACCGGTCATAAAAAAGAAAACCTGAGAGCATGGCACGAAACAAAATTGAAAAGCGAGGCTTAGCTCTTAATGTAATTTAGTTTTTAATGAAATGATTTAAAGTTTGGAATGAACTTCTGCTTGGAGACAATGAGCCATAGTATTTTGATATGCATAAGGAGAACAAATTCAGTGCAAGTGAGGCATTAACATTCTGGTGATGAATCTTCTTGGGGAGAGAGGATGCTTCCCCTCACGCAGTGCGGGATCAGAGCCCTGGACGTACAATCCAGCATCATGTGTTTTACAAGAGTCAGGAAATCTCACAACTTGTAGCTATGTAGCAATAACTGAAATTTCTTCCTACCTCTGCAGCTGCAGTTGCCGGCTTATCCCCTTACAAACAGGTTCTGTTTTTTCTTTACCTGTGGGCGTTCGGAGCGTTCCTCTAAGCATCTAATTTTATTTGTATTAAGCCCTTGGCTCCGCTGCCTTCTGACAGCTGTGAGTTGTATTGGTTAGTTAGTTGTAATGTGAAATATTATGTTCCTTATTATGTTAATGTTATATTATGTTCCTACGCTATGTGAAATATTATGTTCCTTGTATTCATTTTAAATTTGCTGCTTTCAGTTCAAGTGATACCTCATTCTTCTATGATGAGAAGTAAATAAGGATATTTGATTTACTTTCTTTTTATTATTCATTGTTTAGTTAAACCTGTATTATTTCAATTGTAATTTGTTTCTATCAAACTTTGTCTGTTTTCTTATTCTCATAGAGAAGCTTTTCTAGATCTATAAGAGTTCCAGCCATTGCTCTTTCAACCTGTGCAATTTCTCTGATGTTATTTCAGAAAAAAGATGCCTGAGAGAACATTTTATACCCAGGTAAAGACATACTGTGAAATATATGTTACGGCACTGTAGAAGTTAATTTTTTCTGTGTATACCATAACACTGCTTTTCAAATGAGCTCACTGGGCAGACCTTTTTAACTGGTTTCCACACAGGTATCCCACAACGACACGAAATGCCTGTTTCAGTATGAAAGATGCATAAAATAATTTTACATTATTCTGTGTAGCATGTTCCGTAACAGGCAGAGCTAGGAAAATACTTGCTTGGAAATAAAATATTTCAGGTGTTGGACCCAGCTGTGATAGCAACTGTTTCCCTCAGGGTTTTTCTGCATCCCAGCCTTCAGTTGAAAGATGTGGGACTCCATCCCCGGCGCTGGGATCGCTCTCCCCTGCAGCTGGTGTCTGCCCTTCCCCTTGATGTCTGCACCAGCTTCCACAGCTCTCTGAAACAGCTTAATAACAATCAGCACCCAATTTGCTAGGTGAATACAGACACTTTTAGCTGAGCTTCTCCTGGTGCTTCTGTTCAGAAACAGGTATGGCATGATTACAGAGTCTCTTCCCTTGAAAGGCTTTTGAAAAAATGCTCTGAAATGCAAAAGTTGATGTGTTCTTGTGGCATCACTTTGTAATGCCCTTTGGTGTCCTTATGTCCTGAATTTCCTTGGTGCAGAATAAACAGTGAACACTGTGGTTTAATTTTAATACCGCCTGTGCCAGGGTATCCTGCGGTGAACCTGGAGGGCTGAGAGCTCTGGAACACTACAGCTTTTTGCTTTCATAAAGTTCATTAAGGCTTTAAAAGAGTGCTTTTCCTTGTAATCATCTTAAGTGTCACATCCATGTTTGCCTTCTTGCAGAAAACATTCTCCTTGCACTCAGCAAAACAACTAAAAAGATTACTTCTGCTGTAATCAATTAAAGTTTAAAGAGAAGTGAAAGGAACATAGGCAAGGGCTTTAAATTCACTGCAAGTGACTCAAGTGTTTTGTTTCAAAGAGGGCTAATTTTGCTACAGTGAGTGTGAACAGTAGCATTGTCATTTTCTTCATACTGTTTCCTAGAGACAGGAGTCTCTCAAAAGCAAGTAAGAGGTTAGGTTCATTTCTGGAGTGTGGCATGAGTCTGTACAACAAACTCGTACAAGGGAATTGCAAACATGCAAGTATCTCTGGCTGCAGTAACTAATCCAAACAGACATTTTTGTCTCCCTTCATTTTCATTTTTGGAAAGGAAGAGCCGGCACCAAACTTGCCTCAGTGCCTTTGTGCACAGAATCTGGACAATCTGGAGAACAGGAGAGGAAGCTTCTTCCTTCTGCCCACCTGTGTAGGGTAGTGTGGATTGAGGATGCGGTTTGGTGAGACAGCTGAGCCCTGCTCGCATCTGGCTGGTGCCAGAAGGGGCAGTCCTGATGCTTTTTTCTTGCTTCCAATTCTGTGCTCCCCTTGTCTTCCCAACCCCAGTACCATCTCTGGTACTGCTGAGCAGATTCAGCTCATGAATCTGGCAAAAAATTACTACTTTTCTTTTCTTTCTTTTTCCTAGGATTGGTTTTCTGCCAGCTTAGTGGGCTATTAAATCAGGTCAGCACTTTTCCAGCTACAAAAGAATTGTCTTCCTGGCACAGTTAATCCCCACTGTCTTTGCTGAGATTCAAAATACACTGTCATTTCCCCTGTACAGTGGGAAATGCCTTAGACCTGGCCGAGAGCCACTGGCTTTCAGGGAGCAGGAGACTCATGCTGCTGTTTCACAGTGTAAGGATAGCTCTTGGTCTTTATGTTTGGCACCGTAACTGGACTCAGTTCCTGCTTGTGCTGGCTTTCCTGCATAAGAGATGGGAATCGGCTTTTTGGGGTGTAGCTGGAGGGCAAATTCCTGCCCAGGAGTGACATGACGCCCTTTGCCGGCAGGTGTCAGTATTCCATAGATTTGCTATGGAGCATTGGTGTCATCTAGGCTGTTTTCCTGTAATTAAAATCTCATCCAGGCATTGTACTCACACACACAGGAGAACAAGTGCTCCAGCTTAATGTCTCCAGAAAATCAGGGGTTGGAGCGAGGGAGGTGAAGGATTCCAGGGACAGTCGGGTTTTTTAAGTTGTGCAAGATTAAAAAGATAAAAGAAAATCTTGTGATGGAAGAAGCAGGATTTCTCAGCTGTTGTGATATTAACACGTTTGACACTAACAGTGAAGGTGCCATCGCCTCCAAACCAGCTGACTGGAGATGTTCAATAAACCCTGCCTGTAAGCATGCCTAATGTTCCCATCAAGTGGTGTAACTCCTTACAGGAATCAGGTTTATGCACTGATGAAGAAGTTGGTGTCTTAACCATTTATATTTCACAAGCAATTCTCGTATTTTATGATAGGCTGTCTGCTGAGTGAGTCAAAGGGCGTTGGAAATATTGATAGTGATGCATGATGTATTGAAAAAATCCCCAAGTGATTCACTTCTGTCATATTTTGATTTAAAAATATCCAGACAGCAGCATGCAAAAGAGGACCAAGAGTGAAGAAAAGAAGTAGTGCACATGCACATGTATCAAGTGGAAGTATTTAAATAAGCGCTCAGATAAACACTATGGGAAGCGTAGCTGATAAGATCTTAAAGAATTTCACGTAAAAATGCGTAAAGATATACAAAGATCCTTGTATTTTAGGCTGCAGCAGTGTTTTGACAACCCCGACATAAACAGTTCAAGCACCAATGCCTTGTGAGTTTCTCTAAAGGAGCAGATTTGCAGCCAGCATTTGCTGATTTAACAAGATGTGTTGATGTGCTGTACAGTGGCTCTAATGCCATTTGTCCTCTCTTTGGAATTGCTCCTTGGTACATCTTGTTTCAGAGTATTTTGGTGGTTTAAAATCACAGGAGAACCAAGGTGCAAGCCTTTGAACCAAACATTTTTCGTTGCCCATGTTTTCCCAATCAAACTGTTCTAACTCTGCTCACATATCTGAATATCAGGAGCAGATAAGTCATTTTTCACAGACTGATAACTAAAACATTTCTAAGCAATTATTTCCTTTACTCTGAATTTGCAAAACCAGACATTTTTGTAGGTGGCATTGAGTGAATATGGTTTATTTATGGGGCTTACACAGACTTGATGAATAATAGTGAAACAGAAAAGTACTTGTTCAAATTTTCTTTTAGGTAGACACTTGGCAAATTCTGAAAATGAGACACTAGACCTCAGCTGACTGTAAGTTAAACCTCAGGGGAAATGAGTGTGATGGTTATAGCCTCGCACAGTCTTCCCGCGTCGTGAAACCAGCTAGAATTTGAATGCAAGCCTTAGCCTTATGCAGTAGCTTCCCTGATGACACATGAAAGGATGTTTATTTGTGGAGCAGGATAGGTTTGTTTGTGCAGGGCTGGCGTACTACAGCTGATGCTGTGCGGTGCACTTTACCTTTCAAATGCATTGGCACTAAATTGATAAGATTTTTTTTAAAATGAATTCAAAATAGGAGGGTGTTTGCTTGATCACAGCTTAGTAGCACAGGAGCCGATCAAACGGCTTTATTAGTGTGTTTTGCAGGTTTAATAACGGGAGAGTGGCTGCCACTCTGTTGTTTTAAACCTGTATGACTGATGGCTATCGTGTAGCTTCTCAGGGAGAAGTATAAATATTTTATTATGCTGTAGTTCAGAAGGGCAAGTCTGAACTGTGGAGACCAATGTTTCATGCTGACACAAAGCACTGACATGGATGAGTAGACAGATAAACGCTGAGTTGCTCGGCGCTTGTTTGTAGATTCTGCTGATGGTTCTATTTTCTGCAAAATATGTTATTGAAGTAATAACAGAAGCTGTCTCACTCATGCTAGTGGACCAATTACCTGGGCCATGTGGATTGCAGAAGAGATGATAGCCTGCTTGGCATCTATATGTATGTAAAAGGTAGATTGGTGGGTTACAGGTGTGCATGGATGTGGGTAGAAAGATTTTTAGAAGACAAAAGGACACAAAACCTTCCTGGTGCCTGCAGTTCCCATACACAAAGAGGAATGAAAATAAAGCAAATGCTTGCCCCTCGTGTTAAAAGCATTTCTCTCTGGATGGGGTGAGCATTAGCCTTGAGGGTCTCACGATGTGTCCTGTAACAGGAGGCTGTGGATAGAGCCCATGGGATTTGGATGTGGTACTTCGATTTTTGATTCCTGTGCCTGGTTAATGTGTGCTGGGGATAAAGCGAGCGTCTCTCTGGCTTTCCTTCTAAAGCAACAGATGTCTATGAATAGTTAGAGAACAGTGAGGCCTGCTGAAGTGCTGTTGTACTGCACAATTAAAGGTGTGCACGCAGGGAAAACACCTGGAGCTACTGACTGTGGTTTATAATGACTTGGTTTTTTAATCTAATATGAAACACGACTTTTAGTCCTGTTAGGTAACTGTTTGGGATCATGAGGAGACTACAGAGTGAGCACTACAGAAAAGCACTAGAGGAGTCCTGTTTATGAACAACCAACAACAAATATTTACAAGAGAAAATTGATTTTTCTCAAACTCCTGTCAGTAACTCAGGATATTTTCAATGTAGTTCCCAAGGTCGGTGCAGAGGGGTGTCAGTGGGGCAACGCTGATTTACCGTAACGGAGGATCTGATCCTTTGCATTGTAACTTATGTTTCCAAGGAGATGAGGATTCGTGCTGAGCTTCTGATACTGATTTTCAAAAGCTGTATCATGTGAGCAAATAGGAATTATCAGATAAGAGTTTCCTTTCTGTTTAAGGGATTGTATTTACATTTTAGCAGACTGGCTGGGGCAAAGTTAAGCAATGTAACTGTTTATGTCTGCGATCCCCTGTGTTACTGGGGGAAGTCAGCATCATTGGTTTCGGATGAATTACTTTTTTTCAAGTGCTTATCAGTTGCAGCAAAGGGTAATGTTTTTGTCTCCTTGCTCATTTGATTGGGGATATAACAGTATCTGGCTTCTCCAGGGCTTAGTCGGGATAAGGAGTCGGTTTCCCCTGGAAGCAATCCCAGCCCTTCCAGGAACCACACACCTCGGTAGGGTCTGGATCAGGCCTGTAGTGAACAGATTTGGCATTTCCCTTTTTGACCTTATACCAAGGCAAGTGTGTAATAGCAGAGATGCTGCGCTTGAAACCAAGGGCAGGTTTTTTCCAAAGGGCAGAAAACTTTTAGCTGGAAGGAAATACCAAGCTGTTGGCAACCTCAGGAGCAGTGCGAGGGGCACCCGGGGCATTCTACAGAGAAGGCTTAGCACTAGTCATAAAGGGGAAGGGATTTGTTTTGCTGCAGCATAATTGAAATATTTACTTCTGTGGAGTTGTTTTCCCCAGGTCTGGTGATTAACCCAGACCACAGTGTTAGGTGCTGTGTAAATACAGACCAAGATGATGATCTGTGCCTTATAGAGTACATGTTGAGAAGCTAACACCTACCCAAGAGGCCTAACTATACTGATGCTGACAATAATTAAAGTTACAGTAACGATCCTGTCATTAATTAGAACTTTCTGCGTTACTCCAACTCATTGGCTCATACCCTCCATGTCACCAAGACTGATACTTTCAATGTTAGGATCAAGTGATTGAGTTAATTTTTTCCTCTGTGCTGGGGTAGCAGATACAGAGGCAGCAGGTGGTTACTGCACCCTTTTCATTCTGAAAAGTAAGGTTTTCCTGCCAAAGGGTTTGTTTTTTTTCTCCATTGTGGTCCTTGCTAGATCAGAAAAGGACCAAAGTTCCTTGTAAATGAACAGCTTTCAAATATTTGTCAGCTCCACAGAGGTTGTGCGTAGACTGATCTGACATCTGACATGGCGTGCATGACACCATAAACACTCCTTTAAACAGAAAGCTGTTCTTCTCCTGGTTCTTCTGGTCCTGCACCTTGTGTAATCATAGAATCATAGAATAGTTTGGGTTGGAAGGGACCTCTAAAGGTCATCTAGTCCAACCCCCCTGCCGCGGGCAGGGACATCTTCAACTAGATCAGGTTGCTCAGAGCCCC
>NW_008795035.1:5677751-5700513 GCF_000699145.1 Aptenodytes forsteri
GACTGTTTCCAGGGATGGGGCATCCACCCCCTCTCTGGGCAACCCGTTCCAGTGTTTCACCACCCTCAGCATAAAAAATTTCTTCCTTATATCTAGCCTGAATCTACCCCTCTTTAGTTTAAAGCCATTTCCCCTTGTCCTGTCGCAATAGGCCCTGCTAAAAAGTCTGCCGCCATCTTCTTTATAAGCCCCCTTTAAGTACTGATAGGCTGCAATAAGGTCTCCCCGAAGCCTTCTCTTCTCCAGGCTGAACAACCCCAACTCTCTCAGCCTTTCTTCATAGGAGACGTGTTCCATCTCCATTTACATCTGAGCAAAGCAGGGGGAGTCCCTAGCTACCACCGCAGAGCGAGCTGTGTGTGGAAAAAACCCAACCGCTGAAAGCCTCGTTCTTGCCCAAGGTACCACGCTGGGAAGATCAAGCCATCCTTGTGGGGACATCGTAAATGGTGCACGAACTTCTGTGCTTCAGGGAGAAGCTCAAACTGCACAGCTCCTGCTGTGAGGAGCAGCAGTGGTGGCATACAGAGCTGATTGCTGTCCACCTCTTGTAGGCTTGAGCTCAGAAGGCATCTGTGCTGTAAGTTTTAAGAGCATGTTGCCGTTCTTTACAGGGACACAGGAGTTGCTGCAGCTCAGCCTCTGCTTCATCCTCTTGTAAGTGCTTTGGAGGCGAGGATCAAAAGAGTCCTGGCTTCCACTTTGATGGGTCCCAGGCACTTTGCTGCGTCCACAAAGGAAGTGGAATGAGAAGGTGGGATGACAGAATGTTTCAGTTTTGTCTTCTGTTAGGACTGTCTAGCTGTGCAGGGGGAGATGAATGACCCCACATGGTGGGTGGCAGCGGGCTGATGGAGCCTCTTCAAACCTGGGAGGAGAGGGGCCATGCTGGCTGCTCCTTCTGAGGGCAGGACAAGTCCCCAGCAGTCTTTACATGACCTGTATCTGTGCAGTTTGATGGACTCTTCTATAATTAACCATTGTCAAGAACACTTCTGAAAATGCCGGCTGGCATTTCAAATAGGAACATCAGATTAAGGAGAAGAGAGGTAATGAGGTGCAAGGAGAAAATCCTTCCCTGGGGAACAAATCAAACCTGATACCATCATGAAGCATAATGAGAAATGCACTGCCGAACTGAGGAGATTCACCGCAGCTGCCTAGAGGAAGCGAAACCCTGTATTCCTATTTAAAACACCAGAGAGGGGATGCTAATGTTTTGGTCTGCTGGTTAAGTCAGGGGACGTGCAGCTTGCACACCTGCCTTTTGCGTGTAGTTTTGCCACATGTTTCCTGAGTCCTTGGGCAAGTCATTTCACTTCTCTGTGACATAAGGTATGTCTACATAGATGTATGCAAGTCAGTGCAAATAGAGTGTGCCTGTACGCCCACATGGCAGGTTCTGAAGCTATGACTGTATCTACACTGTTAAATAACATAAGGCTAAGTGGCACAGGCTAGTCCTGTCCACACTACACAGAACTTGGCCTTCCTCTTCTTTTTTGGTCTCACGTGATGCCTCTGTGGCCCTAAGGTAATGCTGTTTTTTTTTATCTTTTCCCCAGTTCATAGTATCTTTAATAATATGAGGCCTTGTGGCAGATCATCACAGCAGTATTTTTGTAGCATCAATCTGAGGATTTGTCTTGCATGTTCTGGCATGTGGCAGGAAAGCCTGTGTCTCTGTCTGGAGGAGCAAAACCAGTTTTGCTGGTGTAGGAGGACTGCCCAGGTTGGAAGGAGCCAGACCTGTACTCTCCTGTCTTTACTGCCCATGGGAATCCTGTCCCCTGGAGCAGGTGTGGGTGTCACTTGGACCGGCAGTGCCAGGCAGTGTGCTGACAATTAAACAGTATTGACCACCCGTGATCCTGTAAATCAATTTGTTTTCTGGCCCTGCTGTATTTAGCAGTATAAATGAAATCTGTGTGGCCATGTCAGCATGGCTGTATGCCCACACTGATAGATAAATCAGGGTATATTATTTCACGCACGGTGCTACACAGTCGAAGGAGCTGTGGCCACAAGAGCTCATGTCATAGATACAGCAAGTATCAGGTTACTGTCATCATAATTGCCAACCTTACTGGGATACCCAGTAGCTTAGTTAAAGTTTATAACAAGCATTGATATTCTCCACATAGAAGTCCTGGGCTGGAGTTGCGTGGGACAGTGTTTTCAGCCTTTAGCAATTTGCAGACCACATGTAAGTATTCCAGGAGAAGCACGGATTACCTATAGCAAAAGCTCTCTGGACTGTGAGTGTGCTTTTCTTGGTGTTCTTTCCTGGACCCTCAGGGATCCAAGAGCCAACAGTTAATGACTACGGACACATGGGGGACAGTGGACATTACAAGGAAAGGGATAGAAGTAGGTGGAGATCATGAGACCTCTCTTAGACTGTTTTACAAGGCACTAAAAACTGATGTGGTGTTTGATGCCCAAGTACCTGCTCTGTCTTCTCAAGGACAAGGATGCCATTTCACACAGCAGTCTGTGGGAGCAAGCCTGCGGGGCATCCTGAGTGGCAACTAGTGGTCCTGCAGGGCTGGAAGGGCCTAGGAGCATGAGGGCCCCATGCCAAGAGGGCTAAGATGTTCTTACTCTCACCTGCCATCCTGTTGATGTACCCTCATTGCTGACAGTAATCTTACATGTCTGCAATCTTGGTCTCATCTGTGTCTGCAATCTTGGTCTCATCTGTGTGTCACCTCTCATCCAGTGACAGCTCTTCCCCCGCACTGCCGCAGGCACCACAAGAGGTTTTGTTGCTCCCCAAGTTATGTGGCACGGAAGCGTTTCCTCCATGAAGCTGTCTGCCGTTCGTTCTAGATCCCGGGGTAGGATTTGGGACTAATGCTGCTTGAACTGCTGTTGGGCTCCTTGCAGGGTAGCTATGTCATTTTTCTACCAAAAGTCTTCCCTGGCATTTTACTTAACTCTTGTGCAGTGTGAGTTGCACGGGTATCAGACAGCATGTTGTGAGTCAGAGCAAAGGCATTCAGTATCACAGTGCTCCAGTGGAAGAAAAATATAAGGGTAACTATTGCAGTATTTACAGCATATTTTTTCATATTGAGATTTGCACAAGCTTGTTTTGAGTTATTCGGCATAAAAAATCCATGATTATAGAGAAGCTGACTCATTAAAACAGTCTGTTTCTCCAGAGAACCCAGAAGAAAACACAGTGCTTTAATACATCTAAATTCACTTGAGTGTGCCTGGTGCTATCAGTTAAACTACATTGAAAATATCTTTCTTCCCTGCACTGTTCCTGGCAATTCCCTCTTTCCTTAGTGCTCCCCCTGACTTGCCTTCTTCCTGTCTGTAATACAAATGTAAGGAGAAGCGGCACCTTTTTTCTCTGCAGATTTGCCCCTTGTGTGCATTCTTACCTGCCAGCAGTAGCGACTGCAAATGTTTCTTGCTTTCTGCCATGAGAGTCACATGGAGTGAAAACAGCTAAAAAAATGTGTACGGCAGAGTGCGTCTCTTTCCGTGCATAGTTGGTGTTTGGTGCATACTGGTTTCTGGGCCACCTGAATACCTGCGCAAAGCCGATGTGAAGCAAATTATGGAGAGGATAGCTAGTGAGCACAGGAGTAACTCGGGGAGGATTTGACTTGCAGGATCTATTACTGACCATGCTAACGAGGAGAAGATCAGCTGGTATCTAGGTCCTAGTCCATAGGCCTGACAATTGGCACATAGGTATTTTTACTTGCAAACTGAGGAGATGTGACGTGGTACGTCCAACATGATGTACGTGGTGATACCATAAAAATGGCATCTCTTTTCAGGTGAGACCATACTTCTGCCCTCATGCCTCTTTTCCTCTTTGTTTGCCATTTGCCATTTGTTTGTCCTATGAGTCAAAAGTTGACTGCAGTGTGGTAAAACACTCAGACTCCTTTTTATTTCAACCAGTACTATTCTGTGGTCTGCCCTTTGGCTAATTCCCTCCTCTTACTCCTCTGAGCTCTTTAAAAAAGCCATGCTTCTTAACTGTACGATGCCGGATTTGCAAGATTGATCTTCTCTAAGCATTTCACGCTGCGTTGCCTTGCATATTTTATATCTATGTTCTAATTAAGTCATCAGGTCATGATGGATGGGTGTTGACGTCTCTGTGACTCTCTCTCAATGATGAAGAGTGGAAGGAAATCTCCAGGAGCCTGGGAAGTGTGTGCAAATGAGTTGGTCTTATGTGAACTTTTAACATGCTCTTCCAGGCTGAGTTCGGAGTTGGTACGTGATCTCAGATGGGATTCCCTGGAAACTGAAAAATTCTGCTTACCTCTGGCTCTTCCAGTACGTGCTCCCACACATCTCCTTGAATGTTGGGCACCATTCCTCAGCTGGATGCAGTGAGAGCAGCTCAATCCAAAACGGCAGGAGAGAGTAGGTTTAGACATAGGAAAAGCGGAAAAATACCTGACACATCCTATGCCTGGTGAAGAAGCAGAAGCTAGTTATAGACAAGCTGCTCAAGGCTAAGTACCGTTCCTGTAAGAAGGAAGAACAGTGGACTGAGACGCAATATTTGCTTGCTTTTCCAGACTCATGTCAGCTGTGTTTTAGTCTGCGCTGGCTTTCCACTACCTTTCCTGCCCTTCTCTGCTTAAGTGTCTGTCTGCTACAGCAGCAAGAAATGAAAGACTTTCTTTGCATTGTGAAATTAGTTAAGTGGGATGTTCCTGGGTTCAGCGGTCAGTTCCAGGCCAGCCAAGCTCATTTGTTTAGAGGATGTCCTTGCGAGACTTCTCACACTAAACGAACAAGCCTTGCACAAGTAATGGGAATCTGCACGCTGGCTGCCTCCATGCCTGGTGGTCGCTCAGCGTGGCAGCCGGTTTCTTTTGCCTACCTGGAGTGATGTGAATCAACTCCTGAAACAAGTGGGCAGCCGAGTGTAGACTGTAGCTGGCTACCTGGCATGATGCCGATCCACATCTGTTCACAGAGTATGAACAAAGCAAGAAAAAAGGGCTTAGCTGATCTTGCCTTTTTATCAGGAGCTGGTTGGTGGGGTCTTTTGTCAGGGTTTCACCAGCCAGTTGGGTCTGTTTTGTCCAGATGATTGGCAGCTTATGCAGCTTGTTTCAGTTTTTTAACTGATTTTTAGTTCCAGTCAAGTGCAATCTCAGAAGAGTCTTGGGGAGCCCATAAGTCCCTCCAGAAGGAGGGATATTCAGAGCAGGCAAGCAGAATGCCTGTGTGTGCTGCTGGAGCAACAGTGAAAATTGCTGGAGGCTCAGGAAGAAAGTCCTTTGGGAGAAGAGGAACCTGACATCATGAAGAGACAAACCTTCAAATCTTGATCTTGATATAAGAGGGCAAATACCCTCTTTCAGAATATATTGTATTCAAGACTCTTTGGTCTTGGGAGGTTGAGTGAAGGTTCGTGACATCTTACAGTTGTGTCAAGAAGATGCTCGCTCGCTCGCTCTCTTACGTGTCGTCTTTTCATTCTTTTTTCCTTTTCTATTTTTGTGTCTGATGTTGAAGTTCTTTTTATTTTCTGATTTCTCCTGCATTTAATTTCCCTGAGTTCGGTCTCTGCCTGGATTTGGAGTCATAATCATTAGTATTTGGAAGTGTGGGGTTAAAATGATAAAATAAATGTGTTATAATGTAGGTTTTTTTCCTTCTAGCTTTTCAAGGTCTACTTATTTTGCGGCTGATCTAGTATGCAATTGATAAGATGAAAATGTAAATTTACAGGTTTAGTATTCAAAGTATTTTTCATCTGATCAAAGAGAGGGAAGCATTTTGCAAAACACAAAGCTTGCGTTTTTGCAAATGTCTGAAGTTATGTGGATGTAGTCAAGCCATCAGGAAATCCACAGTGCATCCGGATACTAATGTTTATTTCATTTTTCTACAGGAGGTCTTGACCTTATCTTCATGCCAGGCCTTGGGTTTGACAAAAAAGGCAACAGATTGGGAAGAGGGAAAGGATATTATGATACCTATCTTGAAAGATGTATAAAACTTCCCAGTGGAAAGCCTTACACGATTGCATTGGCTTTTAGGGAACAGATTTGTGACTCAGTGCCTGTGGCAGAAAATGATGTCCAAGTAGATGAAATCCTTTATGAAGACTGCTGAAAGTATCTTGATACCAACCCACCTTCAGAGTGACCAGCCAAAGATGTCAGATCCATCAATCATGACTTTTTAATAGTCATATATGACTTTGGGAGCAATAAAATACACTATTAGTGTTTGGAAAAAAAACCCAACAGTCTAAATGTGGTAATAGTAGTGAGGATTGCATTGATTTGCTTCTAATTAGCAAATATCTGGTGTGAATTCTTATTCTACAATCAATAGAAACAAGAATGTGTGACTGTTTATTACAGTAAGGACCATTTCTTCTCATCATACTTTTGAGGAACAAGCTACTTGATACTTAACAGTTTTATTGTTCCAGTTTAAAAGTGAACTGTCTACTAATGAGAGTTCTTGATCCATTCTGGAATTAGATACTTGTTATGGTAAAAGTTCTTAGTACTTAAATATTTTGTGCATCCATGAGCAAAATAAGAAACTGCCAGATAAGTCCTTAGTAAGCTGGGCAAAAAATGGTGATTGGAAAAAAGCCTTAATTGACTTTAGTGTTTACGATAATTTTGACTGTTTACTTGGCTCCTTGAAGTTGTCTTAAAATAAAGTTGTATTAAAATAAATATCTGTTAATAAAAAAGGGTTCATGTCCATAGCTTTGGTATATGGTTCTTTCCTTTATCTGAACACAGGATTGTAATGTAGTCTAAAATGCGGTCAGTGAGTTCTTCATCTGGAGAAAACCAGCTCTTTTTTTGTGAAATAATATTCAAAATTGCTCTCAGTTCTATAATTTTGTACACGGGCCATTCATAATGTCCCAAAATATTGTGTGAAGTATGGGTACTATGTTAAAGGATAAAGAGATGCTAAGAATTGCAGAGAGGAGGTTTTATGGATTGAGTAAATTTTTGGGTGGAAGGTTGGTTGTTCTCCAGTTCTCCAGACCATCCTGGAAATCAGGAAGAAGATAGTGAGTTTTCCTCTGCACGCTGTCCTCATAGTAATAAGACACAATTTTTCCAATCAGGATCAATCAAACTGCCAAAATTTTGTGTTCCTTTTTCAGTGCAACTTCACTTTTTCTATACATGTTTAACTCCTCCCTCAGTCAATAAATCAGTGCATTTATTTTCACCAAACTACTCTGTTTCATCATTAAAAAAATCCATGAATTCTCAAGGACCAGCTGCGGAGCAGAATGACCTTAAGACTTCCTCAGCAATAACTAGTTTTGTGAACAAAACCATGCCTACAGTACGTATGAACCTTTTCATCTCAGAATGCTTGTATTCAGTTTTATTTCCATTTTGCTAATACAGTAACTAATTAAACCCTCTTGCTCTGGGGTGAACATAAGCTTAGCAACTCAGGTCTCTCTGGCCTGTGCTCCCTGGTGCTTCTCCATCCTGTGTTAACAAAGGTCCATCTGGCTGGGGTGAAGATGATGATACCTTCAATATTGGCCTGCTGGGCTTCCCCCCAGCGTGTGCAGAAAAGCTGCAACCTGAACAAGACAGCTGGTAGCAGTTTGCAATATGGGCTGTTTAGCAAAATGATGGTGATCAGGCTTGGCCTTCCATCGGCTCTTTATCAAACTATTTCACTCCACCAAATGAAAGATGCAGAGTCAGACGCGTTCATGTGTCACACAGGGCTGCGCAAGCAGAAGCGGAGATGACAGCAGTATTGGTGCTGGTGCATGCGGCGGAGCGTCCTCCAGCTCCTCTCAGCTTTGCAGTGCTGCCAGCTGTACTGCCTTACAGGAGGGAGACACACTCTTCTGATTCAAGACCTTTGGGGAATAAATGTGATGAGAAAATTGGACCCTTTTTTTTCCACAATGTCTGTCCTGGCAGTATTTTAATCCCTTCTTCATTTCTGAACTTCTGTTGGCATACGGAGAGCAACAAAAAGAAAAGATGGAGCAGGCTTTGCGTGTGGCGGACCTATTTCTAGGTTTGTCTGCAAGGCTGTTTGAGTTCACCTCTCACGTTAGGCTCAGCACTATGCCATATGGCACGGCCTGCCATGGACATCAACAAAGCTACGCTGAAGCCAGTATTTTTCACAGCGGAAACCTGGATCCCAGATCTGATAGATGTTTTAAATGCACATATTAAGTCCAGCCCCATTCAACAAGCTACCTGCTTCCACCCCACCAAAACCAGTGGGTGCTTTTAGTGGTGTCCTGCCTCAAGGTTTAACCATGGAGGTTTATCTGGGATCCTGAGACATGTTTACATGTTTTTGGTTAGTGTGACACTAAGCGTGACTGCATGAATGCTGCTCCAGTTCTACTTTAGGCACAAAATTAAGAGGCCATGTCAGCATAACAGAACATAATCAGAGGCTAATGACCTCTTGCTGCTACGTTCAAGCTGAGGGGAAGCCATGATGTTTGGTTTTAAAGCTGAATGCTGTTTTTTTGAACTGTGTTCTATTAGGGTGCCTTGTGCCACATAAATCAAATGGCTACCATGAAAGCAAACTTCTTATCCAAAACCTCTGCGCCTTGTGGCTTTGCTTTTCTGAGGCATTCTTCATATAAGAGGGTTTTATTGTTGTTGTTGTTGTTGTTGTTGTTGTTGTTGTTGTTGTTGTTGTTGTTGTTGTTGTTTATTTCTCAGTTAGATACAAGTTTAGTCACAACACATTACAGCCCTTTGGATTAGCTTTTGCTCTTACTGTCTGAGCTTTGATTTATTCACTAGAATAAGGGCTAGCTTGACTCGTATGTATTTCACTACAGGTGATACCAGATGAACAACTGTGTACAGAAGGGCCAGCATATGATGAAGAGACTTCAGAGCCAGCACTAACAACTGTACAGAAACAAAGTGCTTAGAGAGAGACGAGGACTTGGTCATATGTTTTGTTGCGTGGGAGTTCAAAATAGGGGGGGAAAAAGTAGAAAAACAAGAGTTTGGGTGCAAAATACAGGCCCCTGCCCAGCACAGCCGCAGATAGGCACCGAGCTTTGTCCTTCATGGGCTCGCTGGAGTTGCTGGAACTAATTGGTATAGGAAAAGCAAGCAAGCTTTGAAGGCTTTCAGGACTTGAGGCAATGAGTGTCCCCCAACTTCTTATCTCACAGATCACATTTCAATACATCATGGAGCCATTCTCTCCCGCTTTCACTCCAAACCACCCTTTTGGCTACAGCTGCAGTGGGAAAGGATGAGGAAACTGTTTAATGTACTGTATCATTGGGAACAAGAGGAGCTGGCGCTTTGTTTCTTGCCAGGCTCTCCTGGGTCAGGAAGAGATCATCACAGGCTCATCGGCCAGGCTGGGGGAGCTGCAGGACCCTGGCTGATGCAGATAGCTCTTAACGTTTGGCTGGTGGGGATAGTAAAATGATATTTATGTATGTTGTCTTGAGAATCACAGAGCTAAATAAATGTGACAGCTTTCATTTGACAACCCCAACCTTGCTGCTGTCGCTCATGGTTTTTCTTTTTGCCACATAACATGAAATCACTGTCAGTTTGATAGTATACAGCAGTGTTTCCGAAGCACAAAGGTTAGGGGGTTGGTAGGTGCGTTAGAATTATTTACGTTTGCTATGCATAGAATGGCACTTGGGGAGCAAGGCAGGCTGCCAAGAAGGAGAGGAATCGGGGCTGTCTGGTTGCTCTCTTGTGTATCTCCATGCTGGATTGTCAGGGTAGGATTTATAAAAATGGCTTCAAAACAGTATCATCTTTCCTCAAATGGACGTGCCCCCGTCTGTTGCAGTGAATGCCATTATTGCTATTCTCACGACGAAGTGTCTATCAATCTCTACTTTGTTTATAAACAAATCTGCCTGCCCTGCATAAGAAATGGATAGGCTAAGGAAAAATACCATTACCAAAGGAATAAGTTAATTATATTTCAGGATCTCAGCAGGGAATGCTATCTCAGAGTATTCAGTAAGATCTGACCAGTGGAGTTATAATTAAAAAATGTCCCCAGGGAGGGAGGAACTTGTAAATTATTTACTGTAAGGGGCTTTTCCAGGCTCTTTTAGTTTAATTACACACTCTGAAAGAGAAAGGCCTCGGAAACAAATTAACTAAGAGGTTGAAATGGCTTTGTTAAAATCATGTTCACGGCTAAGCAAGTGGAAGACTGTGAGCAAGGATCAAATATAGGACAAATCTTGAAGTTGGCATTACTTGTGGTTTAAAAGTCATGGAAAGCACCAAAATGTCCATGCATAGAAAATGCAAGCACTGGTTTTGTCCAGTATTCCCACTGGCTTCGGAAGACTTTGTAGTCCAGGTCTGACAGTGCCGCTTGTCCTCATGGCCATTTGCTTTTTGGGGAGAGGAACTGACTTTTGTGGGCTTTTTGATAGGGTACGGATGAAGTCCTAGCAGAGGGGGATGAAAGATTAGAGGTGATGGAGAGGCAGAATAAGAAGATGTTGGGACGGTACGAATTTTCCATCACTCTCACATCACCTATGGCATTTTGGCTCAAAACATCCTGGTTAACCCTCAGTGGCAGGTGGGCTGAATGTGGCCCTTGGTGCCGAGAGCCAGGCACCCGTGCTATTAGAGGTTGTGTGCTTTTCAAATGCAGGGGTGAAACCTGACTTGCTAGCCCTCCCATGTCAAACACGGCTTAAGCGTTTGCTACCAAAGTTGGCCCCTGGAGCTGGCCTTTGCTGGAAGACAGCTGGCGTGATCGCTGGTGAGATGTGGAGAATGGAAGTCAAGAGGCCAGAGCAATCCCCTTGTCTCAACAACTGACTCATTGCTTGGCAGAGAGGGAGGCATTATCTAATATCTGTTTGCTAAGGAATAAGGCAGCCAGGAATACTATATCTGCCTGCTTGTTGATGCCAAATTTTATGTCTGTAATGGCCTTTCAGATGCCGTTGTCCCTGCATTTATTTCTTGCTGAAAAAACCCACATCTGCTGTGGCACCCTTACCAAGGCGCCAACTGGCTGAGCAGAGCAGGGACTGCTGGTGCCTACGTGCTTGTTAGCCCATATACATGCATATAGTGTTTCTCTTGTCCTCGAGTCTCCTTTTTCTTTCAAATTTATTGCACTTACATGTCTTGCGTAGATGGAGACTGCACCAGAGTTAACACTCTCTCTACCCCCTGCATGTGTACAGTCTTCAACACATGGCATTTGATTATAGCCTGAGGGTATGTTACCACGTCCTAAACAATAAGCTCTCCACCTTCAGGCAAACTAGCTGAAAATCCGCAGATGAAAGCTCTTTAGTCATTCATCAGGCAGATGAGATCTCTGCTTTTATTTTGTTATAGTGTAAATCTGCTGCTTAGTTTCCTAGTCTCTCTGAAAACTACTGAATCATAAAAATGCTTGTAGCAAATGCCAGCTTGTCTGTCACCAGAATAATACATTAAATGGCTTATCAACTCCAAGAGAAGACTACAATACTTTTGAGATTATTTGGATATATCGTTAGGGAACAAAATATGTTGACAGCTTCAGAATTGTCTTGATCAGGAGATTTTATTTTGTATTTTACTATAGCGTATCCAGTAGTACTTGGGGAGGAAAGAGAAGATGTCCCTAAATTTCTGCAAATGTAGCTCATCGATGGGGAAAACCACAGAAGAAGAGTGGAGTAGAACATAAATGTAAAACGAAGGACTGTTCTTGAAAGGGCAGAACTATAAGGTTTGAATAGTCTCAGCAGAAGTATTGCCATTTAATTATTAGGAGTAGTGAGTCCATATTAACCCTTATGGAAAAGCACTATAGACTATAATAAAGCTGAATACTTTTCTATAGCCTTTTGTTATAACCTTGTCAAATTTAATAAAAAATTACTAATAAAGAAATTCTATTAGAATGGCTAAAAAAATTACTGGAAAGGATCATTTCCTATTAAATAGTTTAGATTCATAGAGTGATTGTTATTAGACCATATTAAAATGTGTATGACTTTTTCATTCTGAATACAGCTGGAAAATGTAATTACAGATAAACGATGAAGGGCCTTTGCTATTGTTGCCTTGCCCGTGAGCGAGCTTCCCTGGCTGGTTTTCTATCGCTGCTGTCCTGCACGCCCGGGGTAAGTCGGAGTGGGGCCAGGGACTGCCTGAGACTAACTCAGGCAGGACAAGGCAGGGGTGAGATGGTCTCACGTATGTACTTTGGCTGGAGTAAGATAATATGGGGTATAACGAGAGTAGGGGAGGCAGGTAGCATCTCTGGCCACGCTGGTTGAGGGAATCGGTCCAGAAGTCTCATCTGGCAGAGGAAATTACCTTCAAGTCGTGCTAGCTGATTGCAAACCCCTGCTTCGGGTGCCCTGACGGTGAAGAGCAAGGCTGCCAACCCTTACCAGCTGCAAGGGCTTTTGCTTCCCCAGGGCTGGCCCCAGAGGGTAGCTTGCTCCCTCCAGCCCTCCCGGAGAGCGGTGGGAATCTCTTCTGCGGGAGGTCCCCGAGGCTCGTGCAGCTCCGTGTCCGAGGTGGCACGTCAGGCGGGGATGCCAAGACAGAAGGAAACTGCTCCATTTTATCTCTTTAAGGTCTGTAGTAGGGTCAGGCTGTGCAGAGGCTCTGACAGCTGCAGAGGCCAGACTTTGCTGTTCAATCTTAGAGGTTTTGCATCATTTCTGGTGTGGGGAAGGTCCGTGGTCCCCTGGGAACATCGCTCTTGGAGCCCCCCAGCCCTTTAATACAGTTTGGGGCAAGAGTAAAAAACATATCAAGAGAAAGCAGGTAAATTTAAGAGGAAGCAGGCACTGAGGTGGGAATTTGGGGAGGTTTAGATACAATCAAATCACACTGGAAAAAGGGAAAAAGAGATTACCCTCCGTGAGGTGAATTGCAGTGACTTGGTGGGAGACGAAAGGGTTTAGCTCAGACTTCAGCAGTTTTGCAGCCACCCTCCTGGGGACACCTTGCAAGAATCAGTGGCCAGATGCAAACTACTCTTTTACAACCGTGATAAACACTTTGCAAAGGCTAAAAAAGCAACTTCCACTTTACAAGACCTAAAAAAGCAACTTCGCAGCTCGTTAGCTGGGAGAGACTCGCTTGCCTGAGACTTTGGCTGCCTAAACTGGTAGGACTTTAATAGGCTTCACCTGCTGTAATGCTACCGGACGCACTGCTGTCTCCCTAACATGAAACGCTCACGTATGAACACTGTTGTTATAATAAATTAAGAGTAGCGGGAAAGGCCCTGGAAGTTAGTCATAAATCTGCTGGTAAGCGCCAGCGAGCAGCAGGGGCTCGGCTGTACATCATTAATAAAGATGTTGAAGAGGTGCAGGCGGCGTGTTGCTGTGGATATTGTTACTCAGGTCTCCACCACAGCAGAGCTGAGATTTGATACGCACAGGACAATCAGTCAAAAACTCTCTGCTGTTGTAAAAATGATGCAGGTTACTGTTGGTAAAAGCTGTTGTTGGCAGCGAGGTTATTGTTTTGCTTTTATTTAAAGAAAGAAAAATAGTCCAACACCGTTCTTCAACATAATACAAATTCCTGAAGAAATTCCCCAGCTTGTTGAACAGTGCTGCGAACACTTTTACATAATTTGCACCAAAATTAAAGTGAGGTTTAAAGCTCTTTAAGGCACTGGTCTTGGCTTTGTAAGCACAGTCTCCAGCACAACATGTCTCTGGCTGGGATTAGTACCAGCACAATGCAGGTTATTAAAGTGGGAGAATAAAGAGGCAAGAGGAGGGTATTTTCGTGCAAGAGGTTTAAATCTGGTTTTGAGTAAGGGCTGTGGAGCAGCAGCAGGACCAGTCAGGCTATTTTCTCACCACTTGAATAGTTCAAAACACAGCCTGGATATATAATTTTATGGCTTTGCCTCTGTTTTCCCTGATGGGTACCCAGATTTTTGGAATAACAGTGTCGTCCTTCAGCGTTTGTAGAACACTCTATGGTGGGTGGACAGAAGCCGTAAGGGGTATGGGCGGGTGTTTTGCTCAGCGTGGCACCCAGAAAGGAAATGTTATTCTCTTGGGTCAGGAGGGAGAGGATTGCAGCCGTGCGGGCATCGTGGCAGGGGAATGAGAAGCTGCAAGGGTGAATGGCCGGGGAGGAGGGAAGGGACAAGCTCTGCATCGGGGGCTGTCACAGACTCATCTTCTGTCAGTCGGGAGACTTTATATACAGAGCCATGGGGAACACAAGTATTTGTGGATTTTTGGGGGAAAACAGAATGTAAATTAGATTTTAAAGCAAGCGTTTGGCTAAAATTAGAAGCCATGGGCCTGGTATGCTGTAGGCTGTGTCAGGAGAAGTGACTAATTGCAAGTGAATTTCCACCCCGCTTGATTATTGTTGTGACACACAGATCATTAGCATGATGGTCTAAACATGAAACAAATTGTTTAAATATTAAACTGTCAAGTCCTTCCTCTGATCTCTAAATCACTACCTAAAGTAGGGGGGATGTGTGTGTAAAAAATGAGGTTTGGGCTCTGCCGCTGTCTGATGCCGCGTTGCTCCCCGTCAGCATGGCGACTGCTGCCAGGAGGCTGCGAAATGGCATTTTCAATCATCTGCTTTGTTTGCAGATGTATTTAATAACTGATCACACACGCTTTCTTCTGCAAGCTCTCACGCAGGCACGGAACCTGCTGCCTCCCCTGTGCCTCCCTCTCCCCCGGGTCACCGGCATGACTGGCCCTGCCCAGAGATTTGGGGCATTTGGAGCAAGGGAGATGGGGACCTTCTGCTGCGGATCCAAGTGGGAACTGTCCAGTGGTGAACACTGACAGTGTCCGACTGCCGTACCGGCACAACGGGGCGGCCAGGGAGGAGCTCCTCGTATTCCCGCAGGTCGCGCAGGAGCTGGTTGTCCTGGAAAAAGAGCTTTGGAGCAGCTACAGACAACTTCTGTGCTTCCAGGTAAAACGTCTCCTTTCCTCCTGGATCTGCAAGATCCATGGGTTTGGGAAGATGCCCTAACTGCCAGTTCACGCACTTTCAAACCTCTGCCTCCAGGTAGAGGAGGAGGCCCCCACAGACAGCCCTGCTCCTGATGCAGGAGGAGGAAGGGTGAGCAAGCTCTACACTATTTTCCCATTTTCTTAGTCCTTAGCCCACGGAACAACACAAACATCCCCTTGGTGTTCAAAATACAGTAATGCACTTCCCAGAGAGGAAGAATTTGGTTGTATCTGAGCAGCCTGCTTCTTTGCAAGTTGTCCGCAATGCTGTTGCTCCGTGAGATGACTTTTCTTCAGTGTCACCTTAAAGATGGGACAAGAGAGGTGTAAGCACACTAAACTCCCATCATTTACAGTTCTGCCCTGTTGAATTTTATTTCTCAAATAGCTGTTATGCCCTGCAAAAGGTGCTGTGCAAAAAAGACCCGGTATAGAAACTTTTTTGCAAGAGAACAATGCTGTTGGGAGAAAAATACATGCATATTAATGACATTCAACCAAGGGATTATTAAAGGTAATGAGCCCAGGACACTTATTTAGGAAACTATTTGTTTAAGGAGGAAACTCTAACAGCTTTGGCTTCGTGGTTTCCTTCCTGCGTAATACATAAGAGCGCAGGAAGCCAGCTCTTGAATTCATGGGTCGTAACCCTATCTGCTGAAGAGCTTGAGTAGGACCGATTTAAAATGAGTCCTGGTACTGTTCTGCCTTTCCCCAAGAGCACAGCAAAATTAATCCACCGCTAAAGTTTCTCTCTGTCTGGAGCTACAAAATACAAATAGAAAGTGAAATTTGTGCCGATAATTACTTTGACAGCCGTCACATGTGCATGTTGTAAAGGATCAGCACAGACACAGCTTCCAATATGACGATAGCCCATGGTAATAGCTATGATTAAGAGGAAGCTAATTAGAATGCATTACACATTCAGTCCCCACAGTTCACTGTTCTTTAAGCAAATTTGCATTTGGGAAGAGAGCCTTATTTTTAATATACATGGATATATTGTCTTGCCTGCAGGCTTCCATTGACTTACACCATAGCCGTTTGTACCAAGGCATTTTCTTCGGTAGCTCACCAAATATAGCAACTTTCTTTAACACAGCAACAAAACTCAGAAAAAGTTCTCCTTACAGACAAGGATGTACAAAAATACCAAGCAATACTTAGCAGGAAAAGAGATTTTTAAAGGTTACCTAAGGAATTTTGTCCAATGCTACTTTTTTAGAATTGCCTCTAACGCTACCTGCTGTCAGTGTAATATGTAGAATAATGGAGTGAGGATGAGTAGATCTGTTTCTTACACACACATCCCAAAACCAGGCTCGGAATGAGTTAGAAGCTTTTGAACAGTACTTTGATTTCTAAGTCACGTAAGTATTTGCAATTTTACCCAGTATCGAGTTGCACATGCAAACAGACTAGTTTCAGGCAGCACAAACATATTCAAATTCTTTTGTGCTGGAGGTATTAATCCACATATGGTTATTCAATTACTATCAGAACAAACTGTGCAACTGCACTAGAATCAGATAAAAATATGCAAAGCAGGTAGCTTGAGGCTCATTTATACTAAAATTCCTCTAGCTGTTTGAAAGACTTTGTAATGTCAGTATACTCCCACCTGAGTATATTCTTTATTGTGAGCATTGTAAAGTGGCCTTCTTGGATGAAAAAGTTGGATCTGAATATATTCACTTCAAGGATGCAGGGTTTTTTTTCTCTTAAGTAAAAAATGACAAAAGAGGGAAAGTAACCTGATTATTTTCTTTCTTTGAAGAAATTATGGAGTTTATAGAGTGAGAATTTGTGAAAAATAAATTAAAACCTGGATTATCCCTTTCTTATTTTCTCCTGCTCATCTTTTATCCTTTCTTGTCCTTGTCGTCATTCCCCCCTCTCCCCACCTACGTTATCATCCTTGCTATCCTTATCAGCATTATTACTTTTGTTGGCATCCAATTCAAAAGCCTGCCATCCCATCACGAGTTTATATTTTCAGATGCAGGGCGGAGGTTTTGGATAGACTCCCACCTTTTGGGGGCCCATGGGGACGCATGGGAAAAAAAAGCAGATAAGAACAGTAAGTCTATAAATCTCCACGTCTATAAATCTTAAAATGGATTCCTGATGACAGTGACTCTTTAATGGAAAGAGTGACAGTCCATGTAGATGAAAGGCAGTGTAATTCATGGAGGCCATTAAATTTGAGAGGCTCTCATTCGTCTTTCAATGTTATGTGTCGATTTCTGGGAGATTATCCTCTGGGGAGAGATGTGCCCTACTCATCAGGGCCTGAAAAGCGCCTGTGTTTATTTGTCTGGCATTTGCCGTGGTGGGTAATATATTTGCTCCTCCTGCACCAGGGAGGAAAACCCGCAGCGCTGGTAGGGGATGGAGGAGAGGACACCCAACTGGCTGCCCTGCTCGTGATGTGTGAAAGCCTCCTGGTTGCACCCACTGTGTTTTTAGGGTTAAAAGTGTCCAGAAACCCATCACAGGGCAGCAGGACACCCATGGCCAAGTTCTGTACATCTGTTGATCAGCTGGGATGTGGCTGTGCCCAGACAACCCCTTCACACCGTGGCATGACTATGGCAGGACAGGGGTCACCTTCACTGCATGGGACACGATGGTGGGGCTGTTTTCTGGGAGCTCCTCTGCCGCTGCTTTGCAACGGGACTGAGGTCTTGGCTGAGAGGTCAAGCCACTACAGAAATATACACCCAGCAAAAGCAGTTTGTGGTTTATAAATACTAATGCATCAGAGTAAGAGTCCAGAACAGCGAGCAGGCACCGGGGGAATTCACATCTAAAAGCACTCGCTTTGCCAAGGTTGCGTTCCTTCATTTTGATCACGGATTACGAAGTTACCGTGCAACGTGTTCCCATGGGAAGCTAAAGGCCAGCTGAGTTTCATCAAGAAATGAGTTGCTTCTTTGACTCCGAAGAGGCCGGGAACAGGATGGTTTCACTCCACGGAGCGGGAGGATTTACTGTAACACAGTCATTTCATGCAGGTGATTGACTGTTACTGCTACCTGCGACAGCCTGAAATCTGTTGCCTTTGCGTCCTTGCTGTTAGTACAATTGTTCATTCAGGGACTGAGACGCAGCGCATCCAATTCCTCCCTGTGCAAGTGGATGCGATCCCCATCAAAATCAATTGACTGAAGTCAGACCCTGCACCTTCAGTTGCTAAGGAAAGAAAAATCAGCGTTGCTCATGAGAAGACCGCTGGTGCAGAAAGTCACTTAGCACTAGCAGCTGCTTTATGGCAGCAGAGCCTGGCGGAGGAGATTCAGAGACGTGATCAGAGGCTGGAGCAGGATCCTATATTACGGAGGAGTCCTGGGGACATGGATGGGAGGAAACCTTGAGTAGAGGGTTGCTCCTTGACAGTGTGTGGAAAATTCCCATTCGATTCTGAAGGAAAATACGTGTGTGTTATTTATTTGTTTACTTATTTGTACAGCTAGAAAGATCAAGGACATTGCTGTCAGTCTACAGAGATCTGGATCCATACCCTCTCGCTGCAGCCAGGGAGCTGACAGGGGCTCCAGTGCTCTAAATTACTTATTAGCTAATTGGCTAATTACTGTTACTTATTAGCTTATTAATATTAGCTAATTAGCCCCTGACTGGCCATTGCAACAGCCCCATCCTGCCCATGCCCTGCAGAGATGAAGACCTGCTCACTCCCAGGTCTGTATTCAGCCCAGGTCAGCAGTGGCAACCTAAAATTGCTGCCCTTTCCTATAGAAAGCGGGTGGGTTGGTCTCACCCTGAACACTGGTGCGTAGTACCTTTGTCACAACGCCCCGCTCGCGTTTCGGCAGCCTTGCTGTTGTTTTGGGGATGAGTCACAGGAGACTGCGCTATCTGGTCGGGTCTAGGAGAGGCTCAGTTTCGGTGCTGAGTCACTGGCAAGGCGGTGTGGGCAGCCTGGTATTGTGCCTCCTGTTTTATAAAGGACTTTTGCTTGTTTTTGCCCATTTAAAAGGTCATGCATCCCTATGCGTCCCTTTATTGATGTTCCTCCAGCACATCTAGCCAAGGATGGGTTTGCTGGTTCGTGGTCCTCACTGTTTAACATGAGGGTTTCGTCACGGTGCATAACCCTCATCCACATTGTGGCTGCCTCCAGCCTGGCTCTGACACCAAGACAGATTCCACTTTTTCCAAATAAAACCAATATTGGTATTGTTATGTATTATTTATACTGTGGAAAAATATCGAGAGGAAAAAGTGGGAAAAATTAGCTCATTCTTTCTAGAATCTGCGAGCAGCTGAAAGACAAAGAATACAGAATTAAAAAACAAAAAACAAACCTCAGCTAATTTTGGAGCATGTTTCATCTTCACAAGAGCCGCTCATTTTGTAGCTAATTCTTTGTAAACCTTTTTTCCTTTTGTTGCAAGTTTGGTATAATTTTACATTATTCCAAGTTCAATGGAAGGAAAAAAGGGAGAGATGGTTTGAATTATTCCCCATCCCCCAAGAAAAACTTGGGTTTGAAGATCGCTTCTAATATGCAAGGATCCAGCCAAGGACGCCCTTGCTAATGTTTCAAAATGCAGCATCGTGCCCCTTCAAAGTATTAAAAGCTGCTTGGATTTTGACTGAACGTGTAACCCTGTATTAAACTTCTAATGGCTAACGAGACAGAACTTGGTTATGAAGACTAGAATATAGAAAATATAAATCAGCAGCCTGGAATGAACACTCATCCTCTTTTACTTTCATTAAATCCTTTTTAAACTAACTTTACCATTTATCTTTCATGAGATTTTCATTACTTTCCCATCCATTGAGGACAAGATGGGACAGTCAGTTTTATTGTTCATTTGTCTAATCTTCTCTTCACTGTGGGTTATTCAGGCATTTGAGTGTGATATTTCACTGCCAGCCCAAGCTCGTGTTTTAATCTGTGCTGTCCCTTCTCCTCCTTCTCTACTCTGCCTTTCGTGCAGGTGGAAGGACAAAATAGGCAACTTTGGAAAAAAAAATCCCTTGCAGTGTTGTTCTAAGCTGGAAATGATAAAAATGGCTTTTGTCAGCCCTGTTTCCCTCTAGACATTTGCATCCTTAGTCCATATAGATTTTTCCTAGCTTGGAGTGATCTACTAGTTCTCCTTTCCAAAGACGTAAAGCTACTGCTCTGGACATCCCTTAGGTTACCGTTCGTGCACGGTTCGTAAGAAAGGCGAAGCTGTGTACGTCCAGCGGTGTTTCACTGGCTAAATCCTTCTTACCCCATTTGGGCAAAAAGTTGCATGAGTTACGTGGGGGTTATCTTGTGTGAATAAAGGAGCAAGGTCTGATTCAGTAACCTCAATGAGATTTCTGACTTTGGCTAAACTATAAATCTTTAATTTTGTTCATGCATACCTATGAAACCCCTCGCAGTGACGGCTCCTGTTATCTAGAAAACATCTGAAGGACCATGTCATGGTTTAACCTCAGTCGGCAACTAAGCCCCACGCAGCCGCTCGCTCACTGCCCCCCACCCGGTGGGATGGGGGAGAGAATTGGAAGAGCACAAGTGAGAAAAACTCGTGGGTTGAGATAAAAACAGTTTAATAATTGAAATAAAATGATAATAATAATAATATGATAATAATAATAATACACAAAGCAAGTGATGCACAGTGCAATTGCTCACCACCCGCCGACCGATGCCCAGCCAGTCCCCGAGCAGCGGCCCCCCCGGCCAGCTTTCCCCCAGTTTATGTACTGAGCATGACGTCCCATGGTATGGAATGTCCCTCTGGCCAGTTTGGCTGTGCCCCCTCCCGGCTTCTTGTGCACCTCCAGCCTTCTCAGTCGGTAGAGCATGGGAAACTAAAAAGTCCTTGGCTGGTGTAAGCATTACCTAGCAACAACTAAAACATCGGTGCGTTATCAACTTTGTTCTCATCCTAAATCCAAAACACAGCGCTGTACCAGCTACTAGGAAGGAAATGAACTCTATCCCTGCCGAAACCAGGACAGACCATAACAGGGTTTATATAAGTCAGTTGTACAGTTATTTGTGGGGACTGCACTGTAGCTCTGCTGGAAATCATGGTAATTCTGCAGTTATTCATGTCAACGGAGTGATGTTACTCCCCGATCGCTCTGCAATTAACTTGTGCCACTGCCGTAGCCCAGGAATGGAGTAGGTAGGATACATCGTTAAAGAAAACTATGTGGTTTTTGAAGGGGTTGCCTTATGGCCACCAGCCCCCAAATAGCCATTCCCTTTAAGCAAGAGCTGGCTAAGCATCAGCAGTGAAGATCCATGGCTATTTTTTTGAAACAAAGCTCTGAGTTCGGCTCAGCGTTATTGATGGGGTCGCGTGTGCGGGAGTCTTACACCGAAGGGAAGAGTAATGGCATAAAGAGAGAGAATGGCAAATTGGCTGGGTGAGAAATTACCTGCATTCAGCCCCGCTGCGTGGAGCGCTTATGGCTGGGTAACCCCTTCGTGCTCGGGGCTGGCTGGGCGGGTAAGGCACAGCACACAGCCCTTCTGTAAAAATGCTGGAAAAGCCATTTTTAGTGAAAATGTGAATACTGATATTAGTTAAAAAGGCCAAGTCAAGGGGCACAGGTTGTTCCCTACGACGCGGGGTTGGATTGAGGGTGAAGGTTTGTTATTTGCGTCCTTAAGGGGTTTTATTAATTTTATTGAGGAACAGGCACCTGTGATTGAAGCGCAAAGAGGCGAAACCCACAGCCACGAGAAAGGCACGCAGGTCTCGGGAGCCGCTCTTCAGCCTGAGCGCTGCGGGAGAATTTACGGGTGATCGATCCCTTCATACGGAGCGAGTTGGTTAAAACAAAGCGTGGCAAGGAGGCTAGATTTGCTGCAGGCGTTATTACCAGCAATAATTCCCTCACCTCCACGCCTGTCAGCCCCCTCCGCAATAACCAGCTGCCAGAGCAGAGTGGAGGAGAAGATGCTGAGCAGTGACGTGTGGCAGGGACAGCATGTCACGGCGGGGGCCTGGGGCACGGAAACAGGGACAGGCAGCTCCCGGCAGGAGTCTCGGCGGCTTCTTAAAGCCATTTCTGGGCGCTGGAGTAGACAGAAATAGGGTCACACAGCTGCAAGGAAAACAGATGACGGTGTTTCTATGAAAACAGATGTGCGTTCCCGATGTGTGCTGTTGTTTCTGTCTCAACAGCTGGATTGCGTCCTCGTTCCTATCGCTCGCTATTGCTGCACTGAGCTATCGCACATTTAATATGAGGCTTTTAATTCTTTTCATGGAAAGTCTTACCCGGTGACACATCTGCATGTGTTGGCATTGGTCTGGTTTCCATACAGAGATGCAGTGCTAGATGCTGATGAAGAAACCTGAGATGAAAGGCTCGGTCCCCTCAGGGACACCACACAGGCAAATGGGGTGCAGGCTCCTCAGTCCGGCGGACAAGGAATAATTCACTGCATTTTCAAGCTTGGCAGCTTGTTTCTTGTAATTCCTTGAGAGATAGTAATTAAATATCATCGCATTAGAACCAATATGTCCCAAGTAGAGAACAAACTCATACTCATAATTATGTAGCCATCACATTAAACAAACGAGCTGCTCATTAAAAATAGATGCAAAAGATTCAGTTAGATCTAATGCTGTATTAAGGATTTGCTGACATGCTGGCTTTATTTCCATTGGTTCTAGGCAATAATGAAACAGCTTTTCACAGTGACCCAAGAGGAATATGTTTCTTTTTTAAATACCCATTTCCTTCTTAATCTTAAAACTACTATTAAGCACCTTTTCCTTTAAGTAAAGAGGGAGGGAAAAAAAA